>NC_048287.1:23608484-23913068 GCF_009762535.1 Notolabrus celidotus | reverse complement strand
TACACTGCGTGACTTTACATTTATGTGTCAGTTAATTTTTTACAACTGCTTTATTTCCAGTAAAAGATAGCATTGAGAAAACATGCGTGTCTTGTAGTGCTGATTCTGGCAGGGAGCAGGAGAATGAAAAACGAATACAAAGCAAGTTTTAATGCTCTCGCTACACGCCTCATTTTATGTTCTCCTAAATATGAAGTTAAGTCGTTTGATCCTTTCGTATCTGACAGCTATAAATCCCAAAGTTAATTCTGTAATGTTTAAGAAATGGGGAGATAATTCCCAGAGCCTCCCCACATGCTGCCTCTGAGCCTCAGCTCTCCCTGCAGTGTCTCTTCGATTCTCCCCTACGGATGTTGCTCTTTGAGAGGATGTCTTTGTCTGTCAACGCCGGGGAGCCTTCCAGAGGTTCAGGAGGACAGAGCCGCTTCACCTTCTCTGGAGTTCCGCCCTGCAGGTCGAGTGTTACTATGGTTTTAGATTGAAGAAACAAAAAGAATCACAAAGGGATTGTTGAAAGATATACTGAAATTTAAAGTGAAGGGCCTGCAGAATCATTTAGTTGTGGGAGATGGGAAGCAAACAAAGGTGAAAGGAGAGAAAGAGGAAGGTAAAGACAGAGTGGGAGATACTGGGCGGAAGATAAACAGTTTCTCTCCCTCGCTGCGTGGGCCAAATAAATCTTCACATGACTAATGGTTGGCTCCATTGTTTTTGTTTTGTTCTTCTAGCGGTGGGATGGAAGCCACTTGTTCTTAAGGCCGCCACGTCACATCCAGGAATTACCTCACTTGTTTATCTAATCTCTTTTTCATCCTTTAGAGTGGGCGAATATGTTATAAAGTATTAACTTTCAATTTAAACCCACATATCTTGCTGGTAGGCAGTCTGATTACATCCTGTCTCTGTTGTGTGTGGGTGGTTGGGGATAATTCATTGCTTTAGGCCTCTGTTTGTCTTCTAAGACACACATGCTTAACTTCACGCATATTAAGACAGAAAATATAGACGCACATGCATGCCCAGATATAGTGCACCAACAAATCAGCATCAATGTTTTGAAAACAGACACTTAATCTGGTCCAGTGAAGTGTTTAGCTGCTCTGGGATCAGAGCCAGGATTCTCACATTCTTTGTAATACCAGGACTGGACTTGGCACAAGGTCTATAAACCTGAAGGAGAGACTCAGTGAGGTGATAAAAAACAAAACATAGTACAGTAAAGGTCAGAAAGCCTCATAAAATCGTTCACACTGTTGACCTTTTGCCACTTTTATTTGCCCTGGTGACAACTATTAGTAATGTTATGGCAGTTGATGGATAACACCTGCTACGCACTGTGTTCACCTGTTTTTGCATGCTTCTTTTTGTATTACAAGTTGTAACATCCCAATACTAGAATCCCTTTAAAAGATGTCACTATCAAAGAAAATAAATTCTACTCTCAGGGGCTTTGAATGTTGTTTTAAGTAGATGCACAAAAACGAGCTGTTGCAGTTTTATTTTGACAAAAACTTTCATTCATCTTCTTGCATTTGTTTGGCTAATATGTTGGCACACTGTCGCTTATATAGACATCTACATTTTTTATGTAGCAGCAATGTAAGCATTCATTTTGCATATTTGTTTTTTTAATTTGAATCTGTATCCAACAGTTATAGCCTTTTGGCTCAGTTTTGGTCAACTCCAGGCAATATTTGTGTCTCTTTAAAGCTCCTGTGAGGAGTGTATTGCTTATTATAAAACAAACTGAAATTTACAAGAACACATTTGTTTGACCCACAAAACCATACGAGGCCATCAGCAACAAGATGACACCTTCCATAGTGTAATTTTGAATGCCTGTAAGCACTGCGATAGGCTTGGTGTCAGATCAGAGGCCTTAAAGTACACTGAAGAGATGTCTCTTTTGTCTTTTCTTCCCACAGCAAATATTCACAGCAAGTAATACATTTGACTGTAACCATAAAGCAGGAAGAGGTTGTTTTTCTCAGACACTGCTACTGTAGATTAGCAAAGAGATAAGAGGTGTCACGTCATCAGCTGGGGGCGCAAAAGTTTACACAAATGGAAAGTTCCTCTCAGGAGCAAGAATAAATGTTTGACTATGTTCTCTAGCTTGTTGCTAACTGTGTCTATATGCTGATCATTGCTGGATAGATAGCGTCCATGGGTTTGGATGATAGCTTTTGCTAAGGTTTTTTGCTTAGCCAAAAAAAGATGCTAACTTTGGGGTTGCTGAGAAACAGACTGAACCAAAACAGTTAAATCAAAGACGAGGAGTGTAAATAGGTCCAAAATCCCAAATTGCTCAGTAGACCAGAGGGGTGACTGGGGGTCAGTTGTAATAATCGTTTGAGTTTTTCATAAACCAACCTCTTTAACCAACACCCAATCATTGGACTCATCATAAATAAATATACCAATCATCACTTTGAGGATCAGTATCCACACCAGTTTTGATTCGGTTCCTTACATAGTAAATCTATCAGACCTGTACATAGCGTACTTTGTGCAGCATTAATGACTATGAGCATAAAAAGTGTGCAATGCATATCCCTGGTGTTGGATTCAAATGTCTCTGTTACATAATAAATATACAATTTTCCCATATAGGTTTAAAGAACACCCTACGTTAAAACAGTGTGTTTATATTGTTGTGCTTGGCTTTTAGTACTTGCATCAAGCTGATCTGTACAGGGGCAAACTGTACACTGTAAATGACAGAACCAGTTACACATGACGGGGGCAAGTAATATTAAGCCAGTGATTATGTGGTTGTAGTATGTTGACCTTAAATGTATTCATTACAAGAAAAGCAATGCAAGCATTTTCCTTGCCTGGAGTCATTTCACTTATAGCAGTAATATGTGCGGCCTTGGCTACCACAGGCCAACAGGAGGAAGTTATGGAGGCAATTCTCCACTCAGACTGTCTGTTGGGTAGATTCAGACTACTGTACATTCAAAGAATGACCTCTGAACGTGTGTGTTTTGGATGCTTATTATTGAATGGTTTAGTTTTAATACCAAGCCTTCACCGAATGTATGTATTTGCATCAAAGCTCCAGACAGAGTAGGACTAAAATGTGCCTCTGTACTGTGACCTAACAGGACCTCACTCATAAATCCGTCATTGTCAAACAGATGGATGTGGTTGTCTTGGTCTGGGTTTACAACCAAAGTACAAATTGTCCCCAATGTTTATTTAAAACAACATTTTTGCAGTGCTTCTGACCTGGCGAGACCAATCATTGGGGAATGCGCATGGTTCCTCTATATATGTGTGCAGATGAATCTTTGTCACACTAAAGTCCATTTCTGAATATTTGTCTGTGCATCACATTGTTTGACGTACACAGGAGTCTGTGTTTGGATGAAGAGATCTTGAGCTTAACTGATCGCCTGTAAAGGATCAAATGTTTCTTCTCTGGATGTAGACAGTCATGAGGTGAAGCATGGACAGGAAAAAGGCTCTCACATTTTCTCAGTGACTGTCAAACAGCTCCACAACTGAGATGACTTATTTATGTAGGCTAACCCCTGATGTAGCCTCTCCCTGGTTCCCTTAAAGGTGACATATCATGCAAAATCGACTTTTTAATGGTTCTCTACCTGAAATATGTTTCCCTGGCATGTCTACAAACCCCCTGAGAATGAAAAAAATCCATTCTGCCCCTGTTTTGATTTCTCCACCTTTCTATAAATGTGTGTGAAACGAGCCGTTTCAGACTTCCGTGTTTTTGTTACGTCACAACAATATCCGGTCTATCACGGAGTCAGAGCTCGGAGCTTGTTCAGCCCATAGACTGTATAAAATACAACTCAACCCCTACTCCGTTTTTCATTACCTGCACACATGTGCTAACAAGGAGCTTAGGAGAGAGGCATGCTAGTTGTAGGCTGTCTTCATAAACACAAAGGTCGGTTTTACTCCCCACATCTGCAGATTTGAAGATCTTGTGGATGATTTTTATTTATCATGGAAAAGTGCTAGCGCTAGTAAGCATAGCCACATAGCTACATGTCGTAGCTGTAGCTGTGTACCAAGACACACGTCGACATACTGACAAATAAAACAAGTAACACAGAATCTGTGACCAATCCTTCAGAAAGGTCCTGCTGCCTCTCTGGCAGAGGTCGGTTTTACTCCCCAGGCCTGTAGATTTGAAGATCTAGTGGATAATTTTTATTTATCATGGATAAGTGCTAGCACTAGTTAGCATAGCCACATAGCTACATGTTCGTAGCTGTGTACCAAGACACACGTTGACATACTGACAAATAAAACAACAAGAAACACTAAATCTGTGACCAATCGTTCAGAAAGGTCCTGCTACAGGCGCCTCTCCGTCAGGATCAGATTCTGGATCAAATTCAGAGGGTTGAAGTAGCGTGGTCTGTGAGCAGCTGTGTATATTCAGCCAATATGTAAACATTAGATCAACGTGCTGGAGAGCCAAGGCCACATCCACTTCCTGAGGGGGCGTGGTCAGAGGGAATACAGACCGTCCTGAACAGGGCTGAAGAAGAGGGCTTTTCAGGCATGCCAAAATCTGATTTCAAAGTGTTTTTTTGAGCATAAACTTTAAAGACATGTTTTGGGGACCTCTTAGACCAATATATATTGATGAAAAAAGCGTGATATGTCACCTTTAACAGATAGCCGTTTGTGATTGCTGCTTTGAATATTATTGTTTCTGAGGCCCACATATAAAAAAACAAAACAATTTGTTGAAGTAAACCGACAGCAGAATTGCATGACTTTAGTGTCACCCATGTCATGTGTCTGACAACCCCTGTCGTCTCATTTCGCCACTTGCTGACAATAAACACTTTTAAACATCCAAATTTATGTATGAGGTTTGGTCCTGGTTTACTCTGATGCAAAACAAACTGTTAAAACGTCCAAGCTAATGCTAACCATGGTCTTTCTTACAATTGCTTACACTTCCAGGGTTTGAGACTCATTCCATTCCACTTCATTCCATCTTAAGTGATGCATGATGTCCAGAAAATGACAAGACCCATCACTGACAGTTATGTCAACTCGGACAAAACCAACTCTGAACAAGGTCCAGGCAAATACTGGAAACAGACCGCACATTTTCAGTAACATAAATATTCAACAGCAAAGCTGAATTTTTGCTTTAATCAATGACACTTGAACATGATGTCAAAGTATACAGGTCAGATACCTGCAAACTGAAGACATGTCAAAAAAGTATCTCTTTCAGGTCCATGTAGAAGCTATTCTTGAGCTTTTACCAAACACATGATCTTGACCACTCTGCTAAGTTGCCGTAGAAGTGCAAATGTTCACATTTCCATTTTACACTTCGGGCACTGTGAGGACTTTTTGTTTATGTTGGCCTCACAGATGAATTTCAAAGCTCATTCTTATTCTTGGAAGCAGCTGTTGACTAATAAAAAAATCTCACCCTAAGGTCCATTTTTTTATACAACTACTGCTATTTAAATTACTGAAGCCAACATAGCAGACTTCAGAGCAAAGGAACAACATTTTATTCAACAAAAACTCAAGAACAAGACAATGCAATGGAAAAAAAGCAGCATTTTCATCACATGCTACCCCTCAGATACACCGCAGTAAAGTGTGACTGAGTAAGACAGTTTGTGTTGGGTGGAAATGACTTTGATCTTAAGCATTGCTAATGTTGCGGTAGAAATTCCTGTTCAATGTGCAAATCTGTTTTGCTTTCTTGTCTGAACATAATAATAGCAGCTTAGTGTAGCTGTGTTTGATTATTTGATCCATCCCCTGCCTTTGACTGTGTTTATACACAGCTCTTTTGCACTTCAGCCTCAATGATGCAAAAATAAACAGAAACCTGGGCACATGAAAGGCCAGAGACAGTACATACAGTGCACTTTGTGTGCTCAATGCTTGTCTAAATTATTCTCCCCTCCTTCCTTTTGTTTATTTACGATAGTGGTAAAAAGTACACTTCTTTTTTCCCTCTCAAGTTAAGACTGCAGATTTTCTGGGGAAAGGACTGGTAAAAGTGAATTTACTGACTCAACTTATTTTCTGAAGTAAAAGTGAAAAGGCACATAGACTGTATAATTAATCGACGTAGTATCCGTAATGTCACCCATGGCTTCTGAAGCCCTGTTTTAAAGCCGATCGTTGGCAGAAGCCATAATGGAAATGTTGAACTCAACCTAACTTCTGTCAAGCTAGTGTGAGGTAGAGAGGCGGGCTTTGAGCCTCCTAGCCAACAGCTACAGTGTTTCCGCCTGTCAATCAAGTCAGCTGTGCCTCTCGTTCTGGAAAACTTGAACATCTTGTAGTGTGTGCCAATCAAGAAATGAGCTATTTAGACTAAACACATTTTTTTTGTACCAGGCTGTAAACATGTTTATTTCTGTTGTGAAGATCGGCTTTTTTGAATGGGTGTGTATGTGGTTTCCAGTACTTCCGGAGCAAGCCTCAAGTGGACACTCGAGAAACTGCAGTTTTTAACACTTCCGCATTGGATACAATTCTCACGGCCGGAGGTTGACAATTGGTTTGGCACAATATTACTCACAACTAGGGATGTCCTGACTAATTTCCCCCTCATTTAAACTTACATTCAAATTCTGACTAGCTAACCGGTTTAACTGTAAAAAGAAAAGTCAAAACTGAGCACAAATGACTTAACATGGCTAAACTCAGGATTGCAGACTCTGAGGGTAAACAACAACAAACTAGTTTTCAGGGTGTGAGCTAGCACCACCATCTTTCAGTCTTCCTTGCAGGTTAACCTCCACATGTGTGCCTGTGCTGGTTATGCTTTGCTCCAGTCTTTCTATCCTCTAATCAGTCCCTCCAGGAAGTTGCGATTTTCGCGATTGCAACTATCAACGCAAATTCAACCAATCACGGCCTTGCAATTTTATACAATCACCGCAACTTTCCCGCAAATTTGACCAATTACCTTAACCTCAGCCCCTGAAGGTCATCGGTTTTGTCATCAATTTCACTTCCTTGGAACATAAACGTAAGTCCTCACTTGATCGGCACTTTTCAACAGCAAAACACGCACGGAGAACGGGTGAAAAGCGAGGACAGCTGGCAGGACAAGTGATGATGACAACGTTGTTATTTATAGATACTAGAGTTATTATTTGAGGGGCTCAGTGTTAGCTTGGTCTCTACCTGCAGCAGGTGTGCTTTATGAACCAGCTCTCCCTCCTCCATGCATCTGTCTCATCTTCATTGATGATTTTTACCCCCCGGTGTGCGTACGTGACAAAGACACAACCGGGGGACGTCTGTTTACTATTTGAGGTTTGACGTTGTTGCCGCCATTACCGTAAAAAGCTCTGCGTCTACAGCTTGATTTATTCCCATTTGTTGATACATCAGACACTTTTAGTAAGTTTTGATAAACTCCTTGTTGAAAGATGCAGATGCATTTCAGAGTGCCGTGAACTGACTGTTTGTCCTTTGCGCCTGTTACTGCAGGTGCATTCAAGGACCGTCGAAAATGTGCAATACAGTCCTTTCGTGGCATTTTTCTGTGAATCAAGAGAATCCAAATACAGTCACAGTGGCCACATCAAGAATGTTTTCTAAAAACAACTGTAATTAAATGTATTTACTTGCCCCTGAGATGTTATTGGGGGAAAAAAAAAAAAAACGCAACTTTCACCGCAACTTTTTCAAAAAGCTGTCGCAAAATCAGGCTTTTTGGGCCGCAACAATCACAAAAAAACCCTGTGAAATCCTGGAGGGACTGTCTAATGAAAGAACTATATACAATCACAACAATGGGCTCAGTTAGCTCAGTGGTTAAAGTATGGGCCCCATACAGAGTTTTTTTAACAAGGCGCATGGGTTCAAATCGGACCCACAGTCAATGTCATCCCCTACTCTCTTCCCATTTCTTCTTTTTAGACTTCATAGCTACAAGGAAGCCCTCTTCTTTGCTTCCCCTCACTGCTTTGTAAGCACCTTCTTCCAAAAAAAGCAGCTCTAAAGTCCTACCATAAACAATGCAGAGTTTACCAACATCAATTTCTATTTTCTTTCTCTCGTTAGTTGGACACCTGGTCTTCCTGCACATCTTTGTTGATTAAATGAAATGACAGTTCAGTCATTTAGGCCCATATACATTTACATACGCACACACTGTACACTGTGTTAATATATCACCACACTTAAGAGTGCCTCACACAGTCAAGTGTTTTGATTTATGGCTAAGTTCGTGTTCGCCACCAGTAAAAGCAACAGTGGGAGAGCAGAAAAAGACTTGTAAGTAACATAATCCGTACCCGATGTGATAGCGTCAGTCTGTCTTCGGTGATAGAAGCAAAGCAAAGCCGAGATTGTAGGAGAGAAAGGGGGGTAAAGAAAAAACACAGAGAGATAGAGAGATACAAAGAGCGGCAAAGTGAGAAAAGCGTATCAACGTGTGGTGATAGTAACCCAGGATGACTACAGCAATGGTTTATAAACTCTGGAGACCTTGCTTAATGGGATGTTAGGATGTAAGATAAACACAAATGTGACGTTGAAGGAAACAGCCTCTGTCATTAAACATCCATTCATTTTGATTAGAAGAGACACCCAGCTTGAGAGATAGTGATGCTGGCACACGAACTGGAACGCTAAACTTTTTTTTTCTCGCTTATAGGTTTAACATACAACAGTCATGGCTGAGCTTAAAACAACACATGTCCTGTTGCATCTATTTCTGCTGCTTTCTGGCAAAGGAATCCCCCGCTGTGATGTAGAGAGGGCACACTGGAATGCTATCTCAAATATTTGGATGCAAAGGCCTCCTCCGTGGGATGCTGGGTTTGTGGGATCCCTGTGTGCCTCTATAAAAGGGGCAGACTGACATTGCTAGTATTATTAGCACAAAAAAGCCATCAACAGGGACATTTCAGCATTTTTCTTATCCTCATGTTGGACAACTTAATAACTAAAGACTGCCCCTCTGCTGGTACTCACTGTTCAAGACCCCTCGCAGGTCCGTGTTTGTTTGGTTGTTTGGTTTCCGTCATGGATTCCCATGTCTTGGATGAATGAAAGTACTTCCTCTCCCATATGGTCAGCTACGCATAATTAATTGGTAATTTCCAGGCTCATTTTGATATTAGAGAGCAGGACTGTAAGTGGAGAGTTTTGAAAATACACTTTCATGTGTTAGTTGTGCTCTGCGGTATTTATTTTCATTTAACTTAGAAGGAAACCACTTGACGTTGTGATTGTTGTATCTACTTGAGGTATTGGTCAAACATGAAAGAAACTTATGGCAGTGTTCAAGCAAAGGTGGTCTGGGATGGAGTCTAAAGGGTTGTTACATTCTGTGTTGGTGGGGCACTGCACCATTTAGCTCCCACGTTTGACTGTATGAAGAAAATCAGACCATTTCACTGGAGTTAACATTTAGCTTTGATGCTATGTTACAAGAATACTGATAAACTACATCATGTTTTTTATAACTGCAAAAATGCCATTACATTTTATGATAGCTGCATTAACACTATGAACTAAAAGCTGAATATGTTTGATATCTAACCTGCAAACAGCTGTCGGTTTTAAGGTTTAAAACATATTGTTTTGAATCTTTTTAGGTATTTCTTCTACCAGATTAAGTTAATGATGATGCTAACTAATACTCTGTTGAATTAATTATGTACTAACTAGTTGACAGCTTTAAATACCTCGGAGTAACATTGGACAATCAACTCACTTTCAACCAGCACACCAGTGACATTCAAAAAAGGAGCCATCAAAGACTGTCAGCCATCCATAAACTGAAAGGACTCTATGTTGCCCCCCGTCTCCCTCTGCTGCTATCAAAGCATGACTCAATCCATCCTCCTGTACTGCTCTTATATGTTAAAAACAAGGCCAAACTCACACACATAACTACCACAGCTTCTAAAATCATCGGTCTCCCCACACCAAACCTCACAGACTTAGACAACAGGACCATCATACGCATCGCAACCCCAATAGAACAGGACATCACACATCCACTAAACACCCACCTCATCCCACTCCCCCTCAGGACGCAGGTACAGAGCACTGAGGTGCAGAAGGGCTCGCCTCGGCAAGAGCCTGATCCCTATTGTTATAGCGAGCCTGAACAAAAGGCCTTGCTGAATGACACAACTCTGTCTGAGTGTTGATGTCTTGGTGGACAGTTTGTTGAGCCTACAGTGTATGTTCTATGTTTGTCTATGTCTGTGGAGATGCAGAAAGGTGCTGTGGAAAAGAATTTCCCCAAGGGGACAATACAGTCTAAAGTCTAAAGTCATTAGCTGTTGGTTAGCACAGTCAGCTGTTGACTGCTATCCAGCTATAGGCCAACTCAAGATCCCCCAATCCTTGCCGTTTGAGAAACTCAGCAAATATGTGTTGTTAGAACTTGTAAAATCGAATAATTCTGCTTTTTATTCTGGACAATGGAGCACACTCTTGTGTAAAATACCTTTCGAATACAGCTTTGTTTACATTTTTAACTTGTTGGTTTTGGAGAAAATATAAATGAAACTCTCACTCTAACTTGAGTTATATGTGAAACTACTGGAATCAGGTCCTGTCTAGACCTATTCTGAAAATTAATTTCCGGAATGAATTTTGATAGTAAAAACAAGCAAGTGCCCTCACCGCTGTACCAGTATCTATAAAAGAAAAGCAAACATTTCTGTTGGATCTGCTCATGGAAGCTCCAGAGAGGTAAAGAACTAGAGTTCAAGGCAAAGTATTTTTCTCAAACTCTCACTTTTGATACAAAGAGAAAGTTGCTTCTATTAATAACGAAATGTCAAAACATAATTTGCAAACCTCTTTTACTTTTCAGATAAATTGCCATTTATCTTTCATAGATCAGACATAAAAAACTCTCTGATTCATCTTTCTCGGATACTTGTCATCAATCTTCGACAGTATTTCCTGTAGACATAACACTGTCAAACTGTTGATTTAGAAGTTCTCTGAAGTTAAAGGCTACATTCATGTAGTAAGATTTTTATTAGTGACTATATGTTAGTCTCAGTCAGAAAAAGGACAAATGGGAAATTTGTGCCTGAGGGTAAAAGTTATCTTTATAACAGCAAAAGCAAATCGCCAGATTAAATGTTTTGAAATATATTATTTATTCTCCCAAAGGAAATTTAAAAAAACATCTGATTAAGTGTCTTTTCAATTCTCAGGGCTTTATTCTTGGTAATTTGACCTTATCTTAAAAAAAAACCCTAAAACTTCCAATTTGACTCAACTATAACCGCATTTCTGTCAATTTCTGTTTCAAAATCATGACTTGGAACCACATTCTTCAAGATTTACTCACACTTTCTAGGAACCAAGCCTTGTTATTTCAGTGTGGCTTACTATTGTTGTTCTCAGTGTAAATTGGCCAGTTACAAAGCTCATTAGTCATTTGAAAATTCATCACATCAGAGTTTTATGGTCATGCTTTCCACTATTTTTCACAATGTATGTTTATTTTAAATGCTTGACACTTATTAATTATTTAAAAGTTTCTGTGCCGTCACTAGTATTTGACAGAATGTGGAAAATCAATTTGTTTAATCAGCAAATGAATGTTTGAAGTTCTTAATTGCTTTTCCAAAGAAACAACCAACAAATCAACCAACCTAAAAAACCCAACTATTGGTCAGTTGCTCTCATTTGGTCTCTCTTGTTGACAGTCGAATGTGACAGGAAACCTTCTAAGGAGGAAACCTTCTAAGGGTGGATAAAAAAAGTTGGCCTCAGAACCCGTCAAATGTTTTTGGACATCACCAAGATAGCCTGATGATTTGCCCAGTGATTAATTCAGAAGAACACTTAGTTTGTTTGTTCAAGTTTGCGCACAAATGTCTTATGTCCTTGGAAGTGCACCATCCAAAAGTCTCAAAGAAATCAGAGAGACAAACGTTATAAAGAAGACAGCATAAAGTAGAGCAAACAGATGACTATTAGAGGACTGAGAGCTGGCAGTAATTTTTTCTCAGAAGGCAGATCAACAGTATTTCAGATAAGATAAAACTTTATTCATCCTGGGGGGGGGGATTTGGAACGAAATTTGTACGGAGCAAAAGAATATTATAAAACCACCCATCCCACTTCTCACAAATTTGGTCACTTATATATTTAATTACATGAACTGTGCTACTTTTATAACTACAGAAAACATATTTCTTTTAGATAAGCCTTTTATAATTTCCAGTACATTTAATTTTCAACATGTCTAATCTGTTTGATATCACTGTTGCTATCTTCCTTTGTTTTTTTATTCTTGTTTTAAACTGTCTGATTCAAAAAGTAGGAGTAATGAAATGTTATAATCCTTGTTGAAGCATTTAGAGCACTTGAACTTAAAGGACCTCTGCCAAAGCTGTATGCTTAACGCAAATAGACGACATCCTTATCAGTTGCTATTCTAAACATAGATATTACATTTCCTTTTTGCGTAGCTGACATTTTGTCTTGTAATAAAGCATTCATATTGCTGAATAAAGTTCAGGTTTGAGTGCAAACTTCCACGAACATACAAAAGAGGACAGCCTCTTTCGTTAGCTTCAACTATGACAGCAGGATTCCATACAGGGATGGATGTTAAAGATACGAACATAGGTAATTACAAAACCTGTAAACATACTTTATTTTATTTTAAAGCTAGTTAATAATAGAGGAATGCCTTAAAAGGTCCTCTCTTAAAGTGATGTCATGCTGTAAGAAGTAAGCTAGTAGGATCAGATAGACATGGTTACGAATGCAGCTGACGTTAGCCCAGATAACTACACCTTTAATCTGCTCCTTACACTCTGTCTCTTGTTGTGATTGTTTTTTTTATAAAGTGGTTTAGCCTCAGAATGAAAGGAACTTAACTAAGACTAAAACTAAACTTAATTTAACTTGTTTAATGCTTCCTTACATTAAAGATTCCAACATTTACCAGCAAGTCAACCCTGGAGTGCCTATCTTGGATAGCTCAATTGTGATAGTAACACACTCTGTTTGGGGGAAACAAATACCCTGTTTCATTTTCAAGTTTTTGTTATTTTTGTTCCTCTTTCCTAATATTTTCGTCTGTCTGTTGGCCACTGTCTCTCAGTTTTGACATTCTAAAGAAATGTGGCAGCAATTGAGTAAAAGCCTGGATGTTGGCCACCGGGGCTAATGTCACAGAGGTCAACTGTGAGTTGTTACTCACCTAATCTTGACAGAGTGTAAGACGGAGAGCCTTAGAACTGTTTTCAGTTGGATTTAACAATAAACCAGCCATCTAGACTGAGTAAGACATTCCCATCCCTTCAGTGAAGAATGGCAGAGCAGTGAGTCTGCGTAACACCTCCTAAAGCCCTACAAGGGTGAGTTATTAGCTCAGGTTACAAAGAGGGGTGTCAAATTCACCTTTCATTGATGGTGGGCGATAAGAAGGTGTAAGTGTATTAGCTGGTGGCGGTCCCAAAGCTTTTTATACACCAGGAGGTGCTGATTTGGGGGGATGGGTCACTGTGGGTAACAGCCTCCCATGCTCCAGTCCATTAATGTGGACAGAAATGGGTCCTGGCCTGAGCGTAAGGGATGCATCCCAGAAGTCAGGCTGCCCTGGTAATACCTCAGAGATAAGCAGAGATGAGACAGAGCTCCAACAGTAAGTGTTTTATACAATCCAGACCCACCATTTTCAAACTCTACAGTCTCTCTCAGTGATACCACTGCTGCTGTTTGGAGAAGATCAAGACCTCCTTTTGGACTGGCTAAAAGGGAAATGTCAGAAAAGTGGTAAACATGTTCTGTAATCAGCAACAATGATAGCAGGGAGTATCATCATGAAGGATTATCCTGTTTCTGGCTCTCAAGTTGTGACAATTTAGAAACTCCAGCATGATAATGTTCAAAATCAATCTCGGCTGATGGGTTTTGTGCCTTTTTGTCTGTGATGCTTTCCATGAAATTCATTTGGAGACCTAAACACTTGAAGTTGTCTTCTTCTCTTAAAACCTGCATCCTGCTTTACAAGCATGTGTGCAGCTTTTTCTTTCTGTGTCCTGGACAGCCCAAAGCTGTTTGTTCAGTGATCATTAGTCAATTGTACCTCATTAACCGTCAAAAGGACTAGTCTGTAATTGAAGTAGGCTACATTGCTAAGTGTGTGTGTGTGGACAGTTCAGGTAGTAAAGGCAGCATCATTAGTAAAATCACAGGAAGTCCACAAACTCTGCTGGATGCAACCACCTTTTAAACCTTTATGTCTCAGTGTAAAGTGGCACTGAGGGCAACATAAACTTGTGTTTATGTGACTCTTACTGAGCAAGCAGTGATTTTGTAAAACCAAAGGCGGGGTAAAGGGGTTTCTAAAAGCAGAGACAGGTATTACTGCACCAACTGGAATGTCTCTAACAGAGATCTAGCATTATATTGATGAACAAGGGTTTCATTTAAATTCCTTTGTTTCTGATGTGTTTAACGTGCAAGTGCTGAAGGTAGGTGATAAAGTTAGTTTTTTAAGTAAGACTGAAAATCTTAAAGAAGTAACACTTTCTTTTTTGAATGTAAAAGTCTGATTTAGAAGCAATAAAAGTCCCCATTCCTGTCTCAGTGCGTACATGGCCTCTGCAGCTATACAGCCTTATTCGGTCTGGTTCCAACTGCGGCTTATGGTGGCTTAAGTTGGCAAAGTAAGGGTAAATATTGTTGTATAACTGACACTGCTGACTCTGTGACTGTTTTTCTCTTGTTATACTTGGTATTTGGCATTATGTCAAATGTTTTACTTGCAGCCACTGTGACTGCTGTGCAGCAAACCTTAAAGCCCCACTTGAAAGATGTCGACGGTACGACTTTGTTAAGTTTGAAACCATGTTTTGACTTTTCTGCATATTGTTTGAATCTAATAAGACACTAGAATGGTTGGAACTGTAGCTAGACTGCTCTTTTTTTGTTTAACCCCAGGTTGGTGGGCTTCATGTAAAAGCTTACCATAAAGCCTTTAAGCCAAGTTTACTGGTCTGAAACCTGTTTCTTGTCAATTTCCCATTTGTGAGAAGATTTTTACAAGTGTCAGTATCTGACCTTTCTGTAGCCCTTTGACTCTACCTGTTGATGTCTCCCTGCACTGAAAATGGGCAATAAAATGTGACCACTTGATCAACTAAAATGGTCAAGTTACAAATGGTTGCTGACAATAGTAACTGTTGGTAGTCACCACCTGGAAGGCGCTGCATGTAACTGGAATTGAGGTTAGAGACCATCCAAATAACCCAACACCCACACAGACTTATTTTACTGCTTCTCGAGTGGTGATTTTACATGATTGGGCGTGTTTGTGTAATCTTGTTTCTCCTTGGTACTTTCCATTTATGACCCCCACCAGGTCCAGTCATGAGTCAGCCACATTCCCTGAGAGACCAACCATAGAGTGATTACTTGGTGTAGATTTCCTTCCTCCATCTGTCCTGTTGATACCTTTTCTCCCAAGGTGACTCCATCTGTCCTCAAAGAGTGGACACAATAATCTCAGCAAAGGATTTAACTGTGGTGTAAAGCCGCGGTTGTACGAGGTTCAAAGCGGTGAAATTTGAAGCTTTCAGCCCACACCTCAAATGATGTAGAAACAACCCACACCATCCACAGATTTCAGAGACTTTACATCTCTAGATGGACTGAAACACATTCATATTCTATGCTTCATTATCAGGCAGAGTGATCCATCATTACTCAAGCTCTTTGGACTCCAGACTCACTGTTTTCTTTCCAAATCCTAGGGCCAGACCATTGGAGGTTGTGTGGAAAGTGACACTTATATCAGCTTTATGTAGTTCATAGTCAGGGGAAGCTGTATTATGCCTGAATTCTGGCCTGAAAAAATGATACGTTTCACTTTAATACTGTGGCCAAGAAAGGATATTGCAATGAGAAACTAATTCAACTTGGCAGATCTGTGCAAATGGCTCGAATCCGATTTTTTTCTGTTGCAAAGAGATCAATCTATGATATGACTGTTTTATTAGCTATCGAGCAAGGATTGATTGAAATGTCCTGATTAACATTTCCTTTACCAGAAATATTGCTTTTCTTGGACAGCAAGTTAATACTATACGAGAAATATCCAGCATGTGACCTAGCCAAGATTGTGCCATCTGGAACTATATGAACTTATGAAAAAGGTCTGAAATCATTATAGAAGCTGTGTCCAATTTCACCCACTACTCGCTATAATGCAGTTGCGGCAACATAGATGCTATGTATTTTGCACTTGTTTTATCAGCTTTGCTACACAGCTCTCCACCATTTGTAATCCCTGCTGTTTATATGTTTATTGCACCTTGCGTCCGCATCTGTTTGTTTTTGAGGATATGCACAGCCGACAAATCCAACTGATGCTAGGCATGGCAGCCATCGTGCAATTGCATACCCATAGTTAACATCAAGTATATCACCTAAGACCGTTTCTGTACTAGCCTTTAAGCATGCTTGATTTTGCTGTAGAAGTGAGCTTTTTAACATTGGTGTTAATGAGGCTCTTTAGGATTTTTGGAGCCAGCCTCAAGTGGACACTTCAGTTTTTTGCACTTCAGCATTGGGTTAATTTCTCAGCACGAGAGTTTGCCACTTGTTCTCAAGTTGCTAGTTGGATTGTTAACAAAGGCAGGGCATGGAAAGAAAGTCATGGCCGGAAGTCCGACATCGCTAACCCTTGGCTGCAAGTAGCAACCCTAAAAGTTGGTCCTCACTCTCATAGGCATATCATTGTAGGACGACGGCTAGCTGATGGAGTTCAAAATTGACATTTGGTAGAAACAAAGTATTCCACTCATTATTGTAAAAAAAAAAAAAGGAATTTGCAGTTGATGTGAAGTTGCCATCCTATACCTAACTGTGTGCATTGTGGTGGAAGGGGAAAAAAATACAACAACCTAATTAACAATGCAGAGAAAATGACCATTTACAGTCATCAAGATCCAGCCATATTGGAGAGCTTTTAAAAAGGTCAAACACTTTATTGATCCAAGAATATTGAAACCATAAAAAGTTGCTCTTCTTATGGCTATTAGGAATAGCTTTCAACAAGTTTTATCTATGCAGTTCAAGCCTGCTTTTAAAGAAATATGAATGTTGTTGTCACTTCGTTTGGACTGTCAGTGGGGGGAAACAATTGTACATCAGCTAACAAGATAATTGCAGTAATCTGTCACTAAAGAAAGACGGATAGCTGCATTGAGACACTTCTGTCATCAAATGGAATGTTTTGCAACTCACAAAAAAGCTATTTTCTCCACAGACTACTTCCTCAGTCTGTCTTAGCAGTTGATGTTCCTCAGTTCTAGTTCAGGATGGGAACTGTTTGTTAGTAGGGACACTGATATAAGGGATACCATGTAATGTTTGACAGTAATTTGGCATGGCTGATCTGTTCCTGAAACATGGCTGCTACAGTCCATTTATGATCCAAAGCAAAACTCAGGCAATATTTCAAGATCAAGTTGTTGAAAAATCTCCCCTCTAAGGGATAATTGAATCATCTCAGTGTGTGTTCAGACTTTGAACAACCAGATACACAAAACTACAAAATAATACAAAAATCCAATTGAGTCAGATGTATTTATTAAACAAAAGCATAGTTCAGACAATACACAGCCAAGTCTATAAGCAAGAGGACAAAAATAATGTCGAACACTGAACAAAAGGACACAAAGAAACAAGGTGAACAAAACTGCAGCCTGGGTCTCAGTAAGGAAAAAGAAAAGCTTAGAAATAAGTAATTCACTGACATAAACTGCAATACACAGATGTTCCATGTAGTTCATCAATAAAATTAAAAAAAAAAACTGACACAAGCCTTTATCTCCATCTTGTTTTTCGTTTGTAGGTAAAGATGAAAGAGTTCTTTCCAGACAAGCCACAGTGAATATCTGTTCATCTCTGCCTCTACCATCTCAAGCTAACCACCTACATCTGGCAGTGCCTATATTGAATAAACCTATTCTCCACTTGAATGCCACTCAAATGATGGAAAAAATGTTTGTTGTAAAAGTCGGCTGTTGGAATCATAAATAAAGAACAGCTAGAGTTGACAGGGTTGACCTGCTAAACACAGGCTATAAAAACACTGTACATGGCAGTTTTGTGTTGAAAGTTGTCTCCTTAATTCTCTTGTTGCAAGCTTTGGGAGCTGCAAGTCCAGCTTTAGCCGCTTAAGCTAACAAAAATGCTTGGTTTGAATTCATCTCCATTTGTATTTGTATGATACTTTGTTTCTTGATTTAAAAGCTACCCATTGTCAGCGGTAATGATTTTTAAACCGTTTTACTGTTTTTTATAGTGTTTTTGTAAAACACTGAATAATGTAGGTTTGTGTGGGAAGTTGTCTCTTTGATTCTCTTCTAAATGGCTAAGAGAGCTGCAAGTCAAAAAATTCTATCTAACGAAAATGCTTCGTATTTTTAATTACCTAAATTCCCAAAAGTTACATGACAAGTAACCCTTGGACAGTCAGCATTTTACAAGTATAACAGCTAACTAAAGTATTATGAAATACAACTTTAGTGTGGTGCTGAACTCCAATCCAGTCCAATTATAGCAACTTATGCTAATCAAAATTCTAGCTAACGAAAGTTCTTCATCTGTTTAAAGAGTATGGTTAGACATGACAGTTTCTTGACTTATATGAGACCAAAGTTGGCTGACATTCAAGTGTGATGTTACACAGAACTAAATTATAAAAGAGAAGTGTTGGAAGAGTCGTATTTAGATTTGTACCAACTTCAGTTTCATTGACATGTTCAGCTTATGTTCATCAAATGCTGACATTGAATGTAACTCATTCTGATATCCATACAACACCTTTTTACATGATATTTTCCATCTCGATAAATCATGTCCTGTTGCTTTGTTTTTGTGTCCAGATTGAGAACTACATCAAGGAGAGCATGAAGACAGAAATGGCTCAACTGCAGCAGAGCGCCGTCCACAACCACACAGCAGCAATGTTGGAAATGGGCACTAACCTTCTCTCTCAGACAGCTGCTCAGACACGCAAACTAACTGATGTCGAGACACAGGTAAGGCCTCATTACACATAACAAATGTAGATGTGTCTCATTCTGTCTTTCCGTCTTTGTCTTTCTAAAGCGCACACACTTCCACTGAAAGGATCCATCCTATGGGCCATTAACTAAACTATTCCTCCTCCAACTTCCCCTAAAAGGTGAAAGCAAGCTCGCCAAGGACAACACGGATGCTATATAAACTCCTGTCTCTTATTTGAGTTATTTGGCTCGGCTCCCTTTTAGCTTTTATTTGGCGAAGTTTGAGGAGGAGGTGATGGAAAGTTGTGAAGTTAGTGTTGGGTAATTTTTGCTGAAGTACTAAAAGGATAACTGTTTGCAAAGTTAAAAAAAGACAATCATAGCAGAGATTAATATCTGTTAAGTATTTCCATGTGTTGGGTGAACACTTGACAAAAGGAAAACAAAGTTGATGGTTTATATATGCTCAGAATGTTCTGCATGTTGCTTCCTCTAGGAGTCTAAAGTGCCCTAAATGCAGCCCTGTGTTTTTGGTTTCCTTTTCAGGGTTTGGTGCACATGTGTATGAAATTAGCATGCTTTACTGCAGCTAACAAGAGACATAATGTCGTTTAACCATTTTTATACTTTGTGTGTTTCTTACCATGACAGGTCCTGAATCAAACATCCAGGCTGGAGATCCAGCTGCTGGAAAATTCTCTTTCCACTAACAAGCTGGAGAAAGAGTTAATGGTCCAGACCAATGAGATCAGCAAGCTGCATGACAAGAACAGGTAAACAGACACCACTTCAAGCAAACATAACCATAAAACTACAAGACCGTAAACATACTGGAGAAAATAAGACAAAGACAGATTGAAGGAAATAAAGATGATCAACTCACAGAAAGCAGTTTTCACTCTAAGTACTGCTAATGTCTGGGGGGATTGCGTAAATAAAACAAATGCTTGCTACCAGCTCTCATTGACTACCATGTAGCTTGTCCATTTCCAACACAATAATTGGAAATATATACAGCAGCATAGTAAGAAGCCCATATTTTCTGAATCCATGAGGCTATTCTTTCCATGTTGGACCACTTTGCATCAGTTGCAAAACCAGACAATTAAAATGTGGCTTATGGTTACATGTCTCATGTCTCCAAAACTTCTCCTTGACTGTGATTTGTCAAATGAGATCACATTAGATGATGTATTTTTTAAAGGGGTTCGGTCCAGATCTCTTATTGCAGTATCCATGGGGACTTCATGCAATCACTTTGAAAAAAGAGAGAACCATTTGGAGGCATAATCTGTTGTGATTCTGACTTTTTAGATCATTTTGAGACGCACAGAGAATGGATTTTAAGGACAATTTACCTAATCTGCAGCAATTTGGATAAAATTCCATGTTGTATGTGTCTTCTGTGTGCTTCCCCTTTCCTAATTATACAATAGGAGGAATCACAAGAGTAGTTAATGGATTAGATGGTGTCTTATATCTTCTTTCAGGCACTTATATTTTATAGTGCTTGGTGGAAAACAGGAAGTGAAAATGTGTAAAGTGTTCTAGTCTTAATAGATTTGATTTTTAAAATCTGACTCATAAGGCCAGTACCATAAATGAAAAAAGGGTGCATTACATAACGAGTAAATCAACAAAAACTTCAGAACCAAAATTTCAAAACAGTACTCTATCCAGTTAAACCTGTGAAAACAAATCTTTTTCCAATGGATTTGGATGCCCTGAAGGATGATAAAGTATTAAGTATAAACTTCTCTATCTTACATAACAAACTTCTTCTGACCTTCACTCTCTCCCCTCAGCCTCCTGGAGCAGAAAATGCTAGAAATGGAGATGCGACACCGTGAAGAACTGGAGTCGCTGAAGCAGGAGAAGGGGAGTCTACAGACTCTTGTGGGAAGCCAGAGCGGGGTTATCAGGGAGCTGGAAGCTCAGCTGAGCCGCGCCACAGGGAACAGCACAGCCCTGCAGAGACAGCAGCAGGAGATGATGGATACCGTCCATAATCTGCTTAACCTCTGCTCTAAAGATGGAGGTAAGCTACACGGAATCAGTGCTTACATACCGAGAGGTTTGGAGCTTTATCAGCATTTCAAATTGTAAATATGGTCTTACTCAACATCCATCAAGTAAAGGCACATTCTGACAGTTTTCTCTCCTGAGGCGGGAGATGGAGAATTCAAAGTCTATTAGAAGAATAAGCAGATGTTGATCACAGACAATCAGTCAGATCACCTAGCATAGCCGCAAAGACTTAATAGAGTTGGACCAATCAGTGAAACATAACGAAAGGTTTGGATGGTGGCAGAAACAAGAAAGGCATTGTGTTGGGATTCGTTACGTAGCGTTGCGGTATGGTAGGTCACGTTATGTTACATTACGTTACCTTATGTTAAGTTATGTTATGTTATGTTACATTAAGTTATGTTACGTTAAGTTATGTTACGTTTCGTTAAGTTATGTTACGTTAAGTTATGTTACGTTTCATTACGTTTCGTTAACTTATGTTAGGTTAAGTTATGTTACGTTAAGTTACGTTGTTATGTTAAGTTACATTACGTCAAGTTACGTTAAGTTCCGTTACGGTAAAGTGCGATACGATAACATACAATATGATACTTAATTTAATACAGTATGACACGATTCAATATGATACTATTCTATACTAACTCATATGATACAATATGGTACTATACGAAACAATATAATACAATACACTTGAATAAATAAATACAATAAAACAACGGAAACAATGTAAATACCACTTGTTAACAGAGAAGCACATACCAGTGGAAACCATCAACAACATTGAGAATGTTTTACATTATCCACATTGCATTGCAAATTCTGCCATCATTTACATTAACTGACATGTTTGGGATTTGTTTTAATTTTGGTCACTAACACTAAGTGACCATATCCCATTAGCCTCAGCTAGAGGCTACTTTTTGAGAAGTGCAAATTTGCAGATGTTAGCATGCTAACTTTTGTTAAATGAAGATATGATGAACACAGTAAACCTTCTTTGTTCTATGCAATCAGCATTGTCACAAAAAGCAGGTTAGCTAGCTATGGTTTGCATTTAGCCATGTGTACTGCTGTGTTAGTGGTACAGCCTCATGGAGCTGCTAGCATAGCTGTGTAAATCTTAACCCTGTTACCCAATGAAAACCTCAAACCAAATCAAAAACATGCATTGTGTGCTGGCTTGGCCTTGACAGGCAAAGAAAGGTTTATGTTTATGTGTCAGTGGAGGTGAGCAAACACTATAGAATGATCCAAAATTTGTCCGCCCCCACTAGTGACGACCCTTACCCGAGATAAAGCCTGCTGACCCCTGCCAGACCACAATGTGCAGCAGAGGGTTTGTGGATTGGCTGAGTACGACCTGAACTATGAGGCAGCACTCAACTTAGATTACTTACTTCCTGTGGTCTATTGTTACAGATAGAAGATCTTTTATTTTACAATCCTCATGAAATTATGATGACACCACTTCTATAAACTTTACCCCATACTGAGAGACACAGGGATGCGCTGGCTATTAAATTCAGCATCACTGAGAGCAGCGTGAAGAAGGAAACATGGTTCTTATTGTAACCTGGTGTGCCCTTGTTAAAGAAGTTTGGTGCCTCTCGTAAAACAGCATGGTGCATGTCCTTTAGCAACAAATGGTATTCACGCTCTCTAACTTTATAAAGCCTGTGGGCACTGCCGTACTAAAATGTCAAACATGATACTGGTTTTAAAGGAACTTTTTTCCTCTCAGTCAAAACTAGGGATTCCTCTTTTGGCCCTGCGTTTGACCTGAAAGCCTTTCTTGTTCAGAGTGAACTCATTTACCCTTTCTGAGTCATTAACACCACATGCACTGGATCCTCACATTAGCTTTTAATCCCATTGGTCACAGGAGATTTAAAATTAACATCTGTGACAGGGGATTGGTTGCAACTTCATTCCTATTTGTGGACTCCCTGAGGAGATGTTTGGAGACCCCACAGGGGTTCCCTGAGGTTTCCCATCAGACAGGAAACAACAAGGATATGACAGGAAGTAGGAGTTATGAGTGGACAACCCCAACCGATGATTAACATGGGCTCTGCATTTATCATGCTGCTCTCTTTTGTGATTTTAATGTTCCATGTAATGAAGGTCGCAGGCGGCCTCTGCTTGCACTCTTTCTGTTTAGTCTGGATTTGTTTATGTTGCATTAAATTACCGGAGGAGCATTTTGGCCTGAGTGGTCACTGTGTATCATCTTTCCATCTTCATTTGGCAATTAAAGTGTGTCCTGATGCATCACTGATGGCCCTTTATTTTACTATCTTTGTAATCTGGAAAGTTTGATTGAATTAACTAAATATTATCCTTCTCTAGTCTTTATTCCGCCTCTGTTTCTGCTGTTTTCAGTGTCAGTAGGGTCAGTGGAGCACCCTAAAACAGCCCGTCCCCCCTTCTGTGATTGGTGACTGACTTAATGAGAGCTGATAGAAATGGAACGTGGCCGCTGCTGCTCTGTGGTTGGTCTTTTCCTCTTGCATGGTGGCACTGAAGGTTGAGGCTGGCCTGCAGGTCAAAGGTGTGCCCTTTTTTCACCCCAGCCTGAATAAGTCAAACTGTAATAGCTCCTTGGGGAGACCCTGTCCAAAGGAGGTGAGGGAGTTATTAGATCTTACTGCTCATCTGACGCACTGCCCCTGTTTTTCAGTAGTATTTAGAAAAACAGAAGCAGCAGAGCTCTGTTGTTTGAATGTTCGGAGGAGGGCTGTTGTTTGTTTGAGAACAAATAGTAGTTTTCATTTGAGGAATGGGTCACCATTTCTTGGTACTGAGTGGCGTCTGCTGGCATTAGTTACTGTTATGAAAACTGAGCTTTCCTTTAAAACATGGACTGGAATCACTTTTGGCATTGCTTTGGGGAAAAGGACAGACACTTAAAAGAGAGCTTTAGCACTAAATCTCCATTTACCTCCATTTGTCCATATATGGCTTTTCCTAAGTGAGGGTTTCATGCATGTTTTCACCAGCTGAACTGGACTGGTTGAGGTTTTGTGTGATATTTTTTATGTGGCCAGTGCAGCAGTGGAGCTCTTGTTTAGGTTGTAATCATTACCCAAACCTCATTAGGGTGCAATGAGCCACACACTGGTATTAACGGTAATTGACCTCAGCTTTTGGAACCCTGTAAAAGTTCCTGGCTGCAAAATATGACTTTGTTCTACAGTGTTCTATTATCCCACTAAAGGAATAGCATTCATCATTCTTTCAGCCGCCTGCTCTCAGAGAGGGGAATTATAATGGGGAGTTGAATAGCATCAAGCATGCTAAACCAATTCATTAGACATTGCTACGCTATCCAGATCTCGTTTTTAAGTGCTGCACATTATTATTTTTCTGCTTCACCGAGCTGGGGAATGAGTTGACACCTATTGCTGCAACGGCCCTGTAAAGTTCACAGTTATTGGGAGTCACACCAGTGAACCTCCCAGAACTATAGGTACCCCCTCCCCTTTATTTTCACAAGCGGGCTAAAAGAGGGTGTTTGCACTGGACTGTTTAATGTGTTTCTGAGCAATTGAATAGGGCAACTTTGTGAGTTCATTAATTGCATTAAATTACAGGACTGAATCAATCCATGAAGACATTAAGGCTATGGTTCTACGTTAAATCTGTATACACGAGAGTCTCTCACACATTGCACCACAAGTTTCACCATCAATACACCTTTATTCTAACACAGTGCACCCTGAAGCAGTGTAATATTAGCATCCCAATAAGTGATTTCACATCACATTACTGTATTGAAGGAGTGCTAGAGGCATGGCTCACAAACACACAACACTGTTCTGCCCTGCCAGCTCCAGTGCTGCACATCTTCATCAGTCTTTCACATTGCTTCTGGACGACCTTATGCCATTTTCGTGGCACAGATGGAAGCAGCTCTAGTGTGTTTTCTGGCTGATCAGATGATCACCAAATCACTTGACAGTCATCAAGCAGAATGAGGTGTGCTTTGGGGGGATATTGAGTAGACACTGGAATAGACATAGAGATGCTGATTTTAAGGAAGTAAAAAGAAAGGAACCTCTTAATTTTTTCTGGAGCTGTATTCCTTCTTAATAAAAGTACAGCATCCAAAGGGAAATGTAAATCATACAAGAAGTAATGTTCAAAATGTATGTTCTTTACCAACCAGTACATAAAGGATGTCAGTCCATGACTTTCAATATGAATCTTGGGACGCATAAATCCCAAATTTTCACACAGCCCTAATCCTCTTCACATGTTAGGTTATGGCTACACATCAGTGTGGTGAAATATATTGTGGGAATCATTGTATAGTGCTGTGCATCCTTCACAAATGAACAGAACCAGAGAAACTCATTGGATCCTGCACGGAATCACTGAAAATCTCAGCGGCATTAACAGAGTGTTTATAGTCACATGGGAGCAGTGATGTCCATGGCAGTCCATTTAGCTCCATTACTCACTGCCTTTAGTTCTAGTATTTGGGATAATTTGGCAAGGTTACTGATTTATGCAAACACCACGGCCCTGCTGATCTTTTCACATGAACCCCCTACTGAATACGAGTCCCCACTGAACCACAAAATATTTTTCTGTAAATAAATATCGGGACATAAATAATATTTGCAGAGCTGGGCAGCAAGCTGTTCAAGGAAGCCGCTCCTACACTCCGCAGATATTCTTTCTCCACCAATAAGAGATCTCAGAGTTGGTTGTGAAATATACTTCCACACTTTTACAGATGAACACCAGAAAGTTCCCCTCTGAGAGTGATCTCCTTGGCCTCTAAAATGTGCCCTGCTGTCTGCCGGTGTGGGGTAAATTACCGCCTGACAGGCCGGCTCTTTGTTGCATTAGAGTCCGGAGTGTGAGGGCCCACTCTGTCAACCTGTCACAGCAGGAGATTCTTGTCGCTGACACTTAATACTTTGTCAAAATCCTCGGATTGTAAACCTAAAGAAAAAAAATCTGCCTCCTTCCACCGGGAAGTCCTGCACTCATGGACGGGGGATCAAAGCGAAAGGGTGAGGATCGCCTGACACATTTCACTTCTCCCAGACGTCCTCTTTGACTCAACAATCCCAACAATCACAACAACGGTGTGAAAACCGAGATGAACCTCTCTGGAGAGGGTGGAGAGAGAAAAAAAGAAAAGCGGAAGGAATTTCCATCAATATAACAAGGGCTTGGAAGGTAAATAAAACCACTTGTTATAACAGGAACTTGAAATTTATAGCTTGTAGTATTTTGTCCTCAGCCCCTTGCTTGGTTTCAAAATAGTGCCGCCTTAATTATCTGCAGATGGAGATGGATGCAGCTGGTCTGTCAAAGTCTGAAGCCGTCTCTCAGAGCAAGAGATCATCCAGTCCATGAACTGCTTCCCTCCTGATAATAAGTTAGCTGCCCTGAGATTGTATCTGGCCGTTACAAGATACTCACAGTGAGACTTCACTGACAAGCTTCTGCATCAGAGTCCTTTCAAATGTTCCCCTCTGAGATGTTGAGCTCTGAAATATGATCAATTGACCTGTTAAGGATGTGTTCCCAATTTGTGATCTCGTAAAACATTATGGGATCATTATTTCCATATTTGTGGGACGCCAAAGGGTTCATGATGGGTTACCAGTTCTAACAGCATGAAGTATTTTTCCAGTGCTATTCTTATAACTGTATCAGCTGAGCCATGTTAGCTGTTTCCACCTACTTTCACTCTGTATGCTAATTTTTGCTAATTTCCTCCGGGTCCTAAAAACAACTTGTAATTTTCAAGTCTCTAAAAGGCTTTCTTAAAGCTTGAATAAACTTTGTAACCTTTATTTTAATACTATTAAACTGCTTCTATCATTTATTTGTTACCTACAGTTGTGCCAAACAGCACAAAGGTGGCAGATGAAGAGAAGAAGTTCCGTGACTGTGCTGACCTCTACCAGGCCGGCATCAATAAGAATGGAGTCTACACCATCCAGATCAACCCACAGGAGACCAAAAAGGTTAGAAGCCACAACCTTGAAGGCAGCGTTCACTGTAATCTGAAATTATCTACCTTCTTTTTTTAGGTTTTACACGGTTTCACTTTTTTATAAGTTGAGGTGAGACTTTCTAAGTTAGCTAAAAGACCTTGAGCCACTACTAAACACCAGCCACTGATGAGTGTGGACTATGGGTGCTAGCTGCTCCAGGAATAATGAAAGCTGAAAATACACTTGGCAGCTTTATAAGTGCTTCAGTTTAGCCATGGGGATCAGGTGTGAAAGGGTACACTGAGCTGATCGGGATGGTGACAACGTGTGCTTGAGTGTGTGGATGTGTGTAGCTTGACCTCTGCTTGCATTGCAATGATTGGAGCAATGATTCAAAAAGTTATGAGACTGTTGGGATAATAGCAAACAAATGTAATCAATTTATCTCAATTTTTATCTCATCTTTTCTCCTTGGAAAAAGATTTCTGGTTTAGAATTTACCATGAGTGCTTTCTGAGAGCTGATATTGCTGGAAAACTTGCTGTGACCTTTTATTACATCTGTGTGAGAACTTGTCGCTAAAGTTTCAAAAAGACAGTTATCCTAAGAATTCGACATAGCTTTGGTTATGTTGTTTAAATCAGTTTGAAAAGTAAAGCAAATTTTCAATGGACATTTAGATGGATATATTTTGCTGCTATATTGTATCCTGTTTAAAAGACTTAGCTAACAAGCTTAGCTAACTGGCAGCTCCCACTCTGAAAATGAAAGCTAGCTAGCTGTCCTGCTAAAATACTTTTTTTCTTCAATAACACCACATAGCTTTGGTTGTCTTAATTGAACAGAAAATAAAAGTTAAGTTTTTTGTAATTTGACAATTTGGTGGATCCAGTAGATTTTGTCCTTTTAGATAGTTAGCTTAACTAACTGACAGGGCCCATTTTCAGGGCTCTCCAGACTCACATATTGGGCGTGAGACACACACATTTCAATCTGTTCACACGCTCACACGCCACACTTTGTATTTCTCATGCACAATAATTACTAGGACAACGGCCACCAAGTTGCGCTGCTTTTCCTTCAGAAAGAGTTTTCCACGCACCAGCTAATCAAAAAAAAAAGACAGGAATATAGCTACCCAACAGCCAATCCAAAAATGGCATCACTGTATCCGGGTAAATTAATGCAACAAAAGTTACATTCCCAAAAAAAGGATGCACATGCGCAATGCAGACTGACCGCAGATTTGCAGATTAAAAACGAGGTCTTACTGTCCCCCCTGCTGGCAAAATCTCACTCTTAACTGAGTTCAAAACTTGAGAGCCCTGTATTTTAATTTCAGCTTGCAATTACAGCTTGTTTTATTGTGCTGACCATGTAAAGCACTTTGTAACCTGGTTTTGAAAAGTACTCTATAAATAAAATTATTATTATTTGGAAATTTAAGCTAGCTAGCTTTACTAGTCTAAGACAACTTGTTTTTCCAATAGTCCTGAACAGGTTTTTGTAATGTCAGTATGACACAGTTTGATACGTGTCGTTTTTATGAATATGTATATATATATATATATATATATATATATATTATTTGGAGGAACCCGTTATGCTGTCCTGTTTTTTATCATTTTCAAAGGTGAGCTAACTTAGTTAACTAGCTAGCTGGCACTTTTAGAGTGAGGGCGCTCTGTCAGTAAAGCATTAAGGCACAATTTCAGGGCAGTTAAGAAAGTAAGTGATCTAAAAAACTTGAAACACAAAGGATATATTGATTTTCTGACTTTATTAGCATAATGACTTTTAATTTCACATCATTTTTAAAGGTTAACAGGTGTGTGTTTGTGCGTGTGTGTGCCTCTCAGTGAAGCATGAATGATGAGCTGGTCTCGGAGAAAATCATTCTGTCAGGACTCCTTCTTTAATTATACCCAGGTTGTGTTCATGTGTGTTCAGCTGTGTGGGCTGGCTGAGGTGAGAGACCTTCTCTGCTCCACCCTGGGGTCTCCTCCTCAAAACAAAAGAGAAGCACTGCAGATAGAACACCAACCTCACATTATCAGCTTACACACACTGAGGTCCAAGGTTAAGGGCCACATTACGCCCAGGACCTCCTCTTTGATCCTGCAGAAACAAGGCCGTCTGATGAGGAACATCTCCTGGGAGCTGGTGAGGGATAAGGAGACGCTGATTAAGTTTAAGGAGGACACAGATATGTCGCATTCCAGGAGATGATTCATGATAAATGCTGGGAAAAGGAGTGTCCTAAACTAAATGATTGTCCTAATGACCTCTATTGTTTGCTAATGCCGCTGAGAATGACATTAAATTGGAATCTTTTGCTACATCTTCCGAAACTTTTGAAAATTCACAAATACCTTTGGGTGCTATTAGTATTCCATTACCTCTATGCATGTTTTCCCACCCTCCTTTGCTCTCTTGTTTCATTTGTGTAGGTGTACTGTAACATGGAAACAGCCGGCGGTGGATGGACGGTCATCCAGCGCAGAGAAGACGGCAGTGTTGACTTTCAGAGAACATGGAAAGAGTACAAGACGGTGAGACATGAGAAATGTGTGCTGACACTTGCCCTGCATGCACACACTCATTAATATCCATTAAAAGTAAGATGATAATGGCGACAACACATTTGAATCCATTAAGCATTAAATGTGAAGCAAGGCAATGAGCAAAACATGCTGTTTCAAAATACATTTCCATAGGGGGTTTGACAAATTGCTTGCACTTTCTGGCCTTCATAAACATCCTGAAAACTTAGAGAGTGAGATTATCTGATCCAAAATCCTTTGGAATGCTGCAGCCAAATATTTCCCTTCCTAAGAAAGAGCTTTCTCTCGTTTTATCGTACAAGCAATATTGTCAAGGGTGTCTGAAACCTCAGCCGAGGCTTTGTGACATAGTTTTCCTCCCTCCTTTACAACAGGAAATGATTACCACAGTGTAACACAACACATTTGTTTAGTCTCTTTTGCAACGTGCCAGGTGTTGCATCTGTTTGTCATCAAGGAGAGATTTTTGCATGTTTGTAGTGGGAGTGTTAATGTTTTCAGCCCAAATTGTGTTTGGATGGTAAATTGAAATTATTATTTCTGGCTGATGCATTGCTTGTGTTTGCTTTGAAAGTCACCTGTGTATACTTATCTCTATATGTCAGTTTATTATCACATGGACTGTGTTCATTCTGTCCACTGTAATCTGCTTTCTGTTTCCAATTTCATTGTTTCATCTCTCTCCACCTCTCATGATGCACAATATACAAGTAAGGGAAAGGATTTCAAAGACTCTCACGTTAGATAAATAAAAGCACTTAACTGGAAACAGAGGGAGCAGTGAGCGATCGTTTAAAAAAGAACAAAAAGGACAAGGTGAATGAAATACGATTTAAGATATATGAAATATTGCACCAAGGAGACAGATATGGAAGTCTTCCAGCTTTGAACAGGTGTTACAGAGAGCAAGAGGACAACATTTACATGATTATCTAACAGCTCAGATTACTGCTCCTCTCCTTGAACAGACTCAAGGTTGTCAATGTTGTTTTATTGTGTTATTAATATTTTCATGCTTGGTCTCCTGAGGCTTGTGTTCACAGACTTCATGTTTTTCAGAACGTATAAATCTTTCACTGAAAGCTGAGTTTCTTTGTCTGACCATGTAGAGAATTTTGCAACTGAGATAATGAGCAGACAGTGAAATGTGACCTTAAGATTACTTTCACATATCAGACCATATAAAGTTTATAACAACCTTACAAGGAGACCACACATCACAGCAGACCTTAACAATTATATTCTGAAGAGACTCGTATATCCATCTAGCATGGCTTGGTTCAGAACTATTATTTTCCAACTACCCCAAAGTGTAGTTACAGTATAGGGTAGCCAAGGGGACTATTGGAAAACTCAATGACTTGTGTAATTATCATCAATAAACTTGACTTTAATCGTAGTCGGTCATAACACATTTACACCACCTCTTACAGTAAACAGGGTAAAGCAAAGAAGTAAGAGAGAACAAAAAGGTTCAAATATAGTCGTAGTAGTAGTAAAAGAGGCAATTAAGTTGAAACAGTAATAGCACTGTGAGGTAACAAGCTCTGCCACAAGTAATGCATACATTGAGCTTTAAGTATTTTAAAGTGTTAAAAAAAGCAGGTCAACCAGTTGAAATATTTATGGTATCTACACATAGTGAAAAGACAGTTGAAAAGTTAAATGAAAGTGACAAGAACACAGTCGAAATACTGTAGTTACATATGCCTAAATTGAAAATCTGTTTAAATGTTAGCTAAATAAAGAGTCTTACTATGTACATATTAAGTGTTGATAAGTATTAAAACATTAATAACATGTAATAACAGTTGAATTAGTTAGCCAAAAACAGTTGGTAAAACTAGCTAAATCTGTACAAAACAGTCACAAAGATTAACTAAAACCAGTGAGAAAAAAGTTGAAATAGCTAGTTTAAATGTAAAACAAACATTTGAAATAGCTAGCTAAAAGCATTGAAAAAACATTGAAATAGCTAGCTTAAAGCTGTAGAAAACAGTCACAAAGATAAGCAAAAGACAGTAAAAAGCAGTCGAAATAGATAGCTTAAATCAGTGAAAATAGCTAGCTTAAAGCTATGGAAATCAGTCAAAGGACTGCAAGCAATGAAAAACGGTTAAAAAACATAGTTAGCTTAAAGCTGTGATAAAACAAGTTAGCCTAAAGGGACTGGCATGCTGTGTAAGTACTCAGTATAATAAAATCATCAAACATGGATTGGTTTTGGTCACAATGTAGAATTTTGCAGCATTTAGCAGAACTGACATGGTGGAAATGATATATAATAGTTCTAATTAGTGTATATTCACCTGAATACAAAAATAGTGCTGGTTTTGTTAACTTAGAATAAACCCTCTGTATCTACAGAAGGAGTAGTTTCATAAAGGAGGATGAGCTGGGGCGCAATTAAATCTAGAATCTGACCACTAGATATCGTTAAATATTCCTATTTCCACAAACTGTGATTTTAAAGTAATAATAAGTTTTATTGCTGTTGAACTCGTACTTGTGAGCTCATATAATACTGCAGTGAGGGTTAAGATAAAATAGTTGAAAATCACTGTTGTAGTATGTCTCTATGTGCAGCAGTTTCTGATTTACAATGCTCCAGGTTTACAAGTGTTTTTTTTTTTTTTTTGGTTTCAGGCAAAGTGATTCTAGCAAGTGTAACTGAAACGCGAACCAAGCACTCCGTCCAACTATATGACTAACCATCTCCTCATCTTCTCTGAGCTGATAGATGTAGATCAGGTTTGCGTGTGAACGATTGCAAAGCACCGGAACTATACGAAAGAAACCTGTCAACAGATTTTGACTCCAAGCTTTTTAATCCAGCCAGGGTGCTTGAGATAAACCGCGGTCACATTAGGAGGCATTGGCTCGAACTGAAAGTCAGTAAGAGGGGAACATCTCATCAGGAGCGAGATCGATCGTAGAGAAAGAGAGAGAAATAAGGAGAGAAAGCAGTCACTTTCTCTTCCACCCACTCGGCAGGACATGCCTAAGGCCCAAGGAATGCCCCATATTTACTTTCCCTCCTTCCCATTTCTCATCACCACACACGCTCAGCACAAACACAGACTTCACCCTGACTTTGCTTCCCTCCTCCTCCTTCCTCTTCCCCGATCTCAAATGGAGCGGTTCAGACTGTTCTGTCAGAGCTGTAAAGTCATCCCACTTTGTGATATTCCCCTCTGCAATCTGCTGCTCTCGCTGCTGTCAGAAGTACTTTGTCTGTGACCGGGAGCCCACTCTGATCAAATAAAAACACTTGCAGTTGTTTGAAGGAGTGTCTGTGCGTGCAGCACATATTTTAGGAAAGAAGTCTTTAAGTAAAAATGAGTTTAACATGTGTGACTAGAGCGGAAGACAGAAATGGAAAAAGGTGTCAGCTGGTACCACTTAAAGGTATGCTAGTCTAACCACACGAGGGATCAAGCCAAAAGCATGCAAAAAAAATATGAATAAAAACAGCATTTAGAAATGAAAAGCTCTTTTCTTTTTTACTTAGATTTACAGAAAATAAGAATAAAGCCAAGTACCTTGAATAAAAGGAAATCTGCTGCTTCCACAGTCAAATAAACAACCATATTATCTTTTATCAGGGACCATTTGTTCTGATCTGATTCCTGACTAAATCAATAAATAGATTAGAAAATTCTGTCTGGTCCATTTCACAATTCTCTAGTTGTTTAGCTTCTTGGATATGACAGGAAATACCCATGGATAATCTGTAATCTAAGATTACCAAAAAGGATCTCCTCATGTTTATTGTGTTTCCCTCTCTTTGCAGGGTTTTGGGAGCCTCTCTGCAGAGCACTGGTTGGGGAACGAGTATGTCTACCAGCTAACCAGCAATAGGCAGTACGCCCTCCGTGTGGTGCTGACAGACTGGGACGGACACCAGGCTTTCTCATTGTATGACCGTTTCCAGATTGGCAGTGAGAAGCAGAACTACAGGTAAAACAGCCCATATTGGTACAAAAGAGTGGGATAATTGTCTTTTCAGGCCAAGGAACGTACTGACAGCTTTTCATGTTGGCTGGTGAATGTCTTAAAGATTGGATATTTTTCGCAGAATTCATGGTGATTTGAGCTACACTTGCATATTTACGAGGTATCATTATAACACATTTCAAACAAAGGCGATTCAGACACAGAGCAACATTGCAAAGACAGTTAGAATAATGAGTAACAAAAGCATTTGAATATTATAAAAGATAAAATTATGTCATTTTTAAAAAGTGGTGATAGTTGGACTGGAACCTGCTTTTGTCCAGTTGTCAAATTAGCCACTTATGTCCACTTCAAGATGAATCATTGTAACCTTGTCAATCATTAAACCTTGATTCTCACACCAATTTATGTTTGTCACATACTTTGATGGATGAACAAGAACCTCAAAACTAATGACAAACACAGATACACCTCTTTGCTTTGTGCTTAGTGCAAATTAGCTAATGTTAGGATAACATGCTATCAACATCATACTAATGTCATTGAGATCAGGATAGCATGATGTTCGTGTTCTCTTCAAAGCACTGCTGAGCTTCAGTATGGCTTCACATAGCCTCTAGTGTAGGTTTAAAGCATTGACTTTACATACGTGTATACGGATGATGCACTTCTATATCCTCCAATTGTAAAACAGGGAAGCCAGATCACTGCATTAGTGGGGGCTGACATACTGTGTTTGTGACATATTTTGGCACAAAGGCATGCACATGCAAGAGCGATCCGTTACTCTGCTAATGCAAGATCCCATATTTGTCAACAGAGCTGTCAATCATGTCGTCACATTCCCTCGGTTTAGCATCTCCTAAAATTGAACACTCACACATTAATCAGCGTGATGAGAACTAACTGTCATGACAGAGAGCATCTTGGAGAAATTTGTGACATAATTTTCTACTCTGACCCATTTCCCATCTGTTAACATGGAGGAGGCGGGGTTTATGACCTACGCTGCAGCCAGTCACCAGGGAGCTCTAAAGTTTTGCCTGCTCTCTTTGGAACTGTTGTCTCACCCATGTTTTTATTAGTGGCCAGCATGATGTCATTTGGTTTGTGGTTGTTTGGAACTCATGGCATGGCATTTTATAGGTCACATTTATTTCTTTGAAACCTTATGTACCTTGGACTTCCAGTGTAATGTCATATCGTGACAGGTCCCTTTGGTAACCGCTAGTGAATGAAAAGATAGCAATGCCCCAAAGCAGGAACTTCACGCTGACTTTAAAATACAGATAAGTACCAGGAACCTGCTTACTGATGATGAAAAGATATCAATAGATGAAGTGAAGAGATAGACTTCTTGCAACAAGTGGAACAGCAGCCTGTTAGCTTCCAGAAAGGCAGCAGGTTTAAGACACTTCCCAATAGGTTTGATCTTCTGAAACCAAGAGGCTACATCATCCTTTCATCCTCAGTCTGCGGTGTAACACAGAGTCAGCACAGTCTGTGAAGTGAAAGCATCAGACGCTTCAAGCCTCCTGCGACTACACAGGATGTTTCATGAAACAGTATCAAGCGTGGGTCACGTTTTGGCAGCAGTTACTTCACAAGACACAATCTCTGCAGAGCATGGGTAAAACTGAGGGAAACTGAGCAGAGGCCTATAATACATGCTTCAAGTTGTAGTTAAAGCATGTAATATAGCATGAACTGTAATGCAGTCTTTGTGGAAACCTGAACTGATTCAAATAGAAGCATATTTGTTCTATTAGATTTGCTTGAGAAGTAGCAAACATGGCAGACACGCCTTCTGTGTACACATGCTTCTAGCCACTTGTCTGTCTCTTTAGCATTTGTCACCACTGAAGAAAGGAAATAAAGTAAGCAAATAACACTTCAGTCAAAAACAAGATGTTTTTACGTGTGAGTCATAAACACAGCCAAAACTGTGAACCTTCCAGACACATCAATCACTCCATAAAGTTATGTAAGTCTGCGGTGAGGCTTCTCTCACTGCACATTCCCTCTAAACTGAACATATCACTTGTCATCATCTCCTCATCGCAAACTTGACCTTGATTGACGCTTTGTCTTTGTGTCTTGCGGGGGCGAAGGTTTCTATTTTCCTTTGAGGGGGTTAATGATAACAGGCCTCAAACTATGGCAGATGCTTGGCCCTCTCAGATGTGGAAACTACTGCAAATTCCACAGACTTCCAAGCAATTGCTGGCTTCAAGGGAGAAGCTCTGACATCTCCAATTCGGCAGTTTTCACTGGATGACTGGTTCCTTCTGATAAGAGGTCCCTTCAGTTGCGAAATTGCTTGTGTTCAGCTTTGAATGACGAAATGAGGGAAGAGAATCTGATGCCTAAAAGCTTTTACCTCAACCTTTCCGTGCCTTGCACCAAACCACAGAAAACAATATGAGTGTCAAGTGTTTCCCTGCAGCAGGAGGCAGTTTGGCTTGTTGCCATATCTAGTTTTCAAATTGTCTTGCGATGACAGGGGGGTTCACTTTGCAAGGTTTTCATCCTGGTGAGCTTGTACCTTGAGTGAGCTTTGTGGTTTCCTTTGAGGATTTGAGAAACGGATTTTAATTAGTCAGAAAAGATTGAGTTGTGTTTTGTTGAAGATGGAGCAAATGTTCACCTCGTTACCTTTGGTCTTTTTATTCCTAGCTCAGATATTTGAAGGTACACACACTCTTACCCCTTTTCCACCAAGGCAGTTTCAGGGCCGGTTTGTAGCTGGTGCTCAATTGAGAACTAAAAAGGGGTATCTGATTCCTGACTTACTAAACAGATACTTGAAATCTGGCTCATATGTTTTTCAGGTTGGTTATTTCACTGTTTCTTAGTGGAAGGAAATTCTGTGCTAATTTAGTCTTTTCAAATATTTATCACGATCTAAATACTTCTGTAACTATCTTTTACACCTGCATGGTTAAAACTGTCTCCTTTGGAACAATGATACCTAACTTCCCATGCAGACCTTTTGTTCTTCAGAATTAAGGAAACAATAAATGTTTTTGGTCCCGCTGAAGCAGGCGAAAGGGCATCCCCAGCCATTCCAGATGCAGGCTCTTGCTGTGCAGGACATGCTGATCTCTATAAATAGATTTGCTCTTGAAAAATAGTCGTGGTATGATAATCACACATTGCTCTTCTGAGTCCCGTGCCAAAACAAACCAGATGGCCTGGCCTCGGACAAACCAACACTGCCACGCTCTGTTCTTTCTGCTCTGTCACTTTCCTGCTTCGAACTGTCAAACTATCTGTGATCAGTTCTGCAAATCATATACATCACCCTGAAACAAGACAAAGTTTGAACTGATCCAGCTTGTGTTTTGGTTGTTTCTTTTTTTTTCCTGTCATTTGTCTGGATTCTCGGAATGCAGTCTGCGTCAGCTTGAGTACAGTCAATCTGCCTGCTGCTGCACTCTGTCTTAAACACACTATAAAACAAAAGTGCACAAACAAAGCCACAAACAGCAAAGAACCACTTGGAAACCAGGTAGAACGACTGTGTAGTCTAAATCACACGACGCACACGACTCACCATGTATCAAACACAATGCTGAGCACTTTAAGCCAGTTTGTCCTGCTTCCAACTTCTTGGTTTCATATACACACTGAAAAGGAAATTACTCAACTTGCAGAGAGGGAGGGAGGTGTGCAATTATTCCTTTGTGAAATATAGAGTCCTAATCCTAAAGTAATGAAACCATATAGACACAAAACACATTTATTACCAGCGCTCTGAGAGTTTGGACCCGCTATTCCTCTTTATTCAGCCGTCCAAACCCTTGTTGGCTTTGTAAACTATAATGAAAACTTATATCAGGATATTAATCAAATTATTGACAGACAGAATCATATTTTCAAAGTAAAGATATCATGTTAGTGCTCAGGTAGAATTTGAGAGAATGGAATGGAATCTTAAATGATTACGATTTTAATAGAAGCGATTTCATTTTATAGATAGTCTCTAATCTTATTGTCTACATCTCAAAGAAAACTAATTTAAACATCAATAAAATCTAGTTTTTACTTGATGCAATAATGTTGGGAAGGCCTTAATCCATCAAAGTCATTCAGATTAGTTTACTACAGTTTAAAGCCCGGTTAAATACCACTCTTACGATGGAAAATCCTGCCCTTTGGATGTTTCTCTGTGAGTCATTAATGTTTGGGAGAGAACAGTGCCCCATTGTACCAGCTCTATATGTTGTGTCTTAATTTGGGGTGCGAAATCCACATCAAACCGCCAAATTTGGACAATATTTGAATGCACTAAATACAGAAGTTACATCTTAACTAGCAGAGCATAACGTCCATACTAACCTTGTTGCAGAAATGGCTTTTTTTGACGTCCTCTGACCAATCAGTGAAAGGCCCTTTTCTTAATTGTGTGTCTGAAACAGTGCTAACTCCCATGCCTTACTGTCTATACACAAGCTAATGGTTGAAAATAGCATCAGTTAACTGTTAAAATATGACATAGCCTAATGCTAAGATGACAATCAACATCATACACAGATTAGCCATACTTTTAAGACCACTTGCCTAATACTGTGTAGGCCCTGGTCTCAGACCTCTGAAGGTGTGCTGTGGTGTCAAGTACCAAGATGTTAGCTGGAGATCCTTTCAGTCCTATGAGTTGCAAAGTGAGGCCTCCATGGATAGATCTTGGTTGTCCAGCGCATCCCACAGATGCTTGATTGGATTAAGATCTAGGGAATTTGAAGGCTGAGTCATCACTTTGAACTCCTCCAGGCTGAAGTATCCATCTATCGTGCGTAATTTCTAAAGTGCTCCAAAAGAGAGCTTTGAAGTAGAAGCTGATCAGAAGGCCTACAGCCAAATCTACTTGAGCTACATCTGCTCAATGTAAGCTGACATAAGAACTGTTGTTTTAATGTCGAACGAACAAATCCTGTGGACACTATGAGAAATACATTTGGATTGACTGGAGCAGCAAAATTCCCACTGAACCACAACCTCATAATATTGTGAAATGTGCTGTTTTTATTTATTTTTTCTTCATTGTGAGTGAGGTCACCATAATTGCAGAGGTTACTGTCTTTATAAACAGCAGGAAAAGTCCCCTGCCATCATAGTTGAATTAGCTGCTTGGATACAGCATGGGTTGCAGAAAAGAAAATAATAAAATCAAATATAATTTCATGACCTGTGCAAATAGTTTTAATGATAGCCATCAGATCAAAACACTCACTTAATCACCATCATTCATCAAAATGTATTCGCTATAAAAATGGCTTTAGTGTTATGTGTCACCAAGAACAGATGGGTTGTAGTAAATGTTGACTTAAGCAACACAGAGAACACAACAGAAAAGCGCCACAGAAAGCTAAGAGGTCGTTTGAAGAAAATACAGATGGAATGAAAGAAATAAAAATAATGCTGAGTCTGAGGGAAAGTTATTGCTCAGAGTAAAGCAAATTGCACAAAACTGGATTATGTGACTAACAAGACGGAGCCACAAACTAATTTGAATCACACACAATGCCAGCATATTTAAATAGTGTCAGAAAGATAAACACTGATGATTGATGATACTTGAAATAACAGAGGTTTTTTTCTTTTCAATTTACACTGTAGGTGGCTTTGTTCAATTTTCCTAAACACGGTATGTTTGACAGTTTGATGAAGGCTTTGCACCAAATAAATACCACGAGTTATTTTGTTTTCTGACCGAGAAAAAAACATCTGAATTTGTAGAATTCTGAGGTGTACAGTGTTATTGCGAACATTTCATGTGCTATACAAGAAAGGAGGGGCTCTGAGGCAGAGTTGTTATCCCTCAAAGGCTGACTGAACTGAACTATGAAGTATAAGTCGGTATCGTCTTTATAGAGACGTAGCTAACAGTCATGGGTAACAAAAGAAAGTGTCTTAGTAAACAGTAAAGACAGCTGATAATGACCAAAGTACTAAAAAAACTGGGAAGTTGAAATTCCATAATTATAAAGTATATAAGTATATAAAACAGTGTCATCTGCATAGAGACCTACTTGACAAACATGGGCAGCAATAGAAATGTTCTAATAAAAACTAAACGGACCGTTTTAATGGCCACTATATTCAAAGAAATTTCATTTAAACTAACGGAATATTTGCAAGCCTCATGTGGCTTACTAACTGTGACAACCCCCCTCCACCTCCTCCCATAAGAGCTGTTGAGCAAATGTGTGTGTAATCATGGTTTAATGGCAGACTGAGTCATAGGGGTAGGAAACCTTAAGTGGCATTTAGTAAATTTCTTGGTAATAAAACAGTAGTTGATATTGTGACAGACTTGGGACTATAACCAAAGGGGTTATAAAGTCTCATGACAGAAAGGAAAGAAGAGAACAAGACACAGTGACTGATTCTCGTGTTGATAATGTTTGTGAAGAACATTATACTTAGTAGACTGTTCTAAGTTAATTCTGGACCTTTGGTAACTTGGATTTAGGCTGTGAATAAATCTAATATCTAGGGCAATATTGTGATTATGACCCTCAGCCCCTCCAAAGGTTTGATAAACCAGGAAGCGGTGCAGCTGTAACATTGTGGACGGCAAGCAGAAACAAACCTCCTTCAGTAGAAATAACTTCTTAACTTTGAGTTTCAGGTTGAATGACAAGTTCAGCTTCAAAGCCCACTTCAACAGCGATAACTAAATGGATGGCTACAGCTTACAGGCCAATTAATATTGTGAGGACAAGGGTCTGCTTAAATAGTTGGTATCCCATCCTACGACTGCATATTTCATTCACCTTTGAAAGCCACCACTTCACCAAAATACTTGTATGAAGATGAGAAAACCAAACAAGGAGGAGGCTTTAGGACAGACAAACACTTTCATTCTGAAATATATCTGGACAGTTTTTGTCTTTTTTTTTATTGTTGCCATAATAATCAACAAATTAGCATAAAGAAAGCACATTTTTCAAGATTACTCCAGTGTTGATAAGAGTATTAAAAAGTTAAACATATCCCTTTAAGGTACTTGTAGAACAGATAAAAACTAGGTGATTCATTTGTGATGAATCACACATTATTCATGCTATTAATTGTGATTAAATATTTGAATTGATTGACAGCCCTTGGAATATCATATTCAGTTTTGCTGAAGATGTTTTGGGAAATAGTGCTGTACTCAGCTACAGATACCAGTAGTCTGACTGTGATTAATAATGTGCTTTTTGTAAGGTTAAAAGTATAGATTTTATGCTCTACTAGACATGGTCAGTAAGTATTTTTAATGTACCATAAAGTACTAACATGCACACAAGAATGTACTGAAGCACACTCAGATAATCGTCATTTCCAAAGTTTTCTGAGGTTACAGCAGTTAATTATATGCACAGACACATGTTGAGGCTTATGAGGAGAAGTGTTTTCATACTTTCAAAGCCTTTGAGCTGTTAAAAAAAAACATGTTTTTAGTACAAGCCATTACATCTTTATTCAATATTCATTCTTGTTCATTCAGCCAAGTTCTTAAAGCCAGTCATTTCTCTTTATGCTAATGGACCGATTTCCCCGTGGAAAGATCTTTTTTAAGATTCTCTTCATGAGAGGCACTGGTGAAGCTTTGGCCTTTAAAACATTCTGACCTTCTGTTTCCAAGAATTAAACCAAGATAATCTTAGATATCTTGAGTTATGTCTTGAACCTCATCCCTGGAAGCCTAGTGTTCCACAGTTTCAAATGATACAGACATGAATCATCAAAGCTAAAGACTCAAACACACTTACTGGACAGAAAACTAGGATCCACAATAGGATTTGTTGGAAACAAACAACCTGTTGTAGATTTAAACGTTATCTTTTACAAAGCTGTGAACTGGGAATATGTCTTGGTGATTGTGCTGCCATCTCGATTTCAACTGCAGGAAATCTAAAAGTTTGGAATGAAAACGAAACAAATTAGTCATAACTCGCAAACAATTCCAACCCAAGGTCCAACTAGCAGCTCTTTCCAAAGCTTTTAACCAGATTACACGGTATTCATCGGAGGATAAGGTCTGCTCAGTAGGCATGGAGAAAGAGATTTTATATTGAATTCAGATATCAACAGATTCATCCATCGTAACCTAAGAAATGTAATCTGCAGACGAAATCTGCAAAATGATTGAAAGCTGGGAAACAGAAAGACAAAACGTTGTGCTCGATGTCCAAGTCAAGAATGAATTTTCGTGGTTAAATGGGCAGACGTTTTCAAAGAGAAGTGTCCCAAAAACATAATCCCCAATGATCCTATCATCAAAACTAAGACTAACATGCAGATTTCTATCATATAAGTAAAACCTATCTTTCCTGGTTGTCAATTGTCCTCTATTGACAAGACAATCTCTGAAAATGTATAAGATCAAAGTTTGAGGTAACATACCTGGAATACACTCAAGTGAAATTGGTATATCGCATGTTTATGTTTGTACACTGCCAGTTGTGAAACATAGATAGCAAAGTGTCCAGAAATGCTAAACTAAAAGACAGTGTTAGCCAAACTGAGGTTAGCTGGGAAGTTAATAGAGCTCCAAACTGATTAATGGTATCCAATCTACTAACTCATCTATGCGCCAAGAGATTATCGTTGAGGTAGAGGTTGGCATTGAAAGGACTTCATGCAGACATCAATGCCACAATTTGGCTACTGCAGTGGCATGAGCACCTACAGAGAAATCTATTATCTTGTGATTCACTTCCGAATAAGGGGTCATAAGTTTACAGGAAAAACATCATGATAAAGAGTAGTAAAAAGTAAAAATGCTACGTTCTCTCAGTTTATCCTCAAGAGGAGAAAAAGACATTTAAATATTTTTGAATGGGGGTCTGACTGATCTAGGTTGTTCAGAAATCAAAATGCTGATTGGTTTATGCGACACAGCATCAAGCAGACTTGGATGTCAAGTTGACATTTTTGGTTCTAAATGGATATTAGCTGCACTTGCATTAAGACATCTGTCTAAAGACGTAAATAAATCCTCATCAGATTACCACCGATGGGAGCTGACATATCATTGGTGTGTGCACTACCTGCTTTTGCTCTCCACTTGGACAGTTTTTCCTGCATACACTAAATAATAGATTAAAAAAATCCAGACCCCGGGTTCAGATTCTACACATTTATTTAAAATCTGTAAATAGAAATTATTAAGCAGATGACTGTACCATTTACTACAAAGGACATTAAGAAAATCTATAGGCACTATAGCTTACCCATATCCATCTGCACATAATGTTCCCATCAGTGTACTGTCGCTATGGAGCCATATGACACCCAGTGGCAAAAGAGACCAGCCAAGAAGGTCTTAGTTAGCCAGACACCTCTGCAGACTTTGCAGTAGGAAGCGAACCATTGGTCAAGGTGATTAACCTCTGCAACGGGCCAATCAGACTGCAGTTCAGGAAGCTAATGACTGCCAGGTGTGCAACAGCACGCGCTGAATAGGTTGTCGCCCTTCATGTGGAAGATGAAAGAAAACAAGCAGACCAAGCTTTGGTGTGTCAGTCAAGAGATGAAAAGTGACATTTATTTTAAGAAGTGCTGCAGCCACTTTCAGGATAGCCTCAAGAAACATTTTGTGAACATTATAGTGACCGTTTACACCACTTCAGTGTTTTATTGCTGTTGTATTCTTCAAAGAGTCACTTGAACTTTGCACACAGTTACATACATTCCATTAGACACTTTGGTTTAGTGCTTTTCCCCTAACTCCTCCAGGGAGTTTCTTTCATAAAGTTATTGTATGACAGCCATATCCTCTGTTTAATGTCACACAGTGTGATGTGAAATGGGAAGTGTCAGATTTAAGTAAGACTGCAAACAGGCGACATTATTAACAGATCCAGGGCCTGAAGCCAGCCCCAGACTGCTGATCTAACACATCTCTGCTGTGTGTGGGGACAAAGGGACACATTTGATCATCTCTGCTTTTTCAATCAGACACATTTCTACAGATTGAAGGCTTATTTATGTATGCATGAGTTATTGAATTAGCTCATGGGCATTTCCAAGTTATTTTTTAAATCGGGCGTCGTTGGCCTAGCGGTCTAAGTGTGCGCCCCAAATACAGAGGCTGTAGCCCTTGTTGCAGAGGTCGTAGGTTTAATTCCAGCCTCAACCATTTACTGCATGTGCTCCCCCACTCTCTGCTCCCCACATTTCCTGTCTCTCTTTAGCTGTCCTATCTATTAAAGGCAAAAATGCCCTCCAAATTATAATTTTTTAAAACCAATCTTTTTAAATCAAAAACTTCAACGCTAAAAATTTTGTAATGTCAGTAAATATGTTGGAACATGAAGAAGTATGACAAACATTTGCTCTTTTTACTTGTTATTCTATGTCTTTTAATTTATGATTAACCTGTATTTATGGATGCTCACTGCTCGTCATAAACCTGGACACTTGGGCACTCTTGGAAAAGAGACTTGAATTTGCCCTGGTTTAAGACACATTAGCTTAGAAAGCTCTATTAGTTATAAAGTGTAATGCCTCCATTGCCATTTGAGCTCCATTAGGCTTCCCTGATGTCTAACCTGACCCTGCTAAAATCATTTCCCAAAGACAAAGTCTGCAACAATAATACTTTAGAGTGTAGGCTCAACATAAATGAAACAAAACTTACAGCAGACCCTTAGGACGTTATTTAACCCGAATGGCAGCCCCAGGAGTTAAAAAAAACTAAGCCAATGCAAAGTGCAAAAGCTGCAGTTCCTTGAGTGTCCACCTGAGGCTGAAGCCAAGCAGTCCCCTTTAGATCCCATATTAAATGCTAATTTTACAACAGAGGGAAACATGTTAACGACCTAGCTAAAAAAAACAACCTTTGGATAAATCTTGTCGTATCTGTTGATTTATCTGCTTTGATTTTCTCAGGGCTTTAGACATTTGCATAATTAGGGGCAAGCTAACACCAGAGCGTTGGGTGGCTGTTTTCCAGGAGGCTGAATGCCCTCCTCATTTCTACCTCTTTGCCTGAATCCAGGTTGATCAAAAGTTAGTTTGAGTTAGCATTTCCAATATGATGACTGCCATCATTGGGCTTCACAACGTCTCTTCACTTCTGTGTTGGTTGCTTGACTACTCCCATGTTTCATACACACTTTGGGACTATGGGTTGACCCAAATACACTTCACTTTCCCCCAGTGGTATTTGGTCATATGGATACTACTGGTTTTGTTTTCCAAAGCTTTGATCCTTCTTCATCTGAGACACTTCTAGCTCACCCAATACAGTATGTGTGGATGTTTAATAACATTGAGTAATTGCCATTTGAAATTAAACAGGATTGGGTCCAAATAGAAAACCCTGAAAGGACAAATGCCCTGAGGATAAGCATAACAGCAACAGTTTAAAATGGGTGTGACTGTCTGCTGAGGCAGATTAAGTGTATTATTCTAATTGAATTGGAAACAGTTGATTTGAAGACAGGCCTTTTCTTTGTCAAACTCAAACTGAATTTAAATTTTCCTCACTTTTAGCGAAACCAAACACTCTCAGGCTTATGTGATACCACTGTTGGCAAATGGAGAAGCACTTTTACTGCTTTGACTTTCCAAATGTATTGAAGATCAAAAACAAGCCAAGCGTTCCCAGTGGATATTAGTGGAATTAGATGGCTGGACACCAACACCCCTCCCCAGACATGTCATTGAGTACAATGATCCCTCTCGCAGCCCAATATTGTGTTTACTAATGAGCCTTGACCAATCACATTACTAAGTTTCTCTTAAGGGAACAATCAGATTAGCACGCTTTACCAGTTAAATCCCTGACCTAGCTGATGAGCAGATGTCTGTTCCCTGATACATTTCATTAACACAATTAGTAGACGCCATCTCTGTGTGCATCTGTTTCTTCTAAAAATCTAAGAGGCAGGCCTCAGGAAAAGCAAGTCGGTTACTTGAACCATTTTTGGATTACCCCACTTAGCATTTGGAAGGATCCTAACAGGGAGAGTGCACACGTCAGTCAAGTTTTGAACTGTCTGTGTGTAAATATGTGGCTCATGTGGTAAACAAAGCCGCAGACTTTTTTAAGCCGTCTGTCAAAGTGTCATCCTGTAAATCCCTCCTGATGATGTGCTTTGGATGGTTCGTCAGCGCAGCAGACCTGGTAAGAGCCCTGGAGGGTGGAGAGTTACTGTGCAGCGAAGTCTGTTCTTCATCAGAGCACGAGCAGACCTCTTCCTTGACACTGCATGTTTTATTCTCCAAATCAGGAATTAGCAGATAGAAGTCATGCTACCCGTAAGTGAAGCAGGATGTGAGTTACTGTTAACTGGAAAACCTCTCTAAAGACATCTGTCGCTTTGTAGGCAACACGTAATACAACAGCTTGTGAGAAACAGGATGTAGTGTGCATTTTCTTCATTAAAAACAAGTATGGACAATGGTGTTTAGAGTTTCAACACTGATTGAAAGAGTGTGTGAAGATGTTAACTGGTCATCTATGTGTAGACCAAATTGTACTGGGTTGGGCAATACTGATATATTTAATCCTCTGCTAATTTAAAAATACATTCCTATAGTTATTTTTTAGATGAACTATGTTAGCAAGTCTTTGTGTCCCTAGATCATCATGAACAAAATCAATAACATCTTTAACTTAGTATTTCAAGCTTTTGACCAGTACTAGAAGGTGCCAGAAAAGTCATTTACTTAACTAGCTTTCATTTACAGAGTTTATTTGATACGTTTGACTTTTATATAAAACCAGTCAGGAAATACCCTGAAACGTGTACAAGACATTATTGGTAAAGAGATAAGAGCTGCTTTGTCCAGAGGGGGCGCCAAAACCAACATAGACTGCAAGTTCCTCACAGGAGCTTTTAACATAATCAATGTTAATCAATCAATCAATCAATCAATCAATCAATCAATCAATCAATCAATCTTTATTTGTATAGGGCCAAATCACAACAAACGTTATCTGAAGACTTTTACAAACATAGGAAGTAGGGCTGTCAACGAATATTCTAAATTCGAATATATATTCAAATATAAAAAAAAACGGAGATTCGATTGTGAAAATTAATATTCGACTGTGGAAAAAAAACACATCAGCGGCTGCTTTGCGAGTGGGCACACTGCATGACGGGTCAGGGACAGGTCACAGGAGTCACACATGCACAGCGTGAAGCAGATGGCAGAGAGAAATCTTTCCGTCCCCTGATCCTCAGTGCGCTCTGAACGTGTCTTTTTCTCCGCTGGGAACATAGTGAATAAAAAGAGATCGGGCCTCTTCACATGTGGACTGTCTTGTGTTTTTGGCAAATAACCTGTACGGCCTAAGACCCTACATTGACAGTGGACTAAAAGAGCCAGACAATCAGTGACACTGGGATAAAATGCAGTTTTTCCTCTCTTTTTCTATACAAGCGCCAAGAATGTAACTACTTTTTTGTTTTTAACTTTAACTTCAGTTAATGTTAATATTTGCTTGAATCACTGAATGAAGCCTGCCTATATTAGGGGCAAGAGTCGGGACCTTTAATTGCTCGCACAAGTCTTGTTCAGCACTAACTCAGCGCATTACGCACAGAGAGGGGAGGGGGGCTAGCGAGCGAGCGAGATATCTACAGTCTTAAAAGTGTTACGGTATAGACCATTAGGTCATTTACTTGTTTTGTAATGTGTAGGTATGTTTTAGCCATGTTAAATCTGAAATCCCCTTGTATTAGTTTGTCCACCTATTATTGACAGAATGCGCAAATATAGATATTCCAATGGTTCGAACCTATGTTTTTTTTTTAGAGCGAATATTCGATTGTCATTTTGGAGCAATTTTGACAGCCCTAATAGGAGGTCTAGACCACTCTATGTAAAATTATGAACAGAGACCCAACTTCAAGGCAGGATAAGACTCAGTCTGACCCCACCTTAATCCATCATGAGCATTGTACATCGCAGTATTTAGCTAATTACAGTGGCGAGGAAAAACTTCCTTTTAACAGGCAGAAACCTCAGGTAGAACCAGACTCATGTTAGACAGCCATCATGCCTCGACTGAGTTGGGTCTTGAAAGAGGGATAGAGGGGAGTAAAAGAGAGAGGTGATAGTGATGAGACGAGTAGTGGAAGCTGTTGCTGCTGGAGTCCAGCACGTCCTTATCAGCTGGAGTCCAGAACGTCAACAGCAGGAGGATGCCTACGGCAGCTCAGAGGGACCTATGAGGGAGCTCAGGGACTCCAGATAGGTCTATGGTTAGTAACTTTCATCGGGACAGGCAGAGTTAAAGTAAGTGATGGGGGGGGTTTGGGGGAAGGGAGTGAAATAGGATCCCACAATGTACACTAGCTAACATTTTTTGTCAATAACATTTCACCTATCAGTGCAAAATTACCCGGTAGTGCTTTGTCCAGAGGGGTGCCAAAGTTAACACAAACTTGCTTTCAACCTTAAATTAATATGTCATCAAAACTGTGTAAAAATCTTGTCTTTTAGTTACAAGTGGAAGTTGCTGGTTGAAAAAAAGGATCAAACTTGTCTTGGGCATTAGGAATAATCCCTCTTTTGAATAGAAATCAACATTCAAATCAGCCAAAGTTGGTGTTCACTGGTCTTGAACCACTCACAAGAACCCTTTCCTTTATACACATGCAAGAGCTCATGATGCACTCAGAGGATCTTATGCAAACCTACCATGTCCACTGGTCACTTGGTACCTCTTATTAGATACATGACTCACCTTTACATGGCAGGATTACACATATTGGTTTAGTGGCACCATTATTTCCCCACTGTGACCTGCACTCCATTTACACAGCTGTCCAAATACAGAAGTCCGTCACGTTACAGGACTTTCCTTCCTGGGGAGTCCACATGTCTCTAATTTGAGGTGTTCAACCTGATGCCTCTCAGCTTGGAGCTCTGCGAGGCTGGAGGTGCGTAACATCTCCTGAGAAGCAAAAAGTATTGTTCTTGCATTTGTTACTTTCTCATCGGAAAACTCAAACTGGGGTGCATGGTTCACGACACGCCCATGGTCCCCTGTTGTAGAGAAATGTATTCAGGAAATTGCTTCCACTGAGAGACCCATATTTAACAAAAGAGACCTGATTGGCTTGGTAGTGCAGTCATGCTATCAAAATGTGCAATCTCTTCAGCTGGGAGAAAGTGAAAGTGAGGGAGTGTGAGAGAACACAAAGATTAAAAGAATCAAAGAGAAAAAAAAAGCATGTGATGCAGCAGATCAGAGGAAGGTGTGTTCTGTTTCATCGTAGCGGAGCTGTCACACAAATGAAGGAACTGTCAGAGAAATCCCTGATCATACCGCAAATGCGTTCAGCATAGGACTCTCCCAGGAGAGAATCTGCTTCCAAGTAACTTATTAGTTTTCAGTTGTATGTTAAGTGTGGGAAGGAATTCAGCTTGGGAGGGAGAGTTTATCATTCCCATAGACATGCTTGGACAAAAAATATAGCAAGTAAGCCTAATTCTAAGTGAAACATTGGTTGGTGGTTCCAAATTATTCTCTGAAGTGGTTTAGCTGATTATAGTTACACTTTATGTATGCATCTTTGCACTGTATAGCAAAGGCATCCTGCAGCATATCTTTTCATGGTTTCCAGAGGAATATAGTTGCAAAGTTCCTTCCCCTCGATTGAAAATTCATGGAATTTGGCGATGAAATGGCAATGGGAAGACTCGAATTCTTAAAATAGTGTAATGAATTACTCAAACACACATCGTTTTTGATTAAGTTGTCAAAAGAAGTTCCTGTTTCAGAATTAAGGGTGTAGTAGAAACATTTGTACCATTTAACTTTGTGTACACCTGTTATGAACTCTTAACTATGCCTCTCAATATGACCACTTCCAACATGGCTTTCACCTTGGAATGTATCATATATTTAACCAAGAATATTCAGTCATGGGGCGCTGGTGGCCAAGTGGTCTAAGCGCCCCACATACAGAGGCTACAGTCCTCGTTGCAGGGGTCGCCGGTTCGATTCCCGGCCGGTCGACCATTTCCTGCGTGTCTTCCCCCTCTCTCTACTCCCCATATTTTTTGTCTCTCTTCAGCTGTCGTATCAAATAAAGGCAAAAAAGGCCAAAAATATAACTTTAAAAAAAAAAAAAAAGAATATTCAGTCATTTTTTTGTAAATGCTACCCAAAATCAATATTTAAGTTCTTAGAGCTCTTCCAGGTGTTCCTTCTTTGGAAGTATTCCACCTTTATGCATCTAGCTACCTTAGATGTAACTTCTTGGTACAAAATTTGGAACTGCAAGGGTTTACTGAATTTGCATTCACAAGATTTTCCTAAGCTACATAGCATTTCTGACTTTCCGTCGGCCATCTTGGTTTTGAGACATTTATGGTACACTTACAACAGCTGGCCAGTTTTAGGCAAGATTTAGGGCCCGATTTGCCTCCCTCTATTTTGGGGGGCGTGGCCTACTTTAAGTCTTTTCATAACCAACTTTTTTTTTCTAAAAAATCCTCAAGTGTGTGATGTCAATACGACTATTTTACTACATATCAAACATGTTTAATATTTAATATTCCAGGTATGGCCACCTCTGAATAACCAATGAGAAGAGCAAACATCCCTTGGTTACTTCTTTCTTAAATGATAGAGAGACACTCCATGTCAGTGTTTGCGTACCAAAAATACAGAAATTGTAAGTCCAGGAAATAAAAGTCAAGAAAAGTTACAACCATTGTAAAAATGTTGGTAAGACCCAAGTATGGCAACATCTCTTACTTCTTTCTATTTTTTAAGATTTTTTTTCCTGCTTTCTAACCAAATTTTTTAACCAAGTTATTTTGTCCATGAACTTTGATACGTGGTTGCTTTGATGGTTTTGTTTTACCTTTTTAATGTCTTATGGGTGTGGTTTCCGTATTAGTCATTAACTGGTTCCTACGACCCCACGCCCCACGCACACGCTTTTATATTTTCTTTATGTGCCTTGCATGTTTTAATATTCTTGTGTAAAATAAATAGAGATGCCCTTTGTAGACAGGTTCCCCCATTACTTTATAACACAGCTTGGATCTGGTAGACTCTTCCCAGCGTGTACTCTGTAGTTATTTCTTACCTACAGCTTTTATCTCTGGAGACATAAAATACGGACAATCAGGACCATGCATAAAACACATATGGACTAGTGGAAAAAAGCAGTGGCGTGCATGGTTTTATTAAAGGAATGTTACATCAGGATGAGAGAAAAAAACAGCAGGAAGCCCGACTTAAACAGAAGAAGACATGGAGAAGTATTACATACTTGAATACCAGACTTGAGATTTGCTCTTCCTCTCAGCTACGAATGGATGATAGATTAAGCAGGCTGCATATAGCTGTGTTACTGTATATAGCTGTTGCAGGGTTTGTGTGTAATGATTTAGTCTGCTGATGTTGTGTAAAATATTGTACTGTGGCTCTGCAGATGGAAATGTGATTCACTGACATTCCTTACACTACATGCTTCCTCCTCATTCTCTCACTTACCATCTGTAATTTCTTCATATGCTCTCTCTTCCTGTCTTTCTTTCTTTATTGTTTCTTTTATACCCTGCTAATGTTGTTCCAGGTGTTCTTCATGTACTCAATCACAACAAAAATAAATATCTCTCATGAGACATTTCGTGCAGCATGTTATGTCTCCTTGCCGTCTTTATTGCTTGCACTGCTCACTCCACCACACTCCTCTCTGTTTCCTCCTCCTGAAGTGTTTCCATATACTGACTCCCCCATTTTTTCCCTCTTCTGATGTCTTTCAGGCTGTTTCTGAAAAGTCACAGTGGGACTGCCGGCAGACAGAGCAGTCTGGTAATCCATGGGGCAGATTTCAGCACCAAGGACATGGACAATGACAACTGCATGTGCAAATGCGCTCTCATGCTAACTGGTGGTAAGTGCAGCCTAAAGAGACCCAATCCAGTCTTGCCCCTGGTTTAAGAATAATTCTTGTTTGTTTGGGCTTGAGAATTCATTTTGTAGCTTTAAAAAAATCCAAGGCATAATCAAAAAACAAGGAGAGAATGCTACATTGAAGCGTAACAGATCCAGAAATGTGAGCGGCAAGATAATAAGACTTGTGGTAAACTAGCTAATAGTTTAGCTATGTTATGTAAACAGCTTTAAATATGAAGTTAATCAAACATATAGTAGACAATCCCACATAAGACAGAACTACTGTTGGAAAAATAAGCAAAAATTGAAACAGGACATTGGTAAATGAACAGTTATAGATTTTAGGACAGTTAAAGCTGCTGTTTGTAGCCACTTTGGATGCAGCACAACAAAACTGTAAATCTACAATAAATAGTATCACAACCTTTTAAATGGTAAAAAAAAAATGCAGTTCATACAACAAACAATCACATGAGGAACCTCAGTCTAATATCCAAATAACGAGAGCTCTGTTTTTGGTCTCCTCCACCTTTTGGGCACTAAACTTGGCTCTTTAGCTGCTAAGTACTGCACTGTTTTTTGCTTTGCTGTATGTTTTTATATGTTTGTATATGTTTGTCTATCTTTTATACAAAGTCTTTGTAGTTTCAGTTCAGAGTTTTTATACATTGTAAAAAGATTCCAACTCTGTTTAGAGAACAGTGTAGTTTCAGGCTTTAAAACAAAACAATGGGCTGAAAGGAGCTAAAAGGGGTCAAGTCAATTTAGGTTTCTGCAGTGTTGGGAAATATTCTCAGACTGTTCCTCTTAGAAAATGACAACTTAAACATAAAAATAGTTATCAAATCCACTGTTGAGCTCCTGTGAGGAGTTTTTATTATAATTTTTTTTCAAAGTTATGTTTTTGGACATTTTAGCCTTTAATGACAGGACAGTTGAAGAGAGACAGGAAATGTGGGGAGTAGAGAGTAGGGGAAGACATGCAGTAAATGGCCGACTGGCCGGGAATCGAACCGGTGACCTCTGCGACAAGGACTGTAGCCTCTATACATGGGGCACTTAGACTGCTAGGCCACCAGCGCCCCTTGTGAGGAGTTTTTAACTGGTTATAAAACAGGCTGAAATTAAAAGTGGTGCCAAAATTAATTTCAGCCGTGCATAATTGCTCCCAGATCTAAACCACTAACTTGGGGAGTACAATGTTAATATGTTTTGTAGAAATCAAGGGTAAACTACCCAATAAAAGGCCCAGGATGTCATAAACAGACTGACCCTTTTAGCTTTTGTGTCTATATGGCAACTGAAACAACAAAATAAAATACAATAAAACATTTTATGAGAACACGTTCACATGATGTAACCACATGAACTTTCTCTGATTGGCATTATGTCCAACCGCTCAATGTTCGTTGCCCAGTCATTAGTTCAGGTCATTATGATCCCAACCTGCTCTTGCAAGACGTACAATGGGCTAACGTAGCCACTTAAGCGTCTATCTGCACCTATTAGGCCATATTCTGTATCCCCTCCCAGTTGCACTATGGTTGGGAATAAGTACATTGTAAAACTCCCTGGGCGCAGCACCAAGTGTCAGAGATATTTAAAATGACTCTGCTTCTCCTGCTGTGTAAGTGGAGCCCAGTGACCCTCAATGTCACCTCATGGCAGCTCCATTGCTGACCTGGTACTAATCAAGCATTTCTAAGTGCAGATTTGAAATCAGAATTACCTCTTATGTCACTGTGGATGCATTTGGGTTAAAGGGAACTGGCATCTGATCACTGGTCAACACCCCCTGCTCTGCTTGATTCATGTCCTGCCTACGGCCAGCCACAAAAAAAAAAAGGCAAAGGCATGACAACATGTAGCCTGAGTCAAGCTGGTCTGAACCCAGCTCTATGACAGTATATATACAGTATATCATTTGATTTATGCCCTGCATTTACAAGAGCACGGCTGAAATCAAATGATGTAAGTGTCTGGAAGATACAAAAGTGAAATACTTCTCTGCTACATTTATGAGGGAAACTTTATCATGCTGTGTTAAGGATAAAGAGGAGGACCCACACATCCTGTAATGTATATATTTACCCAGCAACGGAACATACAGTAGGGATAAGACACTGACTGTGGGAGGAAGGAGGGATTCCTCAATCATGAAAACAAACTGCACTAGCTGAAGCTTTTTCAAAATGAAGACATCCCTGCTGTTTTTACAAGTGGAGTAAAAACCTCTGGCGTGGAAATAAAGAATACACTGATCGTAAATCCAGAGAGATAGCTGCTGTGTGTGCTTCATGTATACGATTGCCGGCGGTTGTGTGGTCTGTGGTTCATCAAGGGAGGGTTTAGCAAGTTGGACACATGCTGTACTATGCTTGGTGGTTGAGGAGGAAAGGCACTGCCACAGTCAAATAAAGGAGCAGGTCTCAAAATGCGCAACTAGCACGCATCATCACTTAATAGTATCAACAACAGAATTTTACAACCTGCTAGTGGTGGCAACTGTTTCCAAATTGAGAAGACTTTTTCCTAAACAAGTGGCTTACACACATTGAGTTTCACAGTTAAAATTACATACATGTCTTTCTGGTCCACTGGGGGGGCGACAGAAAGGAGCTGACAAGTTGGCATCGGAAACTTGTTTATTTTCATCTCAAGCAGAACTAACGAGTCCTTGTCCAATTTTTACTCTTATTCAACCTCTTTTTTAGCCTACACCAACAATTGAGGGGAAATTTGTTTTTATAGTGGTTTCACTTGACAATATGTCAACATGCTGCTTGCTCACTTGTGTATCTTTAGTTTTGTAGTAGAAAAGTCATGATGGCTGGGTTTATTTTACAGTAAAGTACTGTTTTAGGGCTGCAAAGAGGAGCCGATTTTAGCTGAATTATCTTGACGCTAGCAAACAACAACAATGTCTTGCTGGTGGAGAGTGTTACACACATTTAAGGGCTTTTTCATTCAGATAATTAAAAACTGAAAAACACAAAATCATACAGTTTTATGTGAAACACAGTCAGGGTTTATTAGACACTCTTCATTAGACCATTAGACACATGCGGGCAGAAGGGGCTGTGAGCTGAGCTGCCACTTCTGTTACCTCATGTTTTTTAGAGCCCAGCTTGTTTCAAGGATAGAAATCCTACAGAGCCGGGCTTTACAACAACAATATCTGTAACATCCAATCAATATTGAGTCAGGAGTATACTCATGTCAAATGTCTTTAGCTGACATTTTACATTTTTTGCCATTGGCCAATAGGCTATTTAAGTATTGCATCGGAATCTGTATTTCAACATTGAGCATAGCATTAGTTCAGGCAGGCCATGAAGTCAAGCTCGTCCCACAGAACATCAGGTTATCTTAATGCCAGACCCTATTAGCTGACTGCTCAGCTGGGTACATCTACCATCCAATCAGGAAAGGCAAAATGTTTCTTCTAATTAAACTGTCAACCCACCTCCCCCCCAGCTCCTCCTTTCTGCTGTGTCTGATTTTACCAGTGTCATATGTATGTCACTGCTGGGGGTCTTTGCTGATGCTCTCTGTGCCTTGGCTTTTTATGTATGAATTTGAAAGAGTAGGGAGGTGTGCTCTCCCCACCTCAGGCTTTGGCATTTCACTTAGACACCTGTAAGGCAGGGAGCTCCTAGAACAGAGCCATACCGCCAAATATAACTCAATGCATGAAAATAATTCATTCTTTTATTGAGAGTGGACCTGACTGAACAGTACTTTAGGGGGCTGTCAAACCAAAACAATCTGCTAAAACATGCTAAAAGGGGAATGCTAAGTCGTCACTTCAAATGACCTATTTTCAATGGCCCACAATTGTTTGATCTATTTCTTAACTGACAATTATTGAGTATAACAGCTTTAACCTTTCACAACTTTGGTCCATCTACACAGACCTCAGGTACAATGTCCCTTCTTAAAGAGCACCCAAGCTCCATGATTGATCTTGTTGAATTCCATGTCCCCTAAAAAAAACAGCTTAAAAGTTGGACCAAGTGAACTCACAAACTTGATTCCCACTGGCATCAACATCTTGAAATTATATGATGCTGTTGTGGAAACGCAAAGATCAGTTTTCATGCTATGCTGTCTATGAGTTTTACGATGATGCAGCAATCAATGTGAAATTTATATGTGTGATCCATGCCAGCAACAAGGGCAGCAGATCGCTCCTGATTACAGGGCTCATGAAATGTCATACAGGGGGTGGTAGTGGTGGTGGTGGTGGTATTTTGATGGAGGAAAGAGAGGAGCGCTGCCATGTGTCGCTGAGAAATTGACACATGCCATACCTTGCATATGTTCTAGATCGGAGTGTATCAGTGTGCTCACTAGTTCAGATTGGAGAGTTGACACATAAATAAGATGGAGCAGAAGTTATGTTTGGGAAATCTCAGAGATCTGAATATACAGCATTGCTTTGGAGGGCTTTATTTAGATTTCAGTTTGATGCTTAGTCCTGCCACTCAGTAAAAAAAAGGTTAGTATCATGTTGTAACATGTTATCTTGTAACCTATTAGCCGAAGAAAAGAAAAGAAAATATAGAAGTTCTGGTCAATACATCACTGATTGTACTTTTAATCATTGGCACAAATATAGCGAAATAAGCATAGCATATAAGTTCTAAAGCTTTTGAACCCTTGATAACAAGCCATGGAATTTAAAAACACTTCCAAAAGAAATAGCTAATGTGTGCCTCACATTATAAAATATCATTTCCCTGAGTCTAAGCATATCTACCTTTTCCCTAAATACCAGATATAACTTGAAGGGATTGTGCAATGTGTCACCTTTGGAGCAGAATAAAGTTTCCCACTGTTCTGTCAGCGGGCCTGAGCTACTGTACACGCTCTCTTTGCTTTAAATAGAAAGAGGTATCGAAAGTGTTCTGCAACAGGTACTGGCACGCCAATGAACCCTATGACTGTGACACATTGAGCAGATAGCAGCGTCTGAACCGGTGCCATGGCCCTACTGGAGAGGCCATGGGAAACTTTTAGCCTTTACCAAGGACAAAACGTGTAAATAAGCTGAGTTTACAATACTTCTTAAGCCTTATGTGTTCTTCTTTATCACAATACATGACATGCAATTTAATTAACTGTATCTTATAATGATAATTTCGTAATCTTAACATTGCTCTGTCCTTATTCCTTCCCCAGGTTGGTGGTTTGATGCCTGTGGCCCGTCCAACCTCAATGGCATGTACTTCACCCAAGGACAACACGTAGGGAAGTTGAACGGTATCAAGTGGCACTACTTCAAGGGTCCCAGCTACTCGCTACGAGCCACCGTCATGATGATCCGCCCCTTGGACTTCTCCTAGTCCTTTGAACTCGTGAACTTTTTAGCATCTAAAGTGCTATGTATGTAGCACATTAGAGAGACGCTTCCCATTTTATCCTCGTGTCTCATCTCAATTCGCTGGCCATGGGAGTCGTCCTATAAATCATTTTGTTCAACGTGCTTCTTCCCCAGAGCAACTGTACCGCTGCTGCTGCTGCTGCATTATAACCTTTCCCCTCCATAGACTGACAAACACTCATGCAGGAGGAGGGGGGACGGGGTGGGGAGACGGAGCAATGACAGGATTCTGTCCCAAGGCACATTTATAAACTTCAACTTGTTTGAGGGAGAATGCATTCAGTTGCCTTTTCTCACGCCTGGATTTTTAAGCTTGCTATTTGCCGGCTTGTAACCCCAATTTCCATTTTTCTGGGGAACTGTGTCGTGAAAGTACGGAGAACTTGAGCTCTCAGCAGCGATCAAAGAGGTGCACTGACTCTGAAACTGCAGGACAGAACTTCTCTGGAACAGGAGACTTTTTTTTTTTACTGAAATGTTGCTCCCAGAATGCAGCCCATAATAAATAATCTGATTGTATTAAATGTGTTTCTACTATAATTTTTATTATGCTAACTGTATATCCACAGTATGATGAAAGTGTCTTTTGTACTGTACAGCGTGTACTGAATTTGTCTGCATTATGTTTCAACACTCTCAGTTTAAAGTGACCTTGCAATTGAAGTGATTTGTAATTCTTTAAGGGTCATTTGAAGTATCTGGTGGCAATTACACACGGGCTGTCTTGACAGTGTGATTATTTTTAGAGTTCAAAATGTGAGGTTGTTATTGGATTAGATTTTGGACTGAAGTCTTTTTTTCGCCTTTCGTATTGGCTGAGAAACAGCAAAAACCTGCCAAGGTCTATACTTTGAGTGATCACCTTACTTCTGCAGAATATGAAAAACAAAGATATTAATACAGACACAATTAGTGTTACCAAACAGTTACAGTTCTTTGTTGGGGGGGGGGGGGGGGGGGGGGGGGGGGCATGTGCCTGAAATGGGTAGGGCGTAATTACAGTGATCACGTACTGCATCAATGTCCTTCCATGTTCACAAAGATGTAAATGCTTATATTAAGCGGGAGAACGCCAACAAGGGCAAACGTGCTGGAAAAGCAGATACTGGCTGCAAATTAAGAAAGTTTGCAAATTCAAAAATGCACTCAAAAATCCAAAACATGCACTACTTATAGGTCTGGAGTCCTTCAACATTGCTGGCTTGGTTTGCAGCAATGTTCTGTTGCATTTGTTTTTCAGGGTTTTTGCGTTTCTGACTTTGTAACATATTTTTTTGCAGTGCATTTTCAGCCTTTTGCACCAAATTGTATTGTTTTCTGCATCATTTGTTTTGTATACTTTCGTATTGGATTTTGAACACATTTTTGAATTTGCATCGTTTCTGAATTTGCAGCTCATTTCTCCTGATGGAAATATTTTCAGCTGTTGCATCAGGTTTGCTCTTGTGGGCCACCGAAAGACTGTTGTGTTAAAGGTCCCATATAATGAAGAACACATTTTTCTTACCTATACCTGTATTCTTAAGTCATCCAGCCCAACAACCCTGAGAATGTGGAAGTGAAAATGCCTCTGCTTTCTGTTGCCCACCTACACGACATAGATCGGAAAACAGAGCATCTGCAAGGAGAGTTGAATTGGCTCCTGGAGTGACGATACCCATAGGCATGCATGCAAAACCACTCCCAATCTTTAACCTTAAATTTTAACATACCACTCAGAGACACTCTGTTGCAACCACGGCTGCAACATTCAGATTCTGGATCATATGTGTAGTGTTCTAGCCCAGGTTCTTCTGGAGCGCTCGCTATGTCTGTTTTGGTGTTTTTCTACCTCTGCATCGATGCGCACTGGTCCGTAGTCTCCCTGTCAGAAAAAAATCAGAAAGCCAATCAGCGCAGTGCCTCAATATTAAAGCACTATCATACCATGCATGGGTAACGAAGTTAGAATCTAAGAGGCTGCAGAATCCCCCAAAAGGCTGCAAATTTTCTGAACAAAAAAAACTTGCTTAGAAGACAAACAGGACATGTTGTAAGCGACTAAGAAAACCATTATTTGGATCCTTTAATGAATCTTATTTCTACCCGTAAAGGACATCATAAACCCCTTTTTATCTCAGTTTCATCACATGCTGACCTCTTGCCTTCATATAAAGAGCAGACCATTAACACAAATAACATCCAAACTATTTTTCACAGACATTAACATGACACAGCTTTAATATCCAGCCAGTTTCTGTTTCCCATCAATGCAGATTTAAGAAAAAAAGGAGCTGGGATTTGATGTGAAGCATGAAATTAATGATTCCACCAAGTGATCCGTGTGAACACATATTTCATAACTTCCAGCTTACAACAATAGACTGTACAGTGGAGTATTTACAAAAGGTACATCTGGTGGGAAGATAAAGTATATCTGGAACCTGTAAAACTACAATTGACATGTTTATTAGCATAGTAAAAATTGTATAATTTAAAGTGTGTGTATGTAGAGCAGCTTTCCTGAGGAAAGCTCCTCTTTCTCTCTGTATTTTACTCTGCCAGGAGTACAATGGTGTTTTGAAGTTGAGCATAAAACATGCGAGTTAGGATAATAACCCTGGAGAAATGTGCCTTTGATAACTGTGCTTTTACCTCATTAAATTCCAGATTTGCAGATTTATTTAAACATCTTTTTGTAACATGTGGTAAGTGTTGTGTTGCTAGATTAAATAAAGGAGCATGTGATGCACTAATGTTTTCAATCTGCACTCAGGCTCTACCTTTTTGCGCTAAACTGATGTGATGAAAGATGCAGGTTTTAAGGTCGGGCTTCCAAAAGTTGGCCCTTGTTACGTCTTTCTATAATCCGACATGCTTTAGCTACAAAAAGCTTCCTTTTGTGATATTATCTTGAACATTATATGTGCTGTATGCCATGCAGAAGAGCTTATTGCACACAAAGACATGAGATAAGTCCTACAGATAAAAAGATGTGCTTTCTTTCACCCGGTTTACCAAACCAGATGGTGCAAACATGAAAACTGCCTCTCTGCTCAGGCAGTGTGTAAAGTATTGTCTCGAGTGGTGAATCGCTCGCCCACTTGCTTGGCAATGACAGATTGCAGAAGTGTCAAACGATGCTGTTGGGACCCGTAGTGTCTCTCCATAGTTGACATTCCTGGGCCTAATCAGAGGTTAAACAAATTAGTGCAGCCAGCAAACTGCTGCGCGTCCTTCAGCGCCCGCACTGACCCGACACCCCGCCTGGAATGTGTTCTTTAGAGAGTCTGCAGTGTGAAGAGAGTCCCCACAAGCTGGCGAACACCTATGTGGGTCTTAAGAGCTGTCCTTTGTTGGTGTGAGGATAGGATCTGCCAAGAACCACTTCTAAACTTGGGGTAAAGTTTTGTCTCCAGTGGACTTTCAGGATGTCCAGCAAAGTAGCGTTTCACTTGTCTCTTCCACATATGCACGTACGCACACACGCCGCTAAACTCCTTGCTCCCACAGCCAGGTCGCTCTGCTGAAAACGGATCCTTTCCTGTTAGCTGAGGAAGAGCTAAGGGAGAGCAGGACGATGACACCCACTGGGGGAGGTCGAGGTCTAAGCTCCACACAGACGGACAGTGTTGGACCCCAACCAGATCAGATATGGAGTACAGAGCCTGCAGTATGAACACTCAGGGCTATTGAAACCTCCTGAAGAGGCCACCTGCTCATAGTGAATGAATAAAAACATAGACAGAGGAAGTAAAGGTAAATATAGAACAGCTTTCTCTGGACTCGTCAAATAATCCGCTCAAGCTGTAGAACTTTCAGTGTTCAATGATATTAACTTCAATAAAAACACAGAATAAACTGTCTTGAATGATGCGTTCAAAGCAGGGGTGATTCTAGGATTGGATGTTTAGGGGTGCTGAGCCGGGCAAGATAAATTTCACTGTTTTGAATATTTTAATGCAATTTCATTCCCACATTTATAAAAGAAAAGTATAACACTTTTTTGGAAAGTCTGTGACTAAACCATGAAATCTGATGAAGGCTACTTAAATGCTGAACCACAGCAAAAGAGAAATGGATTGGAATCATAAAAGAAACATATGGTGACCCTCATTTCTGAGGGAAGACAACTAATTTTGATACAGCAGCTCCTCAACATAAACATAAACAGTATGTATGTTTCTTAAGTAAACCAGCCCCCTATAGTGAGAACCAAAAATACCAAAAATATACATTGGAGTTATTTTTTGGACTTTCATTTGAAACGCAATGCACAACATGTAAAACGTGTTGGAGCTGCTGTATTTTTGTTGTTAAATATTACATTTCAACAAAGTACTGTATGGTTTTTAAACTTTTCTAGCTTGTTAAAAAGGTCATACAGTAAAAAAAAAAAATTAAAAATCTCTCCAATTGTAGGAGTGCTGGGATTCAATTGAGAGGTGCTTCAGCACCCCAAAAAAATGGGCTAGAAACGACCCTATGGTTCAAAGTATAAAAAGTTTTATTTTTTTCTCAGAGCTAAAATGTCTAATAATTATGCCACATTTATCAAGAATTAGCGTTTAGCCTGATTTTTATGATTGACTTCACTTTATTAGTTGTTGGTTGGCTTCTCTTTTTGATTAGACCTTTTATCACTTCATTTGTTGTGTCTTTCTGACCCTGTTTTCAGCTTCCCAGTTTCCTCCAGTTAAGATTTTAAAGGCTGTTTGGCTGTCTTTGTTGAAAGTGCTTTAAGCTAGCTGCTAGCATTGTGGGGGAAGATGAAAACAGAGTTTTGGCTTTCTGTGACAGTGACATCATTTTGCTGTTGTTGAAATTAATGACTCTGTCTGAAAAATGTTCATACTTCGGGGAGAAAAAACAAAATTTGGTACTTAAGAAATCAATGCTGGAAGAGAATTGACCACGAATAAAGCAGAAATTTTAGAAACCACAAGAACAGAAGAATTGTGCTAAAACGACCCCAGGGAATTAACTCATAAATGTGTGGGATGTAACTTAAACTGAAATCATTACGGATAATACTGACATCAGTGCATGCAACAACTCACAGGCATTCTTTTTGCTCTTTTACACTCTACTGTGTGGTCTCTGCAGACTTGCTAAGGCATCATTCATCATTTCTCCTTAAAAATGGCAAACTGAGACAATATCTATTTCCAGTGTAGATTATTAAATCTAGAGCAAAGATGAATGCAATCACCAGCTTCTCAAGACACTTCTTTTGTGTTGTCTTCTTGACTTGAATAAAAAAATGTTTCTGTTGGTGTATCAGTTATCAAAGCCACAAATATTTGATCCAACTGTTGAGAGAAAAACCTGAAGATTATTGAGTTTGTGATTAAAAAGCAATCCTGTATTGTGTCATTGTGCTGGTTTTAGCAGGGAGGCCTGTGGTTTAGATAAATAAATGGAGTAGAGTGAGAATGTAAACGTGACTTTAGGTGGGGAATCCCTCATGTAGAAAAATTGAAAGGCAGCTGGGTGTGATTGATGGTCTGTGGGAGTTAAGATGACACTTGGTGTACACAGAGAGTGTAAAGCAAAGAAAAGCTGCAGGCCCCGGCAGGAGCCGTTCAAACTGATAATAACATGAAGGCTTCTCAGTCAGATGAAAAGGTTTTTAAATTGTTGGATGTAAATTAACCATCTCCTTTGGATGTAAGTAAAGTCTGAAATTTGCTAATACGGATCCCAGAGAGGCTTTTAAATTAGCAGACATCCTGAGAAGTTCAGACAAGTGAGCTTCTATTTGCTTTAAACATTCAATGAAGTGTTATTTTATTTGTCCGTTCCAATGCCTATTTTTATATCGGAAAATCAGCAAACGCACACGGGAAATCAGCATGAATGTCAGGATCAGTTGGATGGAAGAATTAACATGCAGGTCCTTTTTTGGCCTTTTCATTTCATAGCTCCGTGTCTATAAGAGTATAAGAGTCGATGTAACAAGTGAGAAGTGTGTGGCCAATTATTGCTCCAGAGGCTGTGCAGCGGTCAGGAGTAATGAAGTGTGATTTCTGACCAACGCGATGCAGGCCAAAAGCAACATGTTTTTATAAGATCTCTGGTAACAAGATCATGTCTCAAAACAAACAGTCCATGTGTCTCACTAACACATTCAATATCGCTATAGCGCAGAGGATCAAGCTTTTAAATCCTGATGGATGCACTTAAAATCAACCTCATTTGTCCTTGTCTCTCAAAGTAAGTCTTTCAATCAAACAACTGGAAGATCCTCTGTTCTGCATCCTCCACACACCAGATCTCAGGAGGTAACAGTGTCAGATCTGGTTCATATTTGGATTTGGGATCTACCGGGGTGAACTAGTTTCTGTACGGTTGAAACGCCGGTCTTGTGGTGTAGCTGTTGGCCCTGTCACCTTACAGGAAGATGGTTTTCAGTCTGAACCTGGTGGCCGGGTGGGGCCTCTCTGTATGAAGCTGAGGTTCTCCTGTGAGTGAAGACTCCAAACTACCTGTGAATAGGGGTGTGAATGTGATTGGGAATGGTTGTCAGTCTCAGATGTGTTTTCTTAAGATTGACTGGCACCTTCTCCAGGGTTTGCCCCACTTTTCGTAAAGTGTCAGTCAGGATCAACTCCAGCCCCCATGGCCGTCTAAGAATCTGTGGTATCTCTAATGAGTGAATAATTTGAAAGTTCTTTGAGTAAAATCTCTCCATGGGATCAAAAAGATTCAGATTGCATTCACGTTTGAGTCTTGCGTACAAGATTTTAACCGATTTGGCCCCATCCCCAATGCGTCAATTTGAAGCGTCAGAGAAGTTTATAAAATCCACAAGAATATCTTTATTGAGGAACTGCTCTGTACTCTTTCGTCACACTGCTTTGGGCAGTCAGCTCTTCTCGGTGAAAGCCACAACTCACTAGAACGCCTCACCAGATGACGCTACAAACTGGAATTTTATGAGCAGCAGCTTGACAGTCACACTGAACAATCTCTTTTCTCAATGTCTTTTTTTAATGCTTTTTTTAATTGTGACCTGCCACGGGACTGCAGATGTACTGGCTTTTGGCTAACTCCAATACTATGCATCAGATGTCAGCATTTATGACATTGGACAGGGTGGCGCCGGTTTAGCCTTGTGGTTAGGACATGCGCCCCATGTACAGAGGCTATGCACAGCCCAGGTTCTACTCCAACCTGGGGCCTCTTTCCAGAATGTCACTTGGCATTCTTTCTGTCCTGGTTTCCTGCTCTTACCTCTGTCCTATCTTCTGTAAATAAAGTCAGAAAAGCCATAAAATATAACTTTATAGATATTTGTTGTAAATGGTCCCTTTACAAATAAAACAAAACAGATACAAAATAAATACAGTGGAAAATAACGTCTGTGTGCACGGTTAAAATCCATTTTTGAAGCCATTTTTGAAGCCATCTTGTGAAGCGTTTACTTCTCAGAAAGCAGTCTTGCAGTTCCTGATGAAAGCACCATTGACTGGAAGTAGAAAAGAAGAAATAATCAAGAATGAAGTTCAAAAGATAAATAATGTAAAGCATGATTTTCAATGTGATGTGTGTAATGTAACATTCCTGAACATGTCTGATCATTTTAACATTTCCCTGTGCTTGTTACTATATTTATTGCATGACCAGAAAAAAATCACATGTAATTTAAATGTTCTTGACTGAAACTAAATTATTTGGCAGCACATTCTGAATCACGGTCAATTACGATAAAATTAGCAGTACTAGTTTTGCTACAGTAGCACCAGATGCAGCATGGTCAAAGAGAAAAGAGGGGTCTTCCATACGAGTTAGCCTGCTCAGTGGTTTTCAAAGTTGGGGCTGCCAGGGGGCGCTAGGGGGGCCACGGAATATTAGAGGGAAGGGAAAAAAAATATTTTATTTTTTTAATAATTTCCTATGCTAAACAAATGTAATATTTATTGAAAAGTGACTAAAAGTAAAAAATACATTCTAAAAGTTTATATTTTGTAACATATTTTGAAGCATTGTCTGTGGGTTTGCAAAGGGGGTCCCTGGCCAGGATCTAGACTGTTGGGGGGCCTTGGCATGGTAAAGTTTGGGAATTCCTGAGCTTGCTTATTAATAGTTCACACAGTATGAACAAGCTAGCAAGGCTTCACAAAGGGGACAACATTAACATTAGCCTCTATCTTTCCTTGGGTTGTGGGGTTGTTAATATTAAGTGTCTCTGTACACTGGCAGAGGGCGCCAGTGAGCCAGTTAAGTGTCAATTTACAGGCTCTTCATTGATAATTGTCAAAGTTATATAGTTACATTAAAAAAATAAAAAAGTTAAAACACAAGAATGATTTACCAATGAACAAACTTTACCCAAAGCAGCAATCATTGTACACATATTCATTACGATTCTTCTATGCTAATTTTCATCCACCGGGACATCTAGGAATTTCATGTCATAGACTTATTATTTTCATATATGGGGCGGCTGTGGCTCAGTGGGTAGAGTCGGTCGTCTATCAGTCTATCAGATTGGCGGTTCAATCCCAGCTCCTGGGGTCACATGCCAAAGTGTCCTTGAGCAAAGGTGTGTGAATGTATACGAATGAGATTAACACTGATGGTCTGTCACTACATAGCAGTCTCTACCATCAGTGAGTGAATGAGTATGAATGGGTGAATGTGATGAGTAGTGTGTCAAAGCGCTTTGAGTAGTCAGACTAGAAAAGCGCTATATAAGTACAAGTCCATTTACCATTTACCATATAATCTATAAATTTGGGGGGGGGGTTCTATAGCATTCTTTCATTTTTGTGACAGAATATCATGAAATTAGACTCATTTATATTGAGTGAGAGTTTGTTTACAAAGGATGGTAGTTCTTCATTTACTTCCAAGATCAGTGTGCAGAAATCAAATAACGTGTCATCTGCATATAACAAAATAATGCATTAATACAGACCTCATGCAGATCATTAATGGATATCAAACTCATGACCTCATCTATACTTTGTGTTAAGCTAGACAGTTTTAGCGTCTTAACACACAAAGCTAACATTATCCTGGCTAGTGCAAAGTATGTTAGCATTTCTTTTGTTAGCATGTACAGTCTCATCTTCATACTCTTAAGGTTATTTCAAGCCATCAGCAGTTATCAGTGACACGATCTCAAACATGAAACAGTCATGTTTCAAGCTCCCTCAACACTCCAAAGACCTCCTCCTTTAACTTTCATCTTTCCTCTTCAGCTTCCATCCTCTTTATCATGTAAAACACTGTCATGAAGCCTGTCACATAAATCCAAAGCAGGGACCTTCAGTTTTCCTTTTAGCCTGTAATGAGTCAGTCTGGGCCCCCGCAGCGCTCTCTGTCATCCTGTCGCTTCCTCTGCAGGGGGCGAGGCTTCCTCCCCGGCCTTCCCTGACCCCTGTATTGAGCTGCAGCTTTAATTTACTGTCTTTCCCATCTTTATTATCAGGGCCAAGTGGCACAGCTAAACAATAACATACAGTGTCCTCGAAAGGAAGTATTAGTGGATTACAACAGGGGGTTTACTCTTCCAGCGCCGGGACAGATTTGTGCGGCTGGCTTTTTTTTTTTTTTTTGCCGAGGTCAGCATTGTAAAATAAGACACTGGATCAAAACTGTGGTTTATTGTGGTTATTTTAGATGATTTGTCAAGAGCCATATGTTTGGCGGTTACTGATGTTTTCGTAAATTAGTGTGGAAATGAAGAGACACGAAATCCATCAAACTCAAGAGACAAGAAGTGAAAAACATCCTCTGAATCCCCCACAACAGATGTTTCATTTAATCTTTTTTATTGTCCTGCAAATAAACTTTGACCGAATTAAAGCTACCGCTGCAGTCAAGATGTCAGCTCTGAACATCTCACATGTCGGGGTCTTGATCTGATTATTGCAACAACAGAATTCCAATTATGCGGAAACTCACCCCCAGCATGAAACAGAGTCGGCATGACATACATAGAGGTCAGAGACACAGCTCGAGAGATGCATTCCTGAACAATTAATGTGCAATAACACGAGCAGCCAAACAAAACAATCGGAGAACGAGCTGTGGAAGGTAAACAAAGTGGCAGGAATAGTGCAGATGTTGATAAGGAGCAGGACACACAGGTGTGTTCTCTCCAGATCTGGACCTCCTCTGCAGTAAGTGGGGTTGAATCTCCTCAGTAACCTTTCATTAAGGAAACGCACCGACTCCCACCTGCTGCCTGTGTGCCTTTTTAGAGACTGGAAGAGAATGAGAAGTGATATCTGCAGACATCGAGCCATTGGAGTAATGACTGCTTTAAAAATAGAAATCAGCAGATGGTAAACAGCATTTTTATGGACTTAATCATCGCTTTGTGCACTCATGGATTCAGTTTTATTGCTTCTTTCTGACAAGTGTTCAGTATTTTGTGCTCGTTTTGCTCCATTTATTTTGCTGTGTAGAATAAAATGCCTCTTTGAGCTCATAAATCCTAATTTATACACTTAAAAATGAAATCATAAAGACTCAGAATGTATATGTATTGATGAATATATCAAATGAGAAAACAGCCGTATTCTCAGCCTAATCATTGCAGAGTGAGGTGAGGAGAATTCTGAGTGCCCCTGTGGAGCATTTAAAGGCTCTAACAGTGAAATGAGAGCAGCCTCTACTGGTAGACTGCCAACCTTACACTTACTCTACATGGCTTTAAAGTACTGAATACTTTCTCTCTCTTTTTAGTCTCACTGAATTAAGCTAGGGATATATGTGTGTAGACAAAAAGTGAAGTCTAATAATGAAAAATATTTTAACCCTTTGATTGCTGACTGCATAAACAAAGTGTTAGGAATTAACCTAACACACTAAGTCACTTTTGAAAACTCACTATTTTAAACCTTTTTATTGAAATTATGGTTTATTACTTTGATCCTTGTTTAATACTTTAGTTGTGTAATAATATTGTATTAATTTATTAATTAACTGTCTTTTTAATTGTTTGTAAAGTGCTTTGTAACTTTTTTTGAAAAGCGCTATATAAAAAAAGTATTATAATAATCATTAGTTTAATTATCCCCTCCGACCTCCACCCCACAATTTATTTATTTATTTATTTATTGCACGTATAAAAGAACAAAACAAACATTGCATGTTCAATAACACGAGCCAAGATATAACAGATACAATTTTAATAATAAAAATGAACAACTAACATAGTATGTGCAGGAGGAGCCAAAAAACCCTAACAGGCTTGTCGAGTGGCCCTCCAAAGAAAACAATCAACACAAAGACAGAGCATCAATGTAGAAACAGATTATCTACATACAAAACAAAAAAGATTAATAAGAGGGAGTAATATTTAAAACAATGAAGAAAAAAAAAGAAGGGAAAGATAAAAAACAAACAAAACACAAAAGAACAGAATATTTATTTATAACTTGGGAAAGTAGGGAGATTATGTGTTTGTAAATATGCATTGAAAATTGTAGCATGTTGCATTACTTAACTCTCCTAATATAAATTGTAAGGTTTGTTTCTTGAATGAGTTGGAATTTGTGTTACTTGTTATATGACCAGGTAAACTGTTCCAAAAGTAAGGGCCTCTGTATCTGATGGAAAACTGAGAAAATGTGGCCCGAAAGAAAGCTGGATGGAGTTTATTTGCAGACCTTGTTTGGTAAAGATGGATCTGAGCGTTAAACTGAAATACATCCTGAAAGCTTACTGGGAGTAAGTTGTAAATGTATTGAAGGACAAAAATATTAATTCAATGCACATAGAGAAAACATTCTGAATGAAATACTCAATAAAAACAATACCTAAGTAGAGGAAACGCCATGATAAGGAAACACCAAGAAATGTTAGAAATTAGAATAGAAAGCTACAATAAGATCATAAAACACTAAGAGATAATCTATAAAAAATCCCCTAGAATCAGATACAAGTTAAATACATAAAAAAATACTATTAAATCAAAATATTAAAGAGACAATAGGAATACAATTAGAGTAATAGAATACTACAATTAATTATAAAAGTCAATAAATAAAGTCACATAAAATAATATAGATTAAACTCAGTTAATAAAAGCAAGACTAAAAGGGTAGGTCTTGAGTTTGCATTTAAATGTGTTTATATTCTATGCAGCCCTCAGATCTTCTTTTCTTATCATTGATTCATGTCAGGTGTTGTGTTATCATCTGTTATCTCAGTGACCTTTTTTCTTTATTTTATTTTTTTGTAGTTTTCCCACGTCTTTCCTGTCATTCCTTTAGGTGTCTTAGGGTTAAGTTATCTTTGGTTGATACCGTTGTACCTCTGTACTTCCTGTGGTCTTCGTCTTGAGTTGGTTTTCAGTGTTTCTTGGTTTACTTTGTAGTATTTTTCTCCCTTTGTGTGAAGTCTAGGCTACTTCCTGTGTTTTCCCTCCTTGAGATTCTGTTACGCCTTAATTGCGTACACCTGTACCTCGTTAGCTCACCTGTGTCTCGTTACTCGTTATGTGTATAAAGTCTCTGTGCTTCCTCCTGTCTATGTCAGAGCATCGTCATCCTTTACCGGTGTGGATGTACTTTTCTGTGACTTAAATGTTTTGTTTGGCTGGTTTCTAAGTACTTTTCTTTGTTTTCCCTATTTGGCTTTTGTTAATTAAATCTTCATAACCTGCATCACTTAGAGACGTACAGCGAGGAGATGTGACAAGCAACTAAATGGCATAAAGAAAATGTATAAAAGTGAGACTATAATCCCCCTAATACACTAGTCCTTCTGTGTATAGTTTAAATAGAGGAGAAAAAATACCTTAAAGTTCTCATCATATGCAAAAAAAAGTTTAATGCAGTGAGCAAATTTGTCCTTGTGGTGGAGCTGTTCCCACAGGCCACACACAGACTTTGTTTGAAAGGCGTCCTGCCCTGATGCCTGATGAGTCACTTCCTCCCTCCCTGACTGGCAGCCAACAGCTGCAACTTCACGTGTGTGTGCCAAGTTCTATATATAAGCAACCCTCCTCTGTAAACACACATAAAAAAATAAAAAAATAAAAATGTTTTATGTGGATTCACATATAAACAGCTGCTAAAGAAGTCATAAACACCTCAGTCAGGGGTCAGTTTCTCACACCAGGGGTCTGGATGTTAACAGTGTTAACGTTGGGGTGCATAGTACTGTCTGTGAATTGTGATCTCACCGCCAGCTGCATTGTAAGATTAAACCACTTCATGCGTCAGCAGGAGAGCCCCCGTCTCCTCCAGGTATCACATTCCTCCCTGGTCAGGAGGTCCATGCTTCTTTTCTCACCTCAGCTTGAGTGTCTCCTTGTATCTGTGACTCTCTGTTCTAGCTGTCCAGAGTCATTTGTACTGACGAAGGCGGGCACACCAAAGAAGTCTGCCTCATGCTGAAGTGTAGTTTGTGATGTTTCTGTGTTAGTTAGGATTAAAAACCTCTGGAGAAGATTTGTGGAAAAACTTCCTCCAAGTTAAAACTTTGCAACCAAAACTTTTGAATTATCTTTGTAAATTAAGACGATGAACACTAAAAACATGAAAAATACACTATTGGGCATGAAAATGACCCTTTCAATACCTTTCTTTTGATATAAAAAGTAGACTGCATCCTTTATGCCACTCAGCCATAACATTGCGAGTGGGTGGGGTAGGTAAAGTAGGAAAATAGGGGTAAACTGTGATGGCTCAACAAATAGGTCAGAGCATCTCTAAAACTGCAGCTTTTAGGTTGTTCCATACTGCAAAAACTCAAAATCTTCCAAAGTGAAATTGTCTCATTTTTAGTCAAAATGTCTTATCCAACTTGATTTAAGATAAATTTACTTAACAAGTAACATTTGAGCAAGATAGAGGGACTTGTTTTAAGAAAATACATCTTAGATATTTTGATAAGTTGAACAATCTTGAAATGATCTTGTTTTGAGTTATAATTTAGAAGAAACAAGGTTTATTTAACATTTCATACATTTTTCAAGCGGAGATCTTATTTGTAGAAGAGGGATAATCTTGATTTAAGACAAACCCTTTACTTGATTTAAGTAACTGCATTTTATTGGAGAATCTATCAGAAAACAGCTCCATTGATAAAAGAAAGAAAGAAAAGTTGTTTATTTTTAAGGGTGGGTTACAGTTTTCAGGCATTGTTTCTTCTAAATCAGATAAAAATATAAATCCTCAAACTACATGCACACAATGAAATACCTACTTTTGAGCATAGCTGGCTTATCCTAAAAAACAACATGACTGAATATTATTATATCCAGCTCACTGTGAGAAGACATTATATCTCAAAATGCTCAAATTAAACTTTGTAATCTTATTTCAAGTACAAGATGGTCTTAAACCTAGAGAAGTGCCGCTATAATACAACTCAAAATTAGGTGAATATATTTCAAATGAAGAAGTTGACATGAAATGTATTAGTGCACAAATATTTTTGTGAGTGAAAAAATACTAAATACTGGTAAAATACTGCTTAAAATAAGTTTTCCCTGATAGTTTTCTAAATATAATGTCTTATTTTAAGAAATCTTACCAAGCAAAGCTTCACTTGTTCTATTGGCAGATTTTTTTGCTTATTTCAAGGTAAAAGTACCTTGAATTAAGTTTTTTTTTTCTTTTGTTTGGAGGGGCATTGTTTCCAGTGCAAGTCTGCAGGGGGCAGTACCAAAACTGTTTGGTGAAGTAGCAACAGGGTCACTGGCAACAAAGCCTCTCTGATTATAGACTGTATAACAAATGGACGTAGTCTCTGTGCTTGAAATACTGACTCAACCTAACTGGTTGATCTAGTATGACACAAAGACGTGGAGTTGAGGCGGGCCCTTTGGCCTCTATGCTAATAGGTAAATAGTCCCCGCCTGTCAGTCAAGTCAGCCATGTCCTTAACTAGGCAAAACTTGTAAGATCGCCTTTTTTGAATGGGTGTGTATGTGGTTTTAAGTGTTTCTGGAAGACCAGCTCGACAAACTGCATATTTTCACATTCCCGCACAGGCGTCCTATTTTAAGACTGAAGGTTGCCACTTGGGTCTGATCCAACAGAAGAGCTACTGGAGCTCAAAAAGCTGAAAAAGTAAATTCAGGTTCTGATGGAAAGGTGAGACAGTTGAAACGTTTTTTGCCGAAGAAACTGCAGAAACAGAATGTGCCTTAAATAAAGACCTATATTCCAGATTTTACGGTACCCAAAGGGAACATCTAAGCATCCACTTTTGCCTCAAACCACAACAACAGGCAGTGATGGGAAGCAAAATAGCATATTTACTATTGTTATGTATTGAAATACACTGATAAGATACTTGTACTTTACTGGGGTATCTCATTTTCTACCTCAACACCACTACCCTCAGAGAAATGCTTTGCAAGTCAAGTTAAGATTGAATGTTTTGGTAGCACTGAAAATGGTAATGCTCAACAAAGCTTGTGGTCACAAATGCTACACTTTAGTGGGAGGTTCCATTATGTCTTGAAAAACAACTGAATGGAGGAAATATCATTTTGTTTTTGGATGATATGTTGATTTTTCCGTATCTGTTGATGCTTTAAAGTTAGTCAAGGATTTTGTACATCAATTTGAATGTCTGTGAACTCTTTATATCTCCACACACCCTAATTAAAGTTATCACCGTCTGCTCCACTGCCCTGTTTACCTCCAGTTACCAGCTCTGTGATGAAACATGAGTCCAGAGGGGTGACCAGTGTCAGGGAAAGACGATCAGCTTGGTAGCCTAGGATGACTCAAATACTTTCCACGGTCATGTTGGGGTTTACTCACCCTAATTTAGAGCGGCAAGCGCTAAGGCAGGACGCAGTCAAGGGAGTGAAAACTACAGGGAAACAAATATTCGTGTTGGGAGAGGCTGAATATGTTGAAGCTAATCTGACAGCTATCAAGGAAAATAGCTTAGTGGGATTAATTGAGCCTATATTGAGACACTAGTACTTATAGTTATGTCTGACAAACAGTCTGGACAAGCCTCCCAAAGGAAACCATCCACCAACAAGAACATCAAGAAGCTCCGCACCATTAGCATGGTGTGCAGCCTGACGAGCAGCTGGCAGCTATGGGTGAGTGAGAACGAGACGAAGCAGGCCAGTGAACCAAGCGGCTGGTCCCCGTCTTCGCTGGGTGGACCAACAGAGGCACCAAGAAAAACATGGGTCCCAAAGAACCCTCCCCAGACTCAGACTCAACCAACAGAAACACCTCAAAACCATGACATCATTTCAGTAGAGGCTCAGAAGACACTTATTCCTGAGAAAGTGACTAACGAGGCTCCAAAGACTAAGGAATTCAAGGACTCAACTGAGCCAACTGTTGCGCCTCACATCAAGGTAAAGCAAGTAGTGAAAACTGTGACCAGTGGGGTTCAGGAGAAAGGTGCAGGCATCGAGCTCCTCACTGAAAAGATCAAGACGGAGTCCCTACCCTCAGACGAGGAGATCGACAGGCTTCTGAAGAAGAAGAACTCGCCCACACGCCGCAGAAAATGCTCCAACATGGTTTCATCTCTGACCAAAAGCTGGAAGCAGGTGGAGAAAACTGGTGTTACAGAGGGCGGTGCACACCTTGGAGCAGATAAAGCGACAGGGGGCATAGAGGAAGCTCAAACATACAGGACATGCATTTCAAAAGAAGAGACAGAAGAAGACTCTGATGTGGCTGTTAAAATTAAAAGACCCTCAGTTCCAGTGTAAGTATGATGGATGAGCCCAATTATGTGTTAGGACAGGAAGTTGCTTTTATCCCATGTGATTTAAAATTGTGGAAAAACAAGACATGGAGTAAGGATGAAACATATCTTGAAAGTCTGATGTACAGCTAAAGACAGATTCCCAAATAGATTGATTTAATGGATGCAGACGAGAGTTGGAAAGAAAACACATTTGATGTTATCTTAAAAGTCCTTTTTATATTGGTATTTTTGCTGTTTACAACACTTCTAAATTGTCTTGTATGCAAGGTTTTGAAATCTGATGCAAAAAACATTGCAAGTTTAGCCCCTGTGGAGGATTTGCAGCCGCTCAGTTTCTAACCTCATTATACATGAAGTGATGTGAGTGTGTAGTGATGTTATGATAATGAGGTGTTGTGCTGATTGGCTGTCTGGATGTTGTCTGTGATGAGAGAGAACAGACCAGTGCAGATGGGTTTAAAGGCTAAAATACAACAAACAAAAAAATGGCGAGTGCACCAGAAGAATCCACACCAGTACACTATGAATATGATCCAGAATCTGACTCCGAACAGCATGTCTCTGAGTGGTACATACACATTTAAGTGCCTCTGGTGTGTGACTTTACGTGGCAGGCCCTCATTGTTGAAGCAGCCCAGAGGTGACAACAAACAAACTGGCACAAACTGTAGCCGGCACATTGTTGTTAAAAAGAAAAAAGAAACAAACACTGTTGTCTTTAGTCCTCTGGAGCTGGGACAGAATATGGACATTTACATTGTTTTTTGCAAACAACAACAGTTGGTGTGTCTGGCACTAACCTTTTGACATATTAACTCTGCAGCCAGCAGCTAAAACACAATAAAGTAGGAGGAGTAGAATCACTCAAGGTGTGGGAAAAGGAGTTTTAAATGCAAGCATATGCATCACTCCTGTCATCTCATCACCACAGGAGCCAATGAAAATCACCTTGTTGAAGCAATGTTTACCAAGTATGAGTTACAGAAACAATGCAGACTGAGTTTCCCTGAGTGAAGCACCCCCAGTTAAACACTAAAAGTTCTAAGTTGAATTCTTACATAGAGTTTGTGGGGGTTTAATGAAACCCGCCTGCCAGACATAAGGCTTTTACTGCTGAAATAGTCATGCCTCCTCCGTCGAATGCAAGACACCACTAGATGGCTACGCTGCCAGTGTACAGCCCGCTGTCTGAATGTAGAGAGACAAGGTCCAAAATATCTGGTGAATAACTTCAATAATGTGGACGAAATTAAATTAATTTTGACTAGGGCATTTTTAAATGTAGGAAATTAACACATCCTTCAAAAATGACAGTTTCTTAGGTTTATTTTGATGTACTTGTCGGAGGTTTGACTGACCCGAAGCCACAGTCTTAGTGAATGAAATCATATTATCCATGCCTTTCCAAATTAATATTCACATTTTGGCTTGATAGTGTCTATTTGACTGCAGTAGGTGCATTATGTCCTGACTAGGGTCCCAGTGTGTGAATAAGTCTTTCATGTAAGGCCTTTAAAATTCAACAGTGCTGCTCATGTCCATTGTCAAACAAAAATTACATTTAAAAATCCCTTTCACCCAAACCATAATATTTTCCTAAATCCAACCGAGTGTCTGAACAGCCTGAATCATTTTCAACTCCCCTTACGAGTTCAAAGGATAAGGCCCGAGTGCTGTGTCTTTCTAACGGTCTGTGATGTTATCATGGGTCTCTCCCAGGTTCAAAAAAGAAGCTGATGACGCCAACAAGATCAACGCCCTCTCCAAGAAATACAGCGCTGTGGGAAACCTCAAGAGCCGCTGGCAGAACTGGGCCTCAGAGCACACCGACAACCAGAAACTCAACCCCTTCAGTGAATACTTCGACTATGATTACTCTATGTCACTCCGCCTCCAGAAGGGCCAGGAGGGATACGGTCGCCCCAAAGAGGGAACCCAGACAGCCGAGAGAGCGAAGCGAGCTGAGCAGCACATTCACCGCGAGATAGACGACATGTGTTACGTTATCAGGATGATGGAAGATCCAGACAGGGATGGAAAGACCCGCGTCACGTTTGGACAGCTGTTTGACAGATACGTGCGCATCTCGGATAAGGTGGTAGGGATCCTGATGAGAGCGAGGAAACATGGGAAGGTGGCATTTGAAGGAGAGATGCTGTGGCAGGGCCAGGATGATGGAGTGATCATTACTCTGCTGGTTTGATGTGAACGTCTGGGTGAAAGGTGAACTCCAAATCCTCTTATAGATACTCGGATGGTACAATGGGACTTGAGATATAGCCTCAGTCATTACAAAGCCGGGCTAAGATGGGGATTTAAAATCACCTGGGTTTTTTTTAGAGGACGCCTTCAGAACAATATCAAAGGAAAGAGGACACCAAAAAAAATGGCGAATGAGCCCAGCTTGACTATTCAAAGTAGGTTTGTTTAGCAAACCCCCAAAATAAAGAGGGTTGAAATAATGATTTTCAGCTGGATTTATTGGGAATGTCAAAATCACCCTAGAGGATGGCGACAAAACACTCACAAACAGGATAAATCTTCCACGGTCCTCTTCCTGCAACAAGGCTCGTTACTGCAAATACTTTCCCTGCAAAGACTTTCCTATCAGGTTAAATACTGGGTTTAACACTAGCTTTCAGCTGTGTAACGTTGGCAGACACTCATCTATTTTCTGTTTTGTTTGTTTCAGGCATTTTTTTTTTGTCTTATTAGATAGGACAGCTAAACAGAGACAGGAAATGTGTGTAGTAGAGAGCGGGGGATGATATACAAAGGATCAAACCAAGAGTCAAACCAGCAACCACTAATAAATGAATCAGCACATGGACAGAGATGCTCACTGGCACCCCCATGTGGCCCTTTGAATACACATGAGGGCTAGGCAAAGACTTCAAGGGGTGCTAACATTTGAACTATTTCACAACATCCTGTATGTTGTCATCAATATTACTGTCAGTAGGAACTGCTCAGACTGCTGCCTCCGTGACCCAATCATGGATAAGCTGAAGAAAATGGATGGATGGATGGATGGATAGAGTAGAAACTACTTTTGTAATAAGGGAAAAAAACCTTCCTCATCACATCAGGAAATTGGACAAGTGTACACACACACACACCTGCCCCATTAACAACTTTTGTAGATGATTCAGTCGTACAAGTCACATCCATGTTCAAAAAGTACAGTACAGCAGAATGTATTACATATTGAGTTTAACAGATCATAGCTAGTCAATCTTTGGCTGCTCAAGCGGCCATTCAGACTCTCTTGCTGCTCCTCCTACACGTCTTTTTGCACTTTCTTTGTGGCTTATGTCAATGAGACACTTGGTGTTAATGTTTTTAAGAGCTGAAGCTTTGCGGTAAAGTGAAGCACAGCAATTCAGACAGGGATTGGGTTTCACTGCCTGAATACCTGCAGCTCAGCACTCATTATACTGTTCCCGGCACAATGCAGAGGAACAGAGCAGACCACAGCACTTTCAGCTCTCCTGGCCTGTTAGACGGAGCCTTTTATGATTAATGTAAAGAGTTAGAATGACTGTCTGGGGGAAAAAGAAAACTTTCCTTCTCACACCGGATATTCCCATGTTAGATTTTTTTCTTTTAATCACACAGCACAAAATCTAGCAGCTATTTTTAGCATTTGACAAATTAAAAGTGAAGGTCATTTTGATGGCATTGTGCTGTAACGCTTACTGAGTGAAACCAAAGTTGTTGGTTGTAGGCCGAGCAAAACAATGTTTTTCTTGCTTTATGACTTTTTTTCTCTGAATGAAAATATATTGAAGCGTGTACTGAATGATGATTGCAGAGCAGAGTGTATGAAGGTGTACATCCAGAATATGAACAAAGAGTTTTAAGTCATTTATCATCCTCATAATAAATCCATAACACTCTTCCCCTGTGACACAACATTTTAACACCAGTGCACTGTCTGGTACATAATAAATTAAAATGAGAGATGGGGAATGGAGCTCTATGATGTTGGATCTCTCTGCTTTATTGTTGCTGCTTTATTTTTCTGACAACTGCTTCAGACACATAGGAATTTCCATAACTGACTCAGTCTCAAGGTTCATACATTAAACAAAACACTGTCAGTTTCAGGTAAATATTTAAAGCCCCAGAAATTATATCAAGTTAAAAAAAATGAACAAGACTTTGCTCCGTAAGTATTGTCAAAATCGCTCCCTGCAGCTGCAGAAAGTGCTGAGGCCCTTCGGGCACAACAGAGATGGGCTTTCTCTTTGACAGTGGTTAAACTGGTGAAACTGGCGTGAACTACCCAGCTGTTCCCAGCTCTAATGTGGTGCTGTCACGCTGACACGTGTGTAAACATTTCCTGTACTTGGTTGGTCTTTCCTAGTTTGACTTGCTGAAAAACCTTTTATTCTCAAGACTTCCTGTGAACTCGGTAGAGTTCTTGACTAAGTTCACGCTACAAAACGTGAAACGTAACAAGTTTTAAATACTTTTTGATAAGTTCTTGGAAGAGTCCTTACATGAACATTCAGGTGTGAAGTAAGCAAGATAACAAAGCTGGTTTCCTTGAGTGAATAAGATTTTGTCTCATTTTCAGTTGAACCTGACGAATGAGCCAGGGTATGATGGTGTGAGCAGCAGCAGCACCACCAGGGAGTTGTGACTCGAGAAGATATGGTGCAGATGGATTGCTTTGTAAAATAAGTAAACAAATAATTAAAAATAAAATTAATGCAGAAAAACAAGAGTCCAGTTTGAGCTATAAATTACATTGACATCACTGAAATGCATGTTTCTGAATGTACAATGCAAGCTCAAGTACTTCTTTACATCACTGCTTAACAAAACAAACACAAACAACACTGGAGTCCAGGTTTCGGAGTCCTGATTCAGGACCTGTGACTAAACTTGTACTCAATCACTGACTGCACTCAGGCCTGGAGTATGGAAAGAATGACTCAGACTTATTAAGGTTAATTTTTTTTTTTAAGTGGCCCCAATAATGTATTAAGTTCCAACACGTGCACTCACCACACATGCTTGGCAACATTTCTGCAGGGTGACGAAAGAGGTGCAAGAATGGTGGGTTTTGCTAACAAAGATTTGAAAGCAGAGTAGATCAACATGTTTGATATGTAAGAGAACCATCAAGGAGATCACAGGGGTAGCCTCAAAAAAATGTATTGTTATATTTTTGGGCTTTTACACCTTAATTCAGAGAGGAGAGGACAGTGGATAGAGGAGGCAACCAGGAGAGCATAGGGGAATGATATGCAGGAAACAAGTGGCAACCTCCAGCCGTGAGAATTGAAGCCAATGCGGGAGTGTTAAAAACTGCAGTTCATCAAGTGTCAACTTGAGGCTGGCTTCGGAAGTACCGGAAACCACATACACACAAATGGCGGGAAATGGTCCACAGGCTGGAATTGGGCCCCGGCCGCCCGCTATATAGGCAACGCAATTCATCCACTAGGCTAAATCCATGCCCATAGCCTCAAACTTTATCAGATATCTGTCCAGGTTGCACACAGAGAGACGCGAAAGTTAGCTCACTTTGACTGTCGATTACATTACTGCTAGCAAACTAACAGTAATGTTAGGAGCTAAAGTGACCCAACCACTGGGACCGCAGGTACTTGACATTATTAGACACCTGGAAGGTTCACATCACTTCAGAAAAGTTGAGTGTGTCTCCCAATTAGGAGTGGTGCAGTGGCATTCATGCACGAGGCACGGTGCTGTAACTTCATTCAAATTTAAATTTCCAGCCACGTATACAGGATCAGTGAGAATCTGATCCAAGGGCCAAGCTAAGAACCAAGCAAGCTAAGAACCAGCTTGCTTTTCTATGGCAAGGGCTGGATCCATCTCTTGCTTCGAGGAAACACTTTTTCACAGAATTTTCAAGTACAATTAAATATATTATTCTGAATAAAGACAGTTTTTTCCCCCTGAAATACACATGGAACAATGGGATCATCTTATGTTCAGGTTCTACACTTTTACATGCCAACAAGACAGTGCCTGAAGTACCAGATTTTTTTTTACTTTTATGCAAACGCCACATGCACATTGCATTTAGGCAGCTGATCCACAGGGAAAACGATAGGACTCGAATGCTTGGGCTGCCAAGTTTGCTTATCAAGAGGAGCATGGAATACTTTTCCATTGATTTCAAAAGAATGAGAGGAAAACATTTAAAATCTAACTCCCGTACTGACGGGAAGAGGAGGATTAACAGTCAGCCAGAGCGTAATGTGTACGAGCGAATCCACAGCGTGCAAGCACAGCACCAATTAATGCTACCTGTCTGGAAAGACTGGTGGTCTGTTTTGAGGGAGGTGATTATCAAATACATTTTGATTCCAGTATTGAATGTGCCGAAAGTTATTAAGCAAGAATTGAATTAGTGAATTATCTTGTGCGCATGAGCTGAAACGCTTGAATCAAACATGTAAATGAAGATGGTACATTCTTTTTTCTGTTCTTTTTAAACACAACAAAGTTCAGAGTTGTGTAATTTTGGCCACAATAACCCTGCCCCCAGCCCCTGACGTAAGCGGTTCTTTCTTCTAGCTCGACGAGGACCTGGTGCCACTCTGGAACTGTTTTCTCTGGCTGAGGGCCAGGTCTTTGGTGGTGGAAACAAAAAGAACTGGTTCCAGATAAAGCACTGGCTCCAAACCAACCCTGGTTCTGACCTTGTAGAAAAAGGGTAAATAAGGACACAGCAGGGACTTAGAACCCAGATGATGGGCACTGGACTCAGACTTAAGTCAGATTCTTCTTTGAAGACTCGACTAGACTTGGACTGAAACTCTGAGGACTCAAGACTCGACTATAACACTAGTCCTAACAAAAAGCTCTGCTGTGGATTTACAACATAGTACAGCTTGCTGTGAAGTTTTCAGGTATCTTGATCCTCTGCATCTGGTTAACTTGACCATGCTTTATGCGCCATCATCACATCACATCTTGAGAACATAATGTGAGACGTCCTTATAGTCGATGCCCATGTGTTGTCTCCTACAGCATCAGGTTAGAATCACATGCAGCATAATTGGGTAGAACCCATCCAGGGACCTCTGCTGACCCCCTTTAGTGTCCAGCATGCACGTCCATCCAGGAAAATGGTCCCTGTGTATGACAGGGTGGTTGGACAGGCCAAACTGTCTAAAGCCTTCCATGCGAGAGCCCTCCTTATTTTAATATGACATTAATATTGACCTTAGAGGTGGATGGTTCAGGAGGATAAACTGGATCAAAGGTGATGACCTCCTTTTTGTTTAGCATTTGGCCATTTGGCCTAGATTAGCTGAATAGCACAAAGTTCATTTCACAGAAACAAACTCCTGAGCAAGAAACTACCACAGTAATGAATGTCTATGTTGTCTGGTCACACTCACAGAGATACAAACCTTCCAATCAGATTGAACAAGTAGCTTATGCTACATTCACATACACCATTCACATAAGAACAGTTTAGACCTATATGCTTTTGATCACAGATAAAACAGATTACACAGGTGAAACTCAGTTTTTATTCCCATTTTAATTGTGCAAGTCATGTCAGGTTGTAAGCTTCATTAGGGCCTAAAGTTTAAAACTGATATAATTCAATTTGTAATCATATTTTATTCAAGATGCGTTCCATAAAAAGAGCTTATATTTTATTTTTATAAGATCATTCTTTACTGACATTGTCATCTCAGCCTGATTGACAGATCCTGACACACCTTTTCATAAATCAAACTGTGACGTGCCAGGAAAACACCTTGTTTACCGATTGCTGACACTGTTTCTCGGATCTCGAATCTCAAATGACAGGTATTGTTTGTGAGTGACCGCCTATGTCCATTACTATAAAGCTGTGATGCTGCATGCAGAGGAACAGATTTGCGCTGCTCACAGAGGGAACTTCAGCCTGGACAACATCACTGAACACTTTGAACCTTGATCTGTGAGTACTAATGCTTGAGCTTGAATAGTTAGAATTTAGAGATAACTACAAGATGTTGTCATACAATAACCTGTGATAATTGGTGTTGTTGTTGTTATTATTATACTTAAAGTGCTTTAAGAATATAAAAAAAGGATTTTTATTTGAGTTTTGAGTATTGAGATATTAAACACACTGACCAAATAATTTTGAAAAAGTATTACATTTTTACAATGATATTTTTATTTCTAACAGTCAAAGCAAATAATTTGTGTTCAGGTTTTTTTATATTTTATGAAAAGAAAGACTGAAAAGTTAATTGAATTAAAAAATAAAAGAAATTAACTACAACTGTAAAGCGTGTGGACAACAACAACAAAAGCATTGGCAATACAAATGATAGTATTTATAATAATAGTAATAATAATGGGGCCTATTTAACAACTGTTTTATCGTTTAAAGGTATTTCTCAGTCACATCCAAGTAACAAGAAAGCACCAGGTAAGAATTGATCCACCTTTCTGCAGGTATAACTCACCGAATAACTGCTGGGTAAATAATAAATCCATCAATGTGCCTCTTTATCTTCTGTTCCACAGAATGCAGTACATTGTCTTGGCCGCTCTGCTCTCCGCCTGTGTGCTGGCTGATGGTAAGTCATGTTTGAGTGTAATGCTGAAGAAGCTGAAAGATATTTTTTGAAGTCCAATGTAAAATTTACAAAAAAGAAAAAACACAAATGTTTGGAGAAAGAGTGAAAGGTACAAGTTCCTCTGTACCATTACACAGCTGTATGTATACTGCACCAATTACATACTGTAGATAACTATTAACTGTAATTAAATGTCAATTTTATTGATGACATTCTGTATCAGAATTAAAAGGTTAGGTCATTTTTCGTGTCTAAATGATAACGACATGTGTTTTCATCTTTTGTGTTCACAGTCCAGCCTCAGTACTACTCCTTCTCCGATGAAGTGGGTTCAGGAAATGGCTTCCCGTACAGTCTGAAAGGACAAGGCAAAATCACAGCTGTCAGAGTGTGGGATGTCTACGGCAACTACATCGCTGCGTAAGTCTCAAACAGATCTTAACTGTACTTACTTTTTCAATCACCATGTTTTTAAGTATTTTTTTTTATTTTGAGGGGGGGTAGCTTGCTCAGGAAGGGAGCTCAGTACAGAACAGTATCCCCTTATATATTGAGTGCACCATTTTTAAACTTCCCTCTGTTATGTCAAGGCTCTGATAACACTTGGTTATGGCCCTGTCACACCTTGACGATTTAGCTAGCGTTTTCCCTACATATCATAATGCCTCTAAAACGCTGACATTCACTGATGTTTTTTTCAATTTTGAGCATATACATAGCATATTCATAACTTATGCTCAACTATAGTCCATTTGTGCAAAGTGTGCAGCAGCGTACTAACACCAACAAGGTGTTTATGACAATGTATACGTTTTGAAGTTAGATGCACTTGCATTGGTGATTAAAAAACGTGTTATTACAAACTCTGCAGTCTCTCTTTGTAAGAACATGATGAGCTGTGGAGAGTGTCAGAGGAGTGAAACCAGCAGGAACAGCCTCTGGACTTTACAAGAAGTTACACTTATTCACTACACTTTCAAAAATTTAACATTTTGAACTTCATTTAATTCAACAAAAGCAGCTTTAATCGTTGAACATCACCAGACTCTGACATGCTCTGACATTCTGTTTCAGAGGCTCCGCTATTTGACACTGAGTGAGGGCTCCAAGGCTTCTCACACTCATACACGCAGACACACAGCTCTACATGTGTGTGATCATGTGTCAACGATCGCATAACTTACCTACAACTTATGGCAGGTGTATGTTGGACGTATGATCCATACACTGCACAACATTTTCGACTTACTCGCCGTACTACGATGTAAACCAGCGTGCTTTAGCGTGCTCTTAACTTATACAAAACTTACCTATAACTTATGCGACGTACACCAGCGTACTTGTTTTGTAAGCCGGCATACGCTGGCTAAATCGTTAAGGTGTGACATTGGGCCATTAAGGTTAGGGAGAAGTTATGGTCTCCGTTAAATACAAAAATCTATTAAAATACTTGAGTATAAACATTAACAGGGTGAACTAAAAACTAAACAAACACTGTTCCCATGCTCAAAGAGTTCAAGAATTCCCTCAGTGCAACAGTTTATCAGTACGCTCTAACAAGTCTGTTATCTTTTTTAAAACAGTGACATAACTTGTTCCCTGTGCTCTGCTTCTTCAGTTTCCAATTCTGCTACGGCTACATCTGGTCTCCAGTTGTTGGTCGCCAATATGGGTTGCCCCAGGAGATGAAGCTGCATGACGATGAATCCATCATCCAGATCTCTGGGAAGTATTCCCACTTCGTGCAGTCAGTGGTGTTCACCACCACCAAGGGCCGCACGCTGCACGCAGGCCAGCCCTCAGGGAAATCCTTCAACATGTATGCCCCCGTCAACAGCATGTCCCAGCTAGTTGCATTCAGCGGACGCTACCAAGGATACATCACCTCTTTCCAAGCTCACTGGGGCATTCCGCCTTCCAACAGCACCGCCTTGTATTGAGAAGGGTAACAGAGGAGTGAGAGCATGTTTGCCTCATCAATTGCTGTCAGCACATTGATGTCACAAAACGTCATGTTCAGATTGTACATGTTGAAAATATCCTTTCTCAGTAAAATAATTGTTCTTTGATCAAAAAAGTATTTTTAAGTTGAGAGAACTTAAATGTTGTTTACTAGAACCCTTTAAAACTTGTGAGGTGTGACTTTAAGCTGCATACTTGGGCAACAATGTGAAGTAACAGAGGGCATTATTTAGTAACTTGTACTGTTTGAAGGATTAGCTCATCCTGAGCTTGTTTTTGTCCTCTTGATTTTTATGTAGGAGCTTTTAGCATAGCAAAAGAAATGCTGTCACATACAAATGATCAAGATATTGATCATATTGATTGTTTTTGATACGTCACTTTAATCCTGATTTCATTTTCTCCTTCCCTTAAGTTGATCTTTTTTCTAATCATTGTTTTGCACTTGTTAGAAATGTCTATGGGAACAGATGTTGAATAAAAATGTTGTTGTTAACTGAAACTACTCGATTTGTCTGTGTTTTTTTTTAACTTTTTATGAATATTTCAGTGGAGGAACATTCATGCTGCTGGCATCAGACCAGGTCACTGAAAGTAGAAAGGTGACATTTGTGAGATAGATAGACATTTGATTGATACTACTTTCATACCCACTAATAGGAATGTCAATTTTAAGTAATATCTGTGATCGATCTTTGGAAATGTTAACTAAAAATCATTAAATAAAATGTAGACGTTTTCCATACCAAAAACAATGCCAAATGCATTTTTTTCCCCAAATTAAATTTTCCTTAGTGACACAATGTATTTAACTGACAGTATTGAATAGCTACGGATCATATTGAGGTGTACAGAATGTTAAAGACGCTAAATATCAACGTGTGGAGCAGGTCTATAAAAATGATCTCTGCAGACATACAGTCATATAAAGTGATGGCAGCAGAAAGCACTGTGGCTCTTCAGATACAACATAGCTGAGCTTTCTCACCAACAGTGGTTAAACTGGTGAAACGGGCATGAAATACCCAGCTGTTCCTGACTTTAGTGTGATGCTGTCACGCTGACACGTACATTAGCATTTACTGTACTTGGTTGATCTTTCCTAGTTTGACTTACCGAACAACCTTTAATAAGACTTCCTGTAAACTCTGTAGAGTTCCTGACTAAGTTCATACTACAAATACTTTCCCTTTGCCTATTTTCTGCATGCAGGTCGTCTAGAGTAGGGGTTCCCAAACTTTTCAGCCTGCGACCGTCAAACCCCCCCCCCACATTTGCTCAAAGTGATTTAATGTGGCTTCATTCAGCTGAAAATCAGCCTACCTATATGAGCTTGTGGCTGTGTTTCCTCTGCTTTTATGAATTAACCTACTGCTACTGATGCTTTTGATAATTAACTGTTCACTAACCCTAAACTTACGAGTCATCTGGCAACAAAGAAAAGCAGAAAACTCATTACTTTTTCTATTTTCAAGGTTTTATTTCAAATGTAGCTACTATTTCTGTAGATATTTTTTACTACAATGGGTAAAATGTACTATTTTTAGATAATTTTAAAAAAGCATTTTTGGGAAGACCTCTCATGACCCACCATTCATGACTTGCAATCCACCAGGGGGTCCCGACCCACAATTTGGGAACCCCTGGTCTAGAGTACCTCTCAGGATTAGTGAGTTTTTCTATTGGAAAAATAAAACACTTAGAATTAAACTGGCCACATTGCAAAAACAAAAGTTACGTGGAAGACTCGATGCACCCAATTTTCATCACTACTCTCTTGCCAATCAGTTATAATCCATTTTAACAATGGACCCGCCATTGTCAAGCAGATCACACATGGTTAGATGTAAACCAAACCATTTGCAAAGAAATTCAAACTTCAGACTTACCGTTTCTCAGCCAGACCATAAAGCAGCACCCTTGTTTCAAAAACCAAACAATATCAACAACTCTGGCAGGCTGGTGGAAATTTCACAAAATCACCAACTTCACTTATGTATCTTTGAGATATCTCAACCATAAATCTAAACAAAGCAAAAGGATGTTCACTCCTTGTAGCTCTAACCATCACCAAAAAAACTATCTTTAATTTATTATTATTTAATGTTGCAATTAAACATACAAAGAGACTCACTCACAAACACACACACACAGAGAGAGAGAGAGAGAGAGAGAGAGAGAGAGAGAGAGAGAGCTTTTTAACTTCCTCAATGCTTAATATTACATTACATTGTTTGTTCCTGCTAGTCACTGTTTTGTCTCCGAAATGTTCACTTGTTGTCTTGTCTTCCACTTTGCTTTGTATATTGTGTACGGTATTGTCATGTCTCTCACCTGTCTCGTATGGTTATGCAACACTTCAATGAAAAAAAGAAAAGAAAAAAGGATCATTGAGTTTCATTTGGTTCTGAGACGTAACAAGTTTTAAATACTTTCTGATAAGTTCCTGGAAGAGTCCTTACATGAAACTTCAGGTGTGAAGTCAGCAAGATAACAAAGCTGGTTTCCTTGAGTGAATAAGATTTTGTCTCATTTTCAGTGTGACCTGACGAATGAGCCGCGGTATGGTGGTGTGAGTAGCTGCAACAGAGAGTTGTGATTGGGGGAGATACGGTGGAGGTGGATTGCTTTGTAAAAAAAAAAAAAAGTAAACTAAGAATAAAAATTAACATTAATACAGAAAAACAAGAGTCCAGCTCGAGCTATAATTAAAAATAATAATAAAACATTTAATTTATGGGCGCCTTTCAGGACACCCAAGGTCACCGTACAAATGTAACAATAATAAAAACACACTTAATATGAAGAAAAGCACTCGATAAAACAAACAATATACAATACGAAAAGAACAATGACTGGAAGGGTGAAATGCAATTTTAAAAAAGGTACATGAGAGGTGTTTACAGAGAGTAGGGTTTTGAGGCGGGATTTGAAATTTGGAAGAGAGTCTGATTTTCCACTGATTTGTTTAGCTGCCATTTCATGCATATCAAATTGCATCAAAGATGTGGTCATGTTGACGCAAAGCCCTCTCAAGGAGGAAAATGTCAAGCATTCACATAAGAACTAGTTTTGACCTATCTGCTTTCGATCACAGATAAAAGAAAAGATTAGACAGGTGAGACTGTTTTTGTTCCCATTTTAATTGTGCAAGCCATGTCAGGTTGTAAGCCTCATTAGGGCTTAAAGTTTAAAACCGACCAGATTAAATTTGTAATCGTATGTTGTTCAATATGTTTCCTGTAAAAAAAGCTTATATTTCATTCTAAAGAAGTTATTTGAAGAACATAGTTTACTGACTGCTGACATTATTTCCTGGATTTCAAATCTCAACTGACAGGTATTGTTCGTGTGTGACCGCCCAGGAATGATCCATACTATAAAAGCAGTAATGCTGCATGCAGAGGAACAGATTTGCGTTGTTCATGGGGGAACTTAAGCCTGGAGAACATCACTGCACACTTTGAACCCTGATCTGTGAGTACTAATGCTTACACTTGAACTTGAATAGTTAGAATTTAAAGATAATTCAATTGTTTTGCATATAATAACCTGTGGTAATTGATGTTGATGATATAATTAAACTTAAAGTGCTTTAAGAATATAAAAAAAGGTTTGATGGATGATATAAAAAAGGATTTTTATTTGAGTTTTTAGTATTCAGACAGTACTGAACATACACACCAAACCATTTTGATTTTTGATTTTTTTCAATGATATTTTTGATTTCTAACAGTCAAAGCAAATCATTTGTGCTCATGTTTTTTTAGGAAAATAAAGAGTATGAAAAAATAATTTAATTCAGAAAAAAGAAATGAACTACAACTGGACAACCACAACAAAAGCATTGGCAATACAAATGATTGTAGCTATAATAATAGTAATAATAATGGGGCCTCATTAACAACTGTTTTATCGTTTAAAGGTGTTTCTCAGTCACATCCAAGTAACAAGAAAGCACCAGGTAAGAATTGATCCACCTTTCTGCAGGTATAACTCACCGAATAACTGCTGGGTAAATAATAAATCCATCAATGTGCCTCTTTATATTCTGTTCCACAGAATGCAGTACATTGTCTTTGCCGCTCTGCTCTCCGCCTGTGTGCTGGCTGATGGTAAGTCATGTTTGAGTGTAATGCTGAATAAGCTGAAGGATGTTTTTTGAAGTCCAATGTGAAATTTACAACAAAAAAAAACACACAAATGTTGGAGAAAGAGTGAAAGGCACAACTTCTTCTGTACCATTACACAGCTGTATGTATACTGCACCAATTACATACTGTAGATAACTATTCACTGTAATTAAATGTCAATTTCATTGATGACATCCTATATCAGAATTAAAAGGTTAGGTCATTTTTCGTGTCTAAATGATAATGACATGTGTTTTCATCTTTTGTGTTCACAGTTCAGCCTCAGTACTACTCCTTCTCCAATGAAGTGGGTACAGGAAGTGGCAGCCCGTACAGTCTGAAAGGACAAGGCAAAATCACAGCTGTCAGAGTGTGGGACAGCAACTACCTCTATGCGTAAGTCTCAAACAGATCTTACCTGTACTTACTTTTTCAATCACCATGTTTTGAAGTATTTTTTTTTTTTGAAGGAGGGGGGGTTAGCTTGCTCAGGAAGGGAGCTTCTTAAACTCTGCTCATTTCACGTCTGACGTGTCATTCACACAATCCCCTTACAAATGTACCCTCCCCATAAGTTGAATATTACACATTTTAGCAAGTTAAAAATGTTGAAACGAGATGAACAGTATCCCCTCATATACTGAGTGCACCTTTTTTAAACTTCCTACTGTTATGTCAAGGTCCTGATAACACTTGGTTAAGGTTAGGGACAAGTTATGATCTGCATTAAATAAAAAAAACAATTAAAATACTTAAGATACAATATTTTTGTGTTATATGTTACAAACAGACATTTTGATCATTTTACATATATTTAATCCTGACAAAACAGCAAAAGTCACAAAGGGACTATTTTCAGCTTTGGATCGATGCATTTTTCACCCAGTTTCTCGGCCCATCTGGACTCGGCAGATGGATGTCCACCACTGGGCGTGGTTAGATTGAATATCTATAGATCAAAACAGTAACAGGGTGAACTAAAAACTAAACAAACACTGTCCCCATGCTTAAAGAGTTCAAGAATTCCCTCAGTGCAACAGTTTATCAGTACGCTCTAACAAGTCTGTTATCTTTTTTAAAACAGTGACATAACTTGTTCCCTGTGCTCTGCTTCTTCAGTTTCCAATTCCGCTATGGCTACATCTGGTCTCCAATTGTTGGTAACAAAGCTGGGTTCGTTCAGGAGATGGAGCTGCATGACGATGAAGCCATCATCCAGATCTCTGGGAAGTATTCCCACTACCTGCAGTCAGTGGTGTTCACCACCACCAAGGGCCGCACGCTGCAGGCAGGCCAGCCCTCAGGGAACTCCTTTAACATGTATGCCCCCGTCAACAGCATGTCCCAGCTAGTTGCACTCACCGGACGCTACCACGGAGGCCTCACCTCTCTCCAAGCTCACTGGGGCCTCCTGCCTTCCAACAGCACCGCCTTGATGTGAGGAGAGAGGGGTAACAGACGAGTAAGAGAATGTTTGCCTCATAAATTGCTGTCAGCACGTTGATGTCACAAAACGTCATGTTCAGATTGTACATGTTGAAAATATCCTTTCTCAGCAAAACGATTGTTCTTTGATCAAAAAAGTATTGTTAAGTTGAGAGAACTTAAATGTTTTTTTACTAGAACCCTTTAAAACTTGTGAGGTGAAACTTTAAGCTGCATACTTGGGCAACAATGTGAAGTAACAGAGGGCATTATTTAGTAACTTGTACTGTTTGAAGGATTCGCTCATCCTGAGCTTGTTTTTGTCCTCTTGATTTTTATGTAGGAGCTTTTAGCATAGCAAAAGAAATGCTGTCACATACAAATGATCAAGATATTGATCATATTGATTGTTTTTGATACGTCACTTTAATCCTGATTTCATTTTCTCCTTCCCTTAAGTTGATCTTTTTTCTAATCATTGTTTTGCACTTGTTAGAAATGTCTATGGGAACAAATGTTGAATATAAATGTTGTTGTTAACTGAAACTGCTCGATGTGTCTGTGTTTTTTAACTTTTTATGAATATTTCAGTGGAGGAACATTCATGCTGCTGGCATCAGACCAGGTCACTGAAAGTAGAAAGGTGACATTTGTGAGATAGATAGACATTTGATTGATACTACTTTCATACCCACTAATAGGAAGGTCAATTTTAAGTAATATCTGTGATCGATCTTTGGAAATGTTAACTAAAAATCATTAAATAAAATGTAGACGTTTTCCATGCCAAAAAAAATGCCAAATGCATTTTTTCCCCCAAATAAAATTTCCCTTAGTGACACAATGTATTTAACTGACAGTATTGAATAGCTACGGATCATATGAACGATGATGAATATCAAACGTGTGGAACAGGTGTATAAATATGATCTCTGCAGACATACAGTCATATAAAGTGATGCCAGCAGAAAGCGCTGTGGCTCTTCAGACACGTCAGAGCTGAGCTTTCTCACCAATAGTGGTTAAACTGGTGAAACGGGCGTAGTTCCCAGCTGTTCCTGACTCTAATGTGGTGCTGTCACGCTGACACGTGTATTTACATTTACTGTAACACTGAGCTGTAACACTGAACAATTATTGATTAATCATTAAAAAAAACAGACATACAGTCATATAAAGTGATGGCAGCAGAAAGCGCTGTAGCTCTTCAGAAACCACAGAGCTGAGCTTTCTCACCAACAGTGTTTAAACTAGGGAAACTGGCATGAACTACCCAGCTGTTCTCGACATAGTGTGATGCTGTCACGCTGACACGTGCGTTAGCATTTACTGTACTTGGTTGATCTTTTCTAGTTCGACTTGCTGAACAACCTTTTATTCTCAAGAATTCCTGTAAACTCGGTAGAGTTCCTGACTAAGATCAAGCAACAAAATACTTTCCCTTTGTCTTCTTTCTGCATGTAGGTCATCTAGAGAACCTCTCAGGATTTGTGAGTTTCATTTGGTACTGAAACATAACAAGTGCTTTAACTTAGTCCAGGTAAAGCACTGGCTCCAAACCAGCCCTGGATCTGACCTTGTAGAAAAAGGGCAAAGGAGGACTCGGCCTGGACTCAGTATCCAGTTAATGGGCACTGGACTCAGACTTAAGTCAGATTCATCTTTGATGACTCGACTCGACTTGGACTGGAACTCTGAGTACTCAAGACTCGACTATAAAACTAGTCCTAACAAAAAAACTCTGCTGTGGATTTACAACATAGTACAGCTTGCTGTAGTATTGAGTTAATATATATTTGAATTTACCCATTGTGGGTCGAGTAAAGGACTTTCTTATCTTTCTTATATGATGAAGCTTCATTTAAAACCATTATTTTTGCAAAGTTAAGGTAAAACATACAGCTTCAAAAGATCCTAAATTAAGAGCTGTTCGGGAGTGGAAAGAGCCGGCTCTTGGCTCTTCTTCGAGAGCCGAGTCAAAAGAGTCGGCTCTCATAAAAGAGCCAAACTTCCCATCACTACAGCAGGGGTGGGGAAAAACATATACAGATTCTCTGCAAGGGAGTCCTACCAACATTATACTCTGCATCTACACAAGGTACACTCTCTGTCAGAGCTTTACAAAATGAGCAGCAGAAGTAAACAGGTGATAACCCTGGCACTCTTCTTTGGAGGAAACAGATATCCCCCCCAAGCAGACATTCACATCAAAAATGGGGAAATACAGCGATCTTCATCTTAAATATACGTCAGGCAAAACTGTCTACAGAAAACATTATAAAGACAGAGCCACTAGGATAGCAGTGACTCCTGTGACAGACATTAAGTCAGCTTTTGAGCAGCTCATGATAAATAGTAAATGGTAAATGGACTTGTACTTTTATATATCTCTTATCCAGTCTTCTGACCACTCATGTCAGGTTGTAAGCCTCATTAGGGCCTGAAGTTTAAAACTGATCAGATTCAATTTTTAATCATATTTTATTCAAGATGTTTCCCTTTAAAAAGAGCATATATTTCATTCTACTAAGTCGATCAGTGATCTGCGCCCATATGTTCTGGACACTCGAGTGAAGAGAGGAACAGAGCTGTCAACTGATCACCACCTGGTGGTGAGTTGGATCAGGTGGTGGGGGAGGATGCCGGACAGACCTGGCACACCTAAACGGATAGTGAGGGTTTACTGGGAACATTTAGCGGAGGACCCTGTCAGGCTGGTTTTCAACTCCCACTTCCGGCATAGCTTTGTCTGCGTCCTGAGGGTGGCGGGGGACATGGAGTTGGAATGGACCCGGTTCCATGCTGCCATTGCCGAGGCGGCTGTCCGGAGCTGTGGGCGCAAGGTTGCTGGTGCTAGTCGTGGTGGTAATCCCCGAACCTGCTGGTGGACACCAGAGGTAAAGGGTGCCGTCAATCTGAAGAAGGGGTCCTACAGGCCGTGGCTGGCTTGTGGGACTCCGGAAGAAGCTGTCAGTTACTGGCGGACCAAGCAATGGCAGTCACAGAAGCAAAAACTCGGACGTTGACTGAGACTGACAAGACTTACCATCAGCCTCAAAGAAATTCTGGCAAACTGTCCCATGGCTCGGAGGTGGGCTCCTTCATCACTGGGGCCGAGGTCGCTGAGGCAGTTAAACAACTCCAGAGCGGCAAGGCCCTGGGGGTGGATGAGATCCGCCCGAGTTCCTCAAGGCTCTGGATGTTGTAGGGCTGTCCTGGTTGAAACTCCTCTTCAACATTGCATGGAAATCGGGGACAGTGCCTCTGGAGTGGCAGACACAGAGTTGGTGGTTCCCCTTTTTAAGAAGGGGGACCAGAGGATGTCTTCCAACTATAGGGGGATCACACTCCTCAGCCTCTCTGGAAAGGTTTATTCCAGGTCCTGGCCGTCGAACACTGGACTAGTTCTATACCCTCGCGAGGGTGCTGGAGGGGGGCATGGGAGTTTGCCCAACCAGTCCACATGTGCTTTGTGGACTTGGAAAAGGCTTATGACCGTGTCCCCCGAGGTATCCTGTGGGGGGTGCTCCGGAATACGGAGTTGATGGCCTGTTGCCATGGGCCATTCAATCTCTGTGTTGTCGGAGCCAGAGTTTGGTTTGCATTGTTGGCAGTAAGTTGAATTCATTCTCAGTTGAGGTTGGACTCCACCAAGGCTGCCCTTTGTCACCGTTTCTGTTCATAACTTTTATGGACAGAATTTCTAGGCGCAGCCAATTGGCGGATGGTGTTGAGTTCGGTCACCTTAGGATTCCATCTCTGCTCTTTGCAGATGATGTGGTCCCATTGGCGTCATCGAGAAGTGACCTCCGGCTCAGACTGGGACAGTTTGCAGCCGAGTGTGAAGCAGAGGGGATGAGGATCAGCACCTCCAAGTCTGAGGCCATTGTGCTCAGTCAGGAAAGGGTGGCTTGCACACTCCTAGTCAGAGGAGAGTCTTTGCCCCAGGTGGAGGAGTTTAAGTATCTCGGGGTCTTGTTCCCAAGTGAAGGGAAGAGGGAGTGCGAGATTGAGAGACGGATCGGGGAAGCGTCGGTAGGGATGCAGACACTGTACCGATCTGTTGTGGTGAAGAGACAGCTGAGCCAGAAGGCAAAGCTTTCGATTTACCGGTCAATCTACATTGCAACCCTCACCTATGGTCACGAGCTGTGGGTAGTGACCGAAAGAACAAGATCGTGAATACAAACGGCCAAAATTAGCTTTCTCTGCAGGGATTCTAGGCTCAGCCTTAGAGATAGGGTCAGGAGCTCAGACATCCGGGAGAGGCTCAAAGTAGGGCTGCTGCTCCTCCGGATCAAGAGGAGCTAGATGAAGTGTTACGGGTATCTGGTCAGGATGCCTCCCGGACGTTTCCCTGGGCAGGTGTTTTGGGCATGTCCGTCTGGGAGGAGGCCACAGGGAAGACCCAGGACATGCTGGTGAGATTATATCTCTCAGCTGGCCCGGGAACGCCTCGGTATCCTCCCAGAAGAGCTGGTGCAAGTGGCCAGGAAGAGGAGTGTCTGGGCTTCCCTGCTGAGACTGCTGGCCCCACGACCCGAACCCAGATAAGCGGAGGAAGATGGAGATGGACATTTCATTCTTAAGAAGTTATTAGAAGAACATTCTTTACTGCTATTGTCATCTCAGCCTGATTGACAGATCCTGACACACCTTTTCATAAAACACACTGTGACGTGCCAGGAAAACACCTTGACTGCTGACACTGTTTCTCGGATCTCGAGTCTAAAATGACCGGTATTGTTTGTGTGTGACCGCCCAGAAACGACTATAAAAGGTGTGATGCTGCATGTAGAGGAACAGATTTGCGCTGAACCCTGATCTGTGAGTACTAATGCTTACACTTTAGCTTGAATAGTTAGAATTTACAGATAACTAAATTGTTTTTTCATATAATAACCTGTGATAATTGATGTTGTTGATATATGGGCACTTAAATTGCTTTAAGAATATAAAAAAGGTTTGATGGAGGATGGCAATACAAATGATTGTAATTATAATAAAAGTAATAATAATGGGGCCTCATTAACAACTGTTTTATCGTTTAAAGGTATTTCTCAGTCACATCCAAGTAACAAGAAAGCACCAGGTAAGAATTGATCCACCTTTCTGCAGGTATAACTCACCGAATAACTGCTGGGTAAATAATAAATCCATCAATGTGCCTCTTTATCTTCTGTTCCACAGAATGCAGTACATTGTCTTGGCCGCTCTGCTCTCCGCCTGTGTGCTGGCTGATGGTAAGTCATGTTTGAGTGTAATGCTGAAGAAGCTGAAAGATATTTTTTGAAGTCCAATGTAAAATTTACAAAAAAGAAAAAACACACAAATGTTTGGAGATAGAGTGAAAGGTACAAGTTCCTCTGTACCATTACACAGCTGTATGTATACTGCACCAATTACATACTGTAGATAACTATTAACTGTAATTAAATGTCAATTTTATTGATGACATTCTGTATCAGAATTAAAAGGTTAGGTCATTTTTCGTGTCTAAATGATAACGACATGTGTTTTCATCTTTTGTGTTCACAGTCCAGCCTCAGTACTACTCCTTCTCCGATGAAGTGGGTTCAGGAAGTGGCAGCCCATACAGTCTGAAAGGACAAGGCAAAATCACAGCTGTCAAAGTGTGGGAGGCTTACGGCAACTACATCTATGGGTAAGTCTCTTAAGATCTTACCTGTACTTACTTTTTCAATCACCATGTTTTGAAGTATTTTTTTTATTTTGAGGGGGGGTAGCTTGCTCAGGAAGGGAGTTCAGTACAGAACAGTATCCCCTCATATATTGAGTGCACCATTTTTAAACTTCCTACTGTTATGTCAAGGCTCTGATAACACTTGGTTATGGCCCTGTCACACCTTGACGATTTAGCCAGCGTTTTCCCGACGTATCAAAACGTTTCTAAAACGCTGACATTCACTGATGTTTTTTCAATTTTGTGCGAATAAATAACATAGTCATAACTTATTCCCAACTATAGTCCATTTGTGCAAAGTGTGCAGCAGCGTAACAACGCCAACAAGGTGTTTATGACAATGTATACGTTTTGAAATTTCAACAAAAGCAGCTTTATTGTTGAACATCACCAGACTCACTCGCCGTACTACGATGTAAATCGGCATGCTTCAGCGTGCTCTTAACTTATACAAAACTTACCTATAACTTATGCGACAAATGCCAGCATACTTGTTTTGTAAGCCGGCATACACTGACTAAATCGTCAAGGTGTGACATTGGGCCATTAAGGTTAGGGAGAAGTTATGGTCTCCAAAAACAATTAAAAGACTTGAGTATAAACATTAACAGGGTGAACTAAAAACTAAACAAACACTGTCCCCATGCTCAAAGAGTTCAAGCATTCCCTCAGTGCAACAGTTTATCAGTACGCTCTAAGAAGTCTGTTATTTGTTGAACAGTGACGTAACTTGTTCCCTGTGCTCTGCTTCTTCAGTTTCCAATTCTGCTACGGCTACATCTGGTCTCCAGTTGTTGGTCGCTATTATGGGTTGCCCCAGGAAATGAAGCTGCATGACGATGAATCCATCATCCAGATCTCTGGGAAGTATTCCCACTACCTGCAGTCAGTGGTGTTCACCACCACCAAGGGCCGCACACTATACGCCGGCCAGCCCTCAGGGAAATCCTTCAACATGTATGCCCCCGAAAACAGCATGTCCCAGCTGTGTGCACTCACCGGACGCCTAAACGGAGGCATCACCTCTCTCCAAGCTCACTGGGGCATTCCGCCTTCCAACAGCACCGCCTTGTATTGAGAAGGGTAACAGAGGAGTGAGAGCATGTTTGCCTCATCAATTGCTGTCAGCATTTGATGTCACAAAACGTCATGTTCAGATTGTACATGTTGAAAATATCCTTTCTCAGTAAAACGATTGTTCTTTGATCAAAAAAGTATTGTTAAGTTGAGAGAACTTAAATGTTGTTTACTAGAACCCTTTAAAACTTGTGAGGTGTGACTTTAAGCTGCATACTTGGGCAACAATGTGAAGTAACAGAGGGCATTATTTAGTAACTTGTACTGTTTGAAGGATTAGCTCATCCTGAGCTTGTTTTTGTCCTCTTGATTTTTATGTAGGAGCTTTTAGCATAGCAAAAGAAATGCTGTCACATACAAATGATCAAGATATTGATCATATTGATTGTTTTTGATACGTCACTTTAATCCTGATTTCATTTTCTCCTTCCCTTAAGTTGATCTTTTTTCTAATCATTGTTTTGCACTTGTTAGAAATATCTATGGGAACAGATGTTGAATAAAAATGTTGTTGTTAACTGAAACTACTCGATTTGTCTGTGTTTTTTTAACTTTTTATGAATATTTCAGTGGAGGAACATTCATGCTGCTGGCATCAGACCAGGTCACTGAAAGTAGAAAGGTGACATTTGTGAGATAGATAGACATTTGATTGATACTACTTTCATACCCACTAATAGGAATGTCAATTTTAAGTAATATCTGTGATCGATCTTTGGAAATGTTAACTAAAAATCATTAAATAAAATGTAGACGTTTTCCATACCAAAAACAATGCCAAATGCAATTTTTTCCCCCAAATTAAATTTTCCTTAGTGACACAATGTATTTAACTGACAGTATTGAATAGCTACGGATCATATTGAGGTGTACAGAATGTTAAACACGCTGAATATCAACCTGTGGAGCAGGTCTTTAAAAATAATCTTTGCAGACATATGGAGTGAAGGCTCAGGCAGAGCCAGCCCTAACACACTTGTTGCCCTAGGCAAGATTTCAACTGGTGTCCCTTGTCTTGTAACCAACTCCACAAATGATCACATCATATATACATACACTTAAAGACAACTGACACACAGTTTTATATTTTACAGGTTTTATTTATTTAAAAAAAATAATTACCTCTAATAGAACATGAATAAATTGGTAATAACACTGATATTTAGCAGGAAAAAACATATGCAATTTCAAAATCCATAATGTAATAGTAGTAGAATTTTTTCAGTCATCATATAACACAATCATTTTCACAGTACAGACACTTTCAACAAAGCAACAGTAATATATTAACTGATGACTGAAAAGGCATAGTCAGAAGCAAACTGCTTATTTAAGCCTAGCCTACATTTTCTATCTAATTAAGCTACCAACTTCCAAAGTGTAAACAAAAAACAAAACAAGTAAATCATGAACACTTCATGACACTAGACTTCAAAAACTTCTCTGAAAAACTTTTTTTTCTTTAACCAAAACTGAATCACAAGCTTTTAAATGTATACTGGCATCATTCTGCATTTTAAGCCCAAATTAAATTATCTTCAAATGTTCTTCCTCACTCATTTAGGGTGCAAGCGGCGGCCCCTATGGATGGCTGGCACCCCTAGCATTGCCTATACAGCCTATGCCACGGGCTGGCCCAGGGCTCAGGTCACAACATGTGGATTTATTGCAACAGGAGAACTGAACTGAAACATATTTCAGAATAACAGTGTCTAGTTTTCTGCCTACTAGTTCTTATTGAGAAAAATAAGTATGTGCATGTGGTCAGCTGTCAGCCAGGAGCGCAACTGGATCATAATCAGTCCAGCGGCAGAGAAAAAAAGCACTTGTGGAGACCTGTCGCACAGCCGCATCCCCAAGCTGACCATCTCCTTCACATTGAAACATGCTTTAAATGTAAAACACCTCCCTGATAGCTGAATGAAATATAAGATCACGTTTGTTCCACGTGATAGAAACTGATAACAAAAATGTGTTCCAGTAAGTTCTTAACAATTAGTTCATTGATACTTGATTTACTGTTTACATCCCTACCCACTAATTATAAAAGTAGAGCAAGGACGTGACTAGCTTGGCCCAGAATGCCAAAACAAAAGGTGTGTTGGTGTTTAGGGCCTGTGTCTATTATTTTCTTTTGCGCTGGCAGCACCCATGACCTACATTAAAGAGCGCTTCTCATCTGCACCTCCACCAATCTAGCTCCACCACACCCTTTTACGTCTCTTTTATCTACCCTTTATTGAGGAACAGTGAAAACAAAATCAGAAACTACAAACTTTGTTGGTTTTGTATAGAAAATAGATGCAGCCAGCACATTGACAGCGTTAGTGGACACAGGCCCTCACATGCTGCAAGAATGACAGAACTATTGATGTTGGTCTGTAATCGAGCATCAAACATTTTGCTTCCATAAATGTATTTGTGGGATTGAGTTAGCATACAGGCATACCTTCCAGTTTCATTGTAGCTATAGCAACTATTTAAAGTGAGAGGCAGTTTTAAAGAGCAGATGTTGGGACAAATGACTCAGAATGTAGCGTGGATTAATGGGCTCCATATGGCTCATTCTTCAGCTATGAAGAAGTGTCTTTGTGGATTGCTACGTTGTGATTTAAGTAAATAATTAAGCATAAACTGGCCAACTTACCAAGTCAAAGATGTGAAAGTAGTTCAGCTAACTACTTTAACATTAAGCACCCTTCAATGGCCGCCCTCATGAATCTGATTCTGTTCTTTTGTTATAATAGCATCACTTCTCTTGATGGTTAAGTTACCTTGTGTTTCTTCTCTTGTGTTCCCTGTTTTATGTTGAACCCTTGCCTCTTGTTCCACCATTGACTTCCTGTTCCCCAGTGTTTCCCCGCTCACCTGATTACCCTAATGAGCCTCACCTGTGTCTCATTATCCCCACTCCTTCTGTGTATTTAGGCCCAGTCTGCCCTCCCTTCTGTTCCAGCTCATCTTGTTCTGTCTTGACAGCGTACCAGCATTCCCTTAAGTGTTTAAGTTTTGGACTTTGATTCAGTCTGTTGATTTGGACACCTCTGCTTGTACTGATTGATTACCCATGCACCTAACCTGATTGTACTGACCCTGATCGTTGCCTGTGAGTTTTATATTTGGGCCTCGTGGTTCAGTCTGACAATATATGACTTGGTAATCAGTGATAATTGTTCAGTAGCTTGTAATACTAGACATTTTGAATAATCAGATACATATCATTACCAATGGTTGATGGACAAACTGCGAGCCATCCTGGACAACCCCTCTCACCCTCTCCATGATGAGCTGTGGCTGATGGGGAGCTCGTTCAGTCAGCGCATCATTCCACCACGGTGCAAGACTGAACGCTTCAGGCACTCCTTTGTGCCCACTGCCATCAGACTGTTGAACAGTAATGGAGGCCACAGACTGCACCATGCTGACCACTGACCCCCCCCCCCCCCCCATGAACAGATCCATAACATCCCTGCTCTGTCTGTCACACTCCATCATCCCATCCTGAACTCTCTCTTGACTGCTGCTGGCATTATAATGTATAATATACTGTATTATATAATTATCTTGCTATATTATATTTTGTTAAATTACATTACTATTCTAAGTACAACTCATGGTCATATTACATACAAATATTCTTCTATTTATTGCTTAATTTGTCATTACCAACCATAATCACACCATGTCAACCTGTCACTACTGAAACATTTTTATTTATTTATTTTTTTTAATACTGCCTGTAATTACTGCTATTTAATTTAAATTCCATTTGTAACATTGTATATATCTAAATTGTATTCTAGCTTTATTTATCTTTTTTATTTTACTTATTTTTTATTTTTTATTTTTATTTTATTTTATTTATTTATTTTTATGTTATTTTGTTTTATTTTTTTGTTTTATTTTTTTATTTTTTTTATTTTGTACTTATTTTTTTAATCTTATTTTGTACTTATTGTACTTATTTTGTACTTATTTTGTACTTATTTTGTACTTATTTTGTACTTATTTTGTACTTATTGAAACTTCTTTCTTGATTGTACTTATGTCTGGGTTGCTGTAACAACTGAATTTCCCCCCCGGGGGATCAATAAAGTAATATCTTATCTTATCTTATCTTATCTTATCTTATCTTATCTTATCTTATCTTATGTCCAATGCACTGTACTGACAGAAAGGTTCTTAGATTGTTTTTTCAAAGTCCAAGCAAAATATTAAAAAAGCCACAACTCGAAGATTAGGACTCCTCTGTTACCAGGAGTTTTTACATTTCTGTTGTGTACAGCACTATCAAGCAACAACAGTTTACTAGATAGATAGATAGATAGATAGATAGATAGATAGATAGATAGATAGATAGATAGATAGATAGATAGATAGATAGATAGATAGATAGATAGATAGATGGATAGATAGATACGACTTTTATTGTTATTGTAAAAAGAAGTACAACAAAACTTTGTTGTTCAGCAGCATTTCTGCACTGCAGCATTGCAATCCGGTAAAAAAAAAAAAACATAATTAAATGATTTATAAAATATTGATATATATAATAATATAAATATATGTACAATTGTCACTATTTAAATATACCGATAGTTATTGTACAGAGTGTGTTAGCAATAAACTGGCAGAGTTCAATGAAATGTATGAATAAATTAATAAATAAATGTATTAAAGAGCTTTAAAAGTCCAAAGTAAGCCAGATTTACACCCTGCCTCCAATTTTTACAATAAGATATACAGGTGGCATGAAAAAAAATACATTTTACACTATATTTTTCAGTTTTTGTAAGTGAATAAACCGCAATATATAGTTTTTCTTATGTTTTATCCATGAGGCCTCTCAACACAGTCAGTTTTTCTTTGTTATGAGTAAAACATAACTCCTTACACTTCTTCTGTACATGCATAATATTCCAATCCAATGGCCCCAACAGGGATTAAGAAAGTGTTTGAACTGAATTGAACAACACTTTTGTATCTCGTCATAAGATTTCTTGGACAAGCTTGAAATTCACCCTTAATTATGCAGCCACCTTCTTAAAGGAGTCTGACATTATTGCTTTAATTCATTAAAAACATTACTTTGAATGACAATAACAAACTTAATTGATGCACTATAATTATGCTCATTTTACAGTTTCCACTCATTCATCAAACCCCTGGCTCATGTCCTCTCTACCTCTCGTTTTGTTGATTACGCTTGCGTAAACTTTTGCCTCAGAACATTTTCGTCTTCAAAGACTCATAATGACGAGCGGTAAGATGAAGATAATCCTCACACATAATTACGGTACTTTCTTCTTGAGTTACTGAAAGAGGAATCAGGAAAAAAACAAACCAGATAGGCTGAACTTACTGGCAGAACAAGGAACAAGACAGAGAAAACACTCACATGTTCATATCAAAACCACGCCTGGGTGACCTGATAGTTTTATGCACGCACCAAAAGTATGTCACAACAAAGAGAAGTCCTCATAGTGTTGTGGACATTAAGAATTTACAAAGCCACAATTAAATTCCCATGTAAACTCTTCTATCATACCTGCAACACCGGTGCTGCATGTCTGTAATCGAAGAGGGTGCAGTGACCTAGCTTGCACTGTATTTTGTCTTCTCATTATTGCATTCACTTACATCCTTCGCATACAGGAAGAAAAGTTGGGTTAGTCTGATAACACACTGAGTAAGCATTAAAACACTCTAATCACAGTGTTTCTACTTTCACCAGTTAGTGAGGGAGACAAGTTGACAGTCCTCTATTAGGATACCAAAAAGGATTTTCAAGTCTTTACTGTAACTGTCAGATGGAGGGGGTGATAATTATGGTAGACACTCTCTAAAAATTAGCCTCTGTTTTGTGCTAGCACCAATAGAAGAAAAATAAACTTAACAGTCACTAAGCTGACAGCATGGAAGTGAGAATTCTTCAGTTGTTTGCAGGCTTTACAGCTTTCCTTTTCTGCCCTGTGGTCACAAACAGAAGCACCAAGCATTGTTTTTGTCTTATTGTTAATCCATTGATGAATGAGAAGCTTATTTAAGAGATAACTGTATAATAATTTACAAGACATCAGAGCTTAGCCAGCTGGCTAGCAGCCTACCCCAGATGTACTTATGTCAAATGGGTTGTTTACCTTTTAGTTGCCCCAAATATGCCTCCACTGAACTCCCATACAGTTCAGTACAAAAACTAATTAACCCTCCTGTTGTGTTTGTTTCTTAGGGACAGCAATAATGTTCCTGGGTCAACTTGACCCGGGGCATATTCAATGATCCAAAAGTGTCAGAACCCAAAAAAATACCAATGCACATTTTTAAAATCTCATTATTAACTCCATTACTAACTACTTAAATCAATATTATGTGCAATGGTGTTATTTAATTCTCACGGATCATGGTTCAATGAGGATAACTCACTTGTTTTTTATGAAAATTCACGTTAGAACTTTTTTTAATGTACATTGGAAAGACCTAAATATAAATACAGTAGTTTTACATTGCTTAGATTTTTGTTTATTTTATTTTAAATTTTGATTTTAGTTTTTTTATGAAGTGATGTTGATAAATTAACAGGAGACACCTCTTCTGTCACATGCTGCCAAAATTTTGATGCTGTATTTAGCTGGTTTGGAAGGCATATATTTCCTAAAATGGAAGGAACCTCTGAATTCCTCTAGCCTTTTCCTCCACTGTGACATTAGGGCCTGGGTTAAAGAGTAGTGGAAGTTGCTCTACCTACTTGTCCCTCACTGTTCCAAGGGCTGACAGCTTGTCTCACTTCGATCCCAACTCCTGCAGTCAAATGGCAAAGTGTCCTTGGGCAAGGAGTTTTCATTTTATAGGTTATTTAGGCTAATTAGGCCAAGCAGAAGAAGTTTCATAGCAAAAAAACACTTAACATTTTTTGGGGGGATTTTGGAGCTTTGAAATGGGTCGATTTGACCTGCAACATAAAAGGGGGGTTAAATTAATAATATATAAGCTGCATTGGATCCTTGAAAATTAGAAGCGATTTGACTGCTCCCTTTGATAGCTTGGATGCTAACAGAGCGGGCTGGAATGGTTGTGCTGCAGATCAAACATTATTAACCCCTAAAAATGCAAGTTTTAACTTTTAAAATTAGGTTTAATTGTCTCACAGATACAAACATAACAAATACCTTAAAACACTTACATTATAAAATAAGTTATTGGGTCATTAAAAGAGATTTGAATAAAATAAACAACAACTGGAAATTACAAGCTCTTGACAAGACAAATTAAAGGGAGAAAAATATACTCAAGCTCATCATACTAATAATAAACATATACAGAGGGCGAACCACCAAGACAACAATGAGAGTCCTTACAGGCAAACCTTGACCCCCATGTTTTTTGAGCTGGAGGTACAGTCCTTTGCTTGGGCCAAGCAGCAACAGCCTGCCTAAACTTTCTCAGCAAAGAATCTAGATGAGAGTTCCAGAAGCAAATGTTGCACATATTTGGGTCCAAATCAGCAAAGAGATAAAATGTATTGTTCTGTTCACAAGGGGCACCAAAATCTACACAATCCAAACATGTATTTCTTTATTGATGCTCTATACTTAAAGAATACTTTGCCTTTATTTTCATAGATTAATCAACCAATTCATGGTTTTCAAAAGGTTATCCTCTGTCATTCCTTTACTGACTCAGCATTTTTTTTTAATCAGTCAAGCTTCAGTGTGTGATGGTAGAAATGGACCAATCTGAATGGCTGCCTGGTAACAAAGTGTGTACCCCAGATATTAATTTTGTGTCCTGTCTTGTTATGTCTTTATTACAAATGCTGTGTCTGAATGTGAAATGTATCTCTATGCAGATGATACTCTTCTGTTTGGTGTTACTGTCTGATCAGCCAGTTTGAAATTACATTTGGTATTATTGACAATGAAACAAATTGTGAGCCACGTTACAAGAATCCAGTTTATCAGCGTTTTCTGAACTACCTGTGACTGTTAGAAATATTAAAAGAACCAAGAAAGTATAAAAGTTCTTCTCATTATGTCTTATGTGAATATAATGCTACACTTGGATGACACCAGAGTCAATCTATCATTTGCCCTCAGGTTTATTACTTCAGATAATAACACTGACCCATGCGTTATCCTGGATGGTTGGACTTCTCAGTCGGACAGACATTATTGCCATTTGTACTTATTTATTTACAGCACCCTTATTGGAGAATTGCCTTCCTCTATCTCATCTTTGCTGCTCTGGCACTGCAGCCCATAATAAACACGCTCCAGTGACTGGTTGATGCCCCAGAAACCCAGAGCCAGAACTGATTCAGGAAAAACTGCATTTGCTGTGAGTGCAGCAAACACAGGGAAAAGTCTGTACCATCAATAAAAAGCAAAATTTTCCTCTTTAACTTATTAGGGTTCTCATTTAGAGCTCTGCCCCTGCTTGTCGTGTCTTTCCCCGATGCTGCACATTTTAAACAGTAGGATTTCTTTTTATTTGCTTCACCCTGTCTGTCGTTTTAATTAACTGTTAACTAGATGTTACTGTAAAAGAGTCTGTGCCCATGCAGCCTAGCTCAGAAGCTTAGAGTTCCATTAACTTGACCAGATTTAATGTACAGGTTCTACAGCTGACTGTAACTTCTTCTATCCTAACATTTTTTCTTGTACAGTTTTGTTGCTGAAGGAGTTTTAAAGATAATTTCCTTGGCCTTGTCATGCCTTTATTGAGAGATAGGACAGTGGATATAACCGGACACAGGGAAGAGAGAGTGGGGAATGATGTGGGAAAGGTTTGGGGCCACAGCGACTGTAGGACTGTAACCTCTGTACATGGACATACGATTTACTGCTGAGCTTGATCCAGTGGCCCTGATGTATGTATTTTATGGTGAGCAGGTGCAGGGTTCTCTATGAGGAGAACACTCATGTAAAGTTAGAATGTTATAAATACCTAGCAACTCAGTCTGAACCATAATGTAATGGGGCGAAGAAGCAGTGACCAGCAGGACAGTGATGTTGTGGTTAGCACTGCCATCTCAGAGAGAGGTTCCTGGTACTAAACCTGATGAAGCGATCCTGTGGAAGAGTCGCACATCGGTGTGATGGTTTGCACTGCTGCTTCATATTAGATATACTCTATGTCAAATTATTAACAAAGACCCAACACCAAGACAGGTTAAGATCCAGTCCCCTTTTACTAACAGGACTCAATCTTATCTTATCTTATCTTAATCCACCATGAGCAGAGCACCTCGCAGTACTTAGCACTTTCTCTGTTGTTGTCATTGAACCCAACTTTTCAGGCTAATAAACAAAATGATAGTTATTTAAACTTTTGATGGGTCATAAGCAAACTGGGTGCGTTGTATTTTTTTTGATAAGGGGTTTTGTTTTCTTATATAATTAGAACTTAGAGCTGGGGTTGGTAGTCTCGGTAGACTAGTATGAATTTGAATGTAGAATGTCCTCAGGACTCGGTCTAACCTCTCCCCCCTACCCCTGGGAGCTCCTCCAAAACGACGCCCCCGCTCACTTGCACGAGCGCCGCTGATTCATGACCATATGATCGTGACTGATTCAAAACTGGTCCTCACCAAAACATTATCATAGTGAAAGTTAAAAACACAAACATGGCTGTTGTTAGTACTCAGAACTGTCAGGCTAGCATTATCCAGTTGTACTGGTGACACAATATCAGGAGAAAAGTCATAACACATATAATACTGTAACAGCTCTACTGTTTGTTAAACGTGTTCAGTGTAGATGCTCTTAATTCCTACAGTGTTGACAGTCAGTGAAGGCATCAGGAGAGGTGTACAGTGTTTGAGATGGAGAGAGGAGAGACAAGAGGAGAAGTTTTTCATTCATTCAAACATTGATTGTTGCTTTGTTGGTTGTGGTGATCACGGCCGACAGTGACCGGCTAGTAAAGCTCAACGTGTTCACAATTCAGCTAGCCATCCGTACTGCGTCCAAACGGACGCTACGATACCTATATATACATTTTCTGTAGGACTTACTAAATGTCATTAATTCTTTTGCTTGTCAGAGCCCCCGTGGTGAGAGCTTTTCAGACACTGATCCGGACTACAGTCCTGAGCAAAGCACCTCATCGGGTCAGAGGGGACAGGCCCGAGGTTGAGCGAGGGGGCAGTCAGTAGAGTCAGGGGAAGCAGAGGCAGGGGACGGGGAGTGCAAATGTACGTGCAGGAGGCGGGCATAACCGCAGTACGGGATTTCATTGGTTTAAAATTTTGAGACCCAAAAACGGTGAATGGTTGGTGTTTTCCCAGGTTTACTCCGGCTGTAGATAACAGCTTTTCTTCACTCTTTTTTAAGAACACATTATGTATTGATTGCCATCGGGACATAAAGATCATTTTAACCAGTATAACAAAAAGTGTATCTAAATCTGACTACCAACCCCAGCTTTAACTTGTCAGAAAAATCAGCACTTGGACATAAATAAGCATTATACTATAATGACAGAAACCATATTTGAAAATAATTATTGGGTGTGTATTTTAACATTCAAATAAGGCTTCTTTTAAAAAAAATTGTGAGTAACGTGCTAAAGCAAAAAAATTAAAGCCTCAAGCGGCGATGAAGGGGCCCTCACACACCTGGAGCCGCCGCCTACGTGAGCCACCGCCACATGTAAACCACCGCCTGATATACTGTAATCCACCACATGATGTGAAAGCAAGATCTGAGAGTATATACTGCCTTAGGTGGTGCAAATGTTCCAAGTTTTTGACTGATATAAGCCAAGATGTGCCTTGTTGGCACTGAAATAGAGAAAAACCCTAGGACGAGTTCTCAAAAGTATGCACTCTTATTCTGGCGTCATTCTTCACATTAAAATCTGTATGTGCGTTGATGCACTGCCTGAAAGTCAGCATCGCCTGGTCTGGCCACCAAAAAGTGTTCTAACCATTCCCGGTCTCCCCTACTTCCAGAACAGGAACCGGATATGGTGAAGGGACCTACTTGATGGCATGAGCTATTACGTCTAAGAAAATGTACAATATCCCCATGCACTCACAATTCAGTGCATTGTTTTTGCTAAGTTGCATTTTAATGTCTAAATTAATTAAACTTGCCGTCTGCCTTCATTTACCAGAAAGCGCTGAGCCTACACTTCCCAGGATCCTTTGAGGCGAGGCAGCAGCTGTGCGCTCCGGCTTGCCCGCAGCAAAGTGATGATAACACGCCAAACAAGGTACAATGAGAGCGCGTTGAGTTTTTTACATTTCGCCTGCTTTCCTATGCGAGTGATGCCCAAATCTGCGGAGTAGCACGATGGCTGTCGAAGGTGAGACGCTTCTCTTTTCTCTTTTCTAACCTGTTCGCGGTGGCATTTCCGTTCATGTCTCGTGGTAAAGGTAACACAGCACATAGTTGCATGATGTAAGGAGGTGTTTTTTTGTTCCATGGCTCAACCCAGACACAGCCGGGTCAGCTGTGAGAGCCTGTGATTGGGTGATGTTGCAGCCTCTGCTTTGTCCGTATCACGTCCACTGTCCTGGTCATCTGTTGTGACACTTGACAATTGAAATGACACCGCTGCCTTGGTAGCCTACATGCTCATAAACCATAAAGATTCGTGTTAACGCGCAACCCTCTTTCTGTGTGTTTGTTGTTGCGGTGCGCGCGTCTGGTCGTGAGCTCTGCGCGTGGAGACGAGACTGGTTAACAGGTCTGCGACTTCTTTTGCACAATCACCCCTGCTATGCCGTGCACTTTGTTTTCTCTGGAGCACACTTGAGCCTGTAGGTGCTGAGATTTGCATCAGGGACTATTCTATGTTAAATTAAGGTAGATTTTCCCACAGATTATTCTATTTCGTGGCGCAACAGTGCACCGTTCGTGCGCTCATCCTGTTCCACGAGATAGCTCAGGTTTAGGCTGCTCATCTGGCAGCAGGTGGAGTGACATGTGGACCGAGAAGTCTCCTCGTGATTGTCAATAAAACACTCAGTGAAGCAGCTCCCTCCGGACGTGACAGTGGCAGGCAGTGACTCGGGATGCTCGGTCAGTCTCCACACCTTATCGGAGGCATCTTGTGGATCCAGAATCCAATGAGAGGTATGTCAAGGAAGGTGAAAGGCGTAGGACTATCTTTTTCTCTCCCTCAAATGCTTTTCATGCTCAGTCCAGGTCAGTTTGTGTTTGCCCGTGCAGGTATGACGAGTATGAGGATGTGGCACTCCTGCATACCTACCTGAGATCAGGTTAAGTATCTCTGACAGCCTTATCAGGACAGCTGATCTGCAACTCTGTCACCTCCTGCTCCTCCTCTGAGATTCATTAAAGTGCACTTTTATTGCGGGGGGCGTCATGTTGTGTTCGCAGTCAATATTCAGATGCTGTGGAATTGATAGGAAAAGAAATGGCTGCACGCAGAGCAGTTTTTGTGTTCCTGCAGCGTGACTTCTCATGTTCTCCCATGTTAACAACTCCAAAAATAGACTCATGTGAAACAGCAGTCTCCTGTTTTGCAAAATGAATTCCTCCCCTTACAGATTTCAGCGCAGGATTTGTATGGAGAACAGGGGCTTGAACACTTTAAATGCAGCACTCATTCTTCTCTCACCAGGCTATAAATCACAGCAGAGAAAGATAAGAAAAATTGTAAGTCTTGCAAGCTTCCCCGGAGCTCTCAAGTCCTCACTCTAACAAAAAAACATCTCTATTTGTGCTCTTTCTGGGCTCAAGAACTGTCTTGTACAAGTTGTTCTCGCCTTGCTTCCAGGTTGTTGTCGCTTTATGTTGCTGTCAGCTGACCTACAGGTGTACATGTGACACCAGCTGTCTCAGAGCTTTAAAAACGTCTTAAATGATACAGCTTAACAACAGCTCTGACACTGCCAGCTTTCCATCATATCTGCCTGTTAAGTTTCATTCATGCATCTCCTGAGATTTGTCACTGAGCAGTAAATTTGGAGTGTTGAAGCTGCCTGCAGATGCACACTTTGTTCCAGAGCTGAACGAGATCTCCGTTATTCAGTTTTATGTATTTCTCATACTGTCTTTTCCATCAAGTAATCAAAAAAAAAACAGGCTGGTGTTGAAAATGTGTCTTCTTGCAAGATAAAATGGTTACAGAGCATTTGTTTGGATTTTTATCCTCTCTGCAACCATTGAAATTCCAAATTATGAGACTTCATCATTTTTATTGCGCAACTCATAATTGTCTCATCCATATCTCACAGCGTTATCGCCTCCTACAACTATAACTGTAGCACACCAGAGACAGTATAATATACATACTATTATACTAAAGAATGTATTCATTTGTATATCTGACAATGACAGAGCCGGTCAATAATGTCAGAATGAATGACAAAAGACGGCAATGCAGAAATCCATGAGCTGTGTGTGTGTGTGTCTGGGGTCGTCCCTCTGACCATGAATAGGCTTTTTATCAATAAAATGGTTCAGAAAATGATAAAACATTACGCAAGACAATAAGCAATTTCATGCAAGTTACAATTATACACCCAAAAAAGTGTCCTAGCCCTTTAAAATTGACATTTTGTGTAAATGATCAGACTAAGTCCAAATTGACTTAAAAGGTAAACCTTTTTCACATGTAGACAAAACATTTTGAGAAAGTGCTTGATTAAATTAGGCATTTAAAAATCGATCAATAACAAAGCTTGTGCCAGAAATCCCATATTCAAACATTTTTTTATCTAAAAATCATGTAAATATATACTTATGTGAATACTCATATTAGCAACTTACTGCATTAACATATATAAACCATAGATGATCAACTGGGCAGTGTAACATTTCAGCAAAAACACATGTGAAAAAGCAAAAGCACGCCAATAACGGGGATTGACAGGACTCCATTCCTAACTCTAATGCTAACCTAGCCTGCTAGCATAAGCATAAGCATATTTTCTTAAGTACAAAACACATTAAAAAATAAACAAAATGAAATTAGGAAAGGAAAATAAATGTTTTGGTGAAATGTATAAGGTGCATCTGCAGCAACCTGTTGCAAAAACAATGCCAGAGTTAGCAACAATGAGGCAACTAACCATAGAGAAATATCGTTGTAAAGGCACAGTGAGGAGTTTTATTTTTTTTACTGGTTTAATGATGCTTCTTCATGACCCAGCTATTTCTTTTTGCTGAATTTCAGAGTCTGTGTTCGGGTTGAATATTCCCCAAAATAAAAGTCATGTCGATATTCAGCACTCACCTGAAGTGTCCATGTTTAGAGCTCCTTTGGTGAAGTTATGCAGTTAGCAGTACGTTGCCAAGCAGGAGGAGTTTTTTTTATTTTCTTTAGATAACTTTCCTTTTACAAAATGTTTAGTCCAAATATTTTGTACTGGACCAGGATTAGCTAAAAGATGTACGATATCCGTTGGAGTAGATGGAGAGACTCTACAACTATAAGGCTTTGCTAGGTAAAAGAGCAAAATGGCAATGAACTGGATTTAAAGTTACTTTTTGAAGACAAAAAAGATCAAATGAATGCAAACTTGTATTATTCTGACACCTATTTTCACTCCAGTGCGCTTATCATAACACCGGGGCTGTGTACTGTTAAACCCGTATGTCTGCTCACCTTTTGTAAGCCAACTAACTGAGTTAGTTTGTCGTTGTTACATTACAGTTGATAATTATATGTAGCTAAATGTCAAAACATTACCTCATTGTTCTGCATTTTACAAAAAAGTTGTTTCAAACAAAGGAAAGTAGTATAAAAAAGATTTGTATTCCATTAGTTTACTTCCACAACAAACCCACCTTTATCTTTACGACAGTGGATGATGGTGCTTATGGGAAATGCAGTCGTCATCCTGGAAAGCGCTGGATTTCATCCAAAGGGCAGAATCAACACAATACGAAAACTCCTCACAGTCTCTTTAGTAAAATAGTACGATGCCATAATTTAAACTTTGAAAAACAGTGTAAGTATTTTGAAGTTTTTTCTGTTCAAATCGATTCACTTTGTCATTTTTATACTCCAATTTTTGAAGCTTAAAGCTCCTGTGAGTAACTTTCAGCTTGTGTTGATTTTGACGCCCCCCGTGGACAAACCTGTATCTCTTTACTGATCTTATCCAGCACATGTGAAAGTGTTTTCTAACAAAAATGCAATCCCACTTTATCGTAACCTTCAAATACTATTCATGAGGAATCCATGCTATGGGAATATGTATAAAAAAGGCTGTTTTTGTAGCGTGCAGATAATCAGTTTGACTGACACCAACCTCAGTCTTCACATTGATGGTCTCATTAGTTTTTGTGGCTCATAAAGAGGCGTCATTTTTTATTTCATTCTGTTTTTTACCCAGCTAAAAACTCCTCATAGGAGCCTTTGAATCTTTTTGCTCTTCGTCTTTGCTGCAAAAGGAAACTCAGCATTGATATACAACTTGTGATCTGACCAGCTCTGGCAGGCATAAGACGACTCGGTGCTCTCACTCGTGATTCACTGACTTGTGTCACTGAGAGACATGAGTTATGAGTCACGTCCCCATCCGCTGAAGCTGCTATAACTAATGTGTCTGCCAGAATTATAGAGGAAAACTACAAAAAAGTGCTCTTCTCAACATTCAAGGTCATATTGAATTTTGCAAGAGCAGCCAAAACATCCAGTGGAGCCTGATACTGTGACTGAAATACAATATACTTTGAAATAGTTTCTCCATGAGGACTGTGATGATAATGCTCTGCCACAGAGAGATTCAAGTAGGATGGGAATCGGGGGTGAAAGCTTAGCTCTCTTACTGGAGCACTGATTTACAAGTTTGAGGCCACTATTACTTCTAAATCTCTCTACATTAATGCAGGGAAATTATTACTTAGAGTTTGTTTCATGAGAAAGTAAACAAGAGCAAACAAAATAGACTACATCAGCCTGTTTTTGTGATCTAGGATTAAATTAATTACCTGGTTGCGTCATGTTTATGATGTTTAGGGTTTTATCACTTTTCCCCAAAAAAACAAAAACATTTCTCCTCTCAACTTCTCAGTTTAAAGGCCAAAACAGGTTTCATTATTAGTCAATGTTTCTCTAAAAGCAAAGATTCAAGTCCAAAAATGACAGTTAATATAGCATCGCTTGGTTGTTTCATCCTAAATATCCCACCAATCCTATACCATCTTAGCTATATCTTGTGACCCTACAGGGTGAAGAACCACTGGGCTACATTTAACTATGTGTAAAATTGTTCAGACTGGGGCCCATGAGTCTATGTTTACACCCTCACAATGTGAGATTGAATACTTTTCCAGTCACTGGGACCACTTTTATCAAAATAAGTGATCAACAGATATTGGTTTTTCAATGGCTGATGCCTATAATTACAGAGCAGGTTGGCTGATTGCCAAAATTTAATGCCAATATACTGTTGTTGTTTTTACCATTTGATAAACAGAAAGAAATGTTACAAATTATGGACGGCAAAATATTTAAAAATCACTTTAAACATTTTTAAAAAGTAACTGTGCACTCCAGCGTTGGCACATTTCCCACAATTCCACAACACTGTAGCTATGCCAGTAGAATGCCGAATGGTGAAATGGACACAAGGGTCCACCAACATTGCTCGACAGCGGCCACACTGTGAGATAATGTATAGTGAACAGACTTTTGCAAGGGGTTGAACTCCCAACACAGTGAGCAGGACCGCTTTTGTTGGGGTCCTGCTCATCATGTTGGAGTTAGATAATCTCTTACTTGGTGCAGCTTTTTTTATGCAAATATAATTAATAGCGAAATAATCAAAGTTTATCATTGAACACAAAGTAGTTATATTTTAACTAATTTTTTAACTTATCAATCAAATACAGTAAACTTGATTGAGTGAAGTAAACTGTTAGATTCAGCTTACTTATATATCGTCATGTAAGCATTTCAAGTATCATCCCGCTTTGTTGTTTCCATCCCCTTCCCTCTCAGATTATTCTCCATAATGGGTTTCATGGCTCACATTATCACCATTCTAAATTTGCCTCTGTAAGCTAAAAAGTCCTCAATCTAATTAAAAGTGCTTTCGTTTATTTTCCCTGTGTGAGAGGCAAAGCTCTCCCCGCGGGTCGGACAAAGCTCACTGCAGCTCCATCGCTTCTTATTTCAGAAGTGACTTTTGAGAGAAATCACAACAAACCCTGCAGAGTCACTGTTTTTCTGTTCCACTGCTCCACAAACCCCTCTAAGACACAGAATATAGGTCAAGTATTTAAGAATTTAGAACACATGAGAAGACAATAAGCTCTTTGAGAAACTCGCACGTTGGAGTGTGCCTCTCTGCATTTGAGCTTTATTTTGGGAGGCACGCTCACTTAGACGTGTGTTAAAAAATTCAGTGCACGAAGACACAAAGCTCCAATTCTGCAGAGCTTTGTGTAGATTTTACTTCAATCCGGACGGTTTAAATTCTACAAAATCTGTGTTAATCTGCATCTTTGACATTCTTTTTCATCTTAATGCATGTCCTAGCATTTTAAATCCAGCCTGGACATGAAATTCTTATAGATACTGTTTTTTTAACCAGTAAAAATTAGGCTTTCTTGACACAGTTCTCTTACCTGCAAGGTGTATGCATGAGGATGCCAGACAGTAAATCTGATGCTCTTTTTCAGCCATTACATCATTAATTAGTGACAGTGTAATCTCTATTTCCAGAATAGGTATTTCTGTGCATGATCTATGTGCTCAAGACTATATTTTATAATATATTGGAAGTGTTTGGTTTGTAGTCCTAATGTTGTCATCAACTAATGTTTAAGTGGGCTTTGGCTGTATACAGGAAAAAGTCAGTATGAGTGTAATCCACTGTAATGTAATCATGGAACGTGGAATTTAGAGATCATCTAACTATGAATTAGCTTCAATGGATGTCTTTAAAAAGATGGCTGCATGCAAGTGCAGATTAAAATATTCTCTTAGATATTAAGTTTCAACACCACCTCAATTTCCGCATCTCAAGTTTCAACCAAGACTGTAAACAGAGGCAATGCATTGTAGGAGTCTTGACTGGAAGTCCATTATTGCTGATTGCTACTGGAAGCCCTAAAAAACTGGCCAGTTTTTAAAGAGGCTTTACCGTCATCAGACAATATCAATGGGCTGTGATTGGTCGAATAGGGGTAAGATATTCACCAAATAGCAAAAGGATTGGGAGTCAAGCACGCAACTAGTGTAACAAGGACTGTTTTTTTTATGTAGCCCCAACCATCGTGACTAAAGGTCAGGGGAAATTATTTGAAAATGGCGATGGAAGAGCAGATTTTAAAACTGTTTTACAAAACTTGACCAATCACAGTATGAGGCGAATTTGAATGAAGGAAAGCTGCTATTGGAGAGTTAGACCTTTGACATTATCGATGCAAGTGCAGAGAAACTACAATGCTTGGCACAAATCCTACAGGCATTCTGAGGTTCAAGTACTCCCAGCTGAAGGTCAGACCAAAGTATTAGATTGATCCTTTGTAGCATACATATTTCAGATGTTAACACACAAACCTTTAGGAGTGTAAGGAAGTATCTGACCATCCAACAAGCAGCGCTGACGGGGCAAACAAAAGTACAGGATGCAAGTAATGGGTTAGAAAAGTAGCTTCTTCATCAATTTCAATGAGAAACACCTCATTTGCAGGGCAGGGTCATGAGGAAAGTTGAGCCTGGCTTAATTTCTTTCACAGCAACATCCAAAGTCATTCATCAAAGCACTCGGCGGGAATGCAATACAAGCAGATTACCTGACTGCATGAATAGTGTAGCATTATGTTAATTCTTCTGTTTACTTTGAAAATGCCAGGACAGGAGGGTGCAAATTATTCTTGCTGTGATAACTTTCCAGAGTTGCCTCAAAGGCATGTTAACTATTGTGCAGCTTTTGCATCTGATGAACCTTCAAACTTGACCCACTGTATTTTGCATCCAATACATGTCGCAACAAACCCCTGCTAACAGAGCTGCAATTTATAACCCAGTGTTTCTTAAGATAATCGGTCTTGAGCCTTGTTCACTCATGCACTGCACTCCTAAAAATGTTTGTTAAATTCCCAAGTAGGCCGTGTGTAAGGACACAAATACCTTGAATGGTCCAGTTTACCTGGATCAGAAAAGGACCTTTCCTTGCAAGCACAAAGGGCAAAGTCCATTTGAAGTCTGATTGAGCTTATGCGTGCACGCAAAGAGTGATAATCCTGAACATTTGGGGCAATGGCATTGGCCACACAAAACATAGCTTTTCTGCTTTTATTGCACAAACGTCCTCATACATTTTTTGGTGACACTAACCCAGAAACAGCCACCAGAGTCCTTCTAATCCTGCATGCTCTACCCACTTTGGACTAAAACATTTTCTCACCCTGTTGGACACAAAGGGAAAGTCTGGGCAACCTCATGATCTGGGGTTTTAGGTGGACAGTTGACGACATAGAGACAAATAGACGTGTAAAGAAGAGATCATCCCTGGGAAATCAGACGAGACAGTTGTGTATATATAGCGTCTAAACCACTAGGTCACCAGCTCGCAGTGTAATTGTCAGTCAGAATGAAATGAAATGCCACTTTTATGACATATTAAGCCAGCTATAAAAAGGGTGAGGACCCCAGGACATTAATGAAGAACTAGATTTTGCTCAAGCACACATACATGTGACAGAATATCGCCAAGAACTGAACCCCATGTCCGACCACCGCAGTGTTTACCCCTGTGGCAGAGGCTGTTCATTTTACTCCCCCTTTCTTTCCACCGTGCGTCAAGCCTCCTTATGTGTCCTGCCCTGCACGGCCTGCATGTGCACCCATTCAGAAAACCCCCTTCAAATCCCTCCCTGGGATCTAGCCCAGGAATAGAATTAGTAGAATAAGCCTGTTTATGTGAGTAGGTGGAACAGGATTACATCTTTTGTCAAGATGATGAGGAGTTACTAAGGTGAGGGAGCATCTTCTTTCCAATCTCACTCAGCAGGATGTGGGATTAAGATACAAGAAGGTGGGGCGACTGTCAAAGGAGAGTGTTGTTGTGTAATCGTCCCTTGGGTGGACCTATAGCCATCTTTGATGTACATCACTAAAGTGCTGCTGCCTGGAACGTGGCATGAGAGCTAAGCAGAAAATAAAAATAGAAAATGAAAATGGGAAAAACGTGGCACCAAGCAAAGAAATGTCAACGTCCAATATAGAAGACGCTGGTCAAAAGACTACAGTAGAGCTGCATCTTCCGTCTTATTCCTGGTGAAAACCAGTCCAAGAAATGTCAGGAGTTCATTCATTACAATTCTATTGGATCTGTCTCTGGCCTGTGATCTTTAGCTGGCTTGGCTTGCATCATGGAGTCTGACTGTCAGCCTGAGAGAAAAGAGTCCAAATGAAAGGTAGAGCCAACGGATTTGTGACGCTCTGGTGGATAGAGCCAACAGACGCTTTGCTCTGCAGCAGCTCTGATCGACTTTCACTTAGTTTAACCAGATTATGTGGGAGTGGACTCTCACATTTACTCTAGCATAAGTAAAATATCAAAGAAGTTTGAACCTGGGACGACAAATCGAGACTGTGGAGTAAGATTTCTAATGTTTGGCTTGTAACAACAATCATCTCCTGTTACTTCTTCCTTGTTTCCTTGTTTTCTATGATACTGAATTAGATGTCAAACAGCTCACACTTTAACTTGTTTTATGATATTTGCTTGTTTAACAAATCTTACATCTAATGTGAACTCAGTATGTTCCTACTTTTGAGCTTTTGAATAACTGATCAAGACATCTGAAGCCTTCCACTGAGGCTAAATAATTCAGTTTCACTATTTCAAAACAAAAACGATAATTTGCTTAACCAAGATTTAATATGTTGATACTTTTGAAATTTTAATCTCTTTTCATTTTCAGTCTACGATGAGATGACACCAAATTCCTAGCTGAACATGAAACAAATAGTAGCCAGTTAGCATTGCGTAGTGCAGAAAGTAGAAAGGAGCTAAACTGATGTTAAAAAGTAGGTGTCTTTCTTTCTTTCTTCTTCATTTTGTTTGCTTTTGCTTCTGTAATTTTTGTTGGGATTACACAGACAGTATTATGAGCTGCTTGGTGAAATATTTTTACTATTCGTACATGACCATGTAGCCTGGTTCTCCAGCTTCCTGTTTCTAGTCTGTTTTTGTTAGTAAAACTAACACGCTGCTGGCATTAGCTCCATATTTACCGCACAGATATGAGATTGTTATAGCATCGTCTCTTCTTATTCTTCATATCAAATTATCATACTACCTAAATTCCTTTTCAACAGTTATTCATCATTATTAACCATAGAACAAAAATACTTGTGTGAACTGACACGGTAGGTGGGTGAAACGTACAGATGCTAGGCAAATAGTAGTCGTTTAAAAAGAAAGTCAAATTCAGACTAATTGATCAATCCAAAGGTAAGAAAACATCTACTGCCATTACATTTGAGCCCAAAACACATGATCACAGTTCCTGCAGGTAAACCGTGTCAAAATTGCGATTACAACGATAACACAGCTAGCACCACCAGCCTTCGGCCCTCCTTACAGGTTGACGTCCACATGTCTATGTTGGTTATTTTCTCGATTAAAATACTACCAAACCACGCCATGCCATGCTATCTGTTCTCTTTGTTTGTTTAGATCCAGGTAGTAAAGCTTTATAGAAATATGGCTATAGCTGTTAGCTGGTGCTATAACCCTGGGTACTGGAGGTTGGCTTAGCTACAGCTCAGACACAACATATGACCGGCATTTCCCGCCAGCAGTTAAAAGAATATGATTAACTTGTTTACTGACTTTAACTCTGGTGCCAATTAGCAAGCGTGACATCATACTAACGTTCAATCAACTAAATACCCAGTCAAATTACTTTGCTGTAGGTTTTAATTGTTCAGCTTCTTTGGATTCAGAGCAGAACAACATTCTCAGATTTATATTAATGGAACCTTACATAAGGAGGAGGTTTTGGGAATTGTAGTTGTTTCAATATTCATATCACACCTGCTCTGACTGTATGAATGTGTCACCGGTAGCCTCAGGATGCAAATGCAATGTCTCAATCTACTTGAACTGTAAGCTGGAAGGAAGTAGTTGAATGAAGGTTTTATGGTGAGAGAGGTGTGGATTTCGGTTGTCTTTGTTTCATGCAAATCCCCTGCTGTACCTGACCTCTGTTCCAGACTCTTTTAATGCACTGCAACATTACTACAGTTGACAGGGTTCTTGCCTGTGTCATCAAACAGGGCAGAACAAACGCAACGTTTCTGTCTCGACCTTCCTGCAAAGTATCGGGCAGATTCCACTCAAAGGAAGAGATAAATACAGCGGCATGTTCCTGTCATTTATCCACCATTGTACACCACTTCCCACCTTTTGTACAGCTCTCCTTTTCTTGATTACAATGACCTTTGTGCTCTTTGGGAATATTCTGCAGCACTTGGCACCCTGTTGTGTACAGAAACTTGGCAACGTGTCAGCTCCAGCTCCCTGTTGACCATGGAGTTCTCTGGGCTGTGTTCTGCTGACTGATTGAAGCAGCAGATCTGAGGCAGTTTGTGTGTCACTGAATGGGCACAGATGGAGGCAGTCAATGTCAGGTGGAGACTGTCATTATGTGGCACGGTGAAGCAGGGCGGCAGAGCTGAGTTTTTTGGTACCTTTTTAGATGGAAAACAAGGAGAATCTATTTTTAGACAGAAACTATGCTTATGTTTTGAAATGTTGAAAATGTTTCATTAATTCAGTGTTTGTACAGAAGTAAAACAAGCTCTCAGGAAGGTGATTTTCTTATATACCCACTTCAGGAAGTGTTCAAGAAAGACAGCAGATAAAATAAGCAGTTTAAAGCAGTTCGCTGGAATTCTTCAATTAGTCTGTGAAGCTGCTAATAACAAAGCTATTTGTTTAGAGAACAATAGAAAAAGGTTTGATGTGCTCAAAGCATCCCAGATGAAATCAGCGTAAAGGCTGCAAACATCAGAAGGCGTCAAAGCTCCTGTGAGTGTAGCGGCTGTGTACTCTCTTACGTTGTGTGATGAACCAGGCATGAACATTCACTTTTGGCACCAGCATGTAATTTATCCAGAGAGTAAAGGAGTACATAAGCTCTGTTGTAGCCACTCCTGCAGAAATAATCTCCAGCATTTACCAAAACACAGAAAGAAACAGTTAAAGCTGGGATTGGTAGTCAGATTTAGATCCACTTTTTGTTATTGGTTAAAATGATCTTTATGTCCCGATGGCAATCAATACTTAATGTGTTCTTAAAAAAGAGTGAAAAAAAGCCGCAATCTACAGCCGGAGTAAACCTGGGAAAACACCAACCAATCCCTGCCTTTAGGAGCCGAAATGTTCCGATCTGCCCGCCTCCTGCGCATACAATTCAAGTTTGTTTGTGTTTTTAACTTTCACTATGATAATGTTTTGGTGTTTTCCTCCAGCTGAGTGAGACATGAGTTGACGTAGTGCAGAACACAAACGATGTGCTGAGGACCGGTTTTGAATCAGTCACCATCATATGGTTGCAAATGAGCGGCGCTCATGCATGTGAGCGGGCGGGGGGGTTGTTTTTGGGGAGGGGTTAGACGGAGCCCTGAGGAAATGCTACATTCAAATTCATGCTAGTTTTCCGTGACTACCAACCCTAACTTTAAGCTAATTCTCAGTTAGTAAGCTGTACCAGGGAGTTCAATGATGGAGCTACAATTTAGTTAAAAAAACATTAGCCATGTGAAATTTCTCTACAACAAATCAATACTCTCACAAAACTGTTTAATATGAAATTCAGTGATTCTTATGATCATACCACACAGAGAGAAACAGCACTTTTGCCAGGAAAACAAACCAGGAACTTATTCTAGCTTATTTTAGCAGAGCTAACTACAAATTAGCTTGCCACAGGTACGGGATACAGAAGACTGGCAGCGATAGATGGGGCTCACCCCTCAAGTCTGCAGGGTCCCCAACAGAGGGTGCTTCTATAACTGTTGGAAAGCTTATAAATAGTATTTACACAATAAGAATAGCAAAATATGGGAAATTAGTGGCAAGTAATGACAATGGACAGCAATTGGAATCATGAAGTTTGAGTTTGCATCTGTTTAGGCGCTCACCTGTGGACAAATCAGCAAAAACTTCTTACCTCATTCTTGTCATGAACATGTGTAAGTAGTGTTTTCTCATCCTGATGTCCTCTAACAGCCAATCATATCACTCACAGGAATCTGTTCTATGGAAGTGTAAAGAAGGCTCTTTCAGTAGCATGCTGTAGCTTACTGTATCCAACAGTGATTATAGGCCTACTAGATATCCATAAAAATGATAAGTCTCATTGCTGATGATCTCTCTTGCATTTGAAGGCCTCACAGAGGTATCAGTGATAATTTCAATCTGTTTCATGACATGCTAAAAATTAATCACAGGAGCTTTAAGTTTGCCTTTAAGATTAATGCTTTAAAATGTAAGCATATCCACAAAAACAGTAGTATGGGTCAATAGTTTAAGATTGAGTGACCAAGTTATTAATCACTGATGTGTCCTCATGTTATGACTAATTGAGTGTCTTATACTAACACTGTGCATTTCTACTGAGCCCTTTAAAAAGACTCGGTGTCAGAGGGCTGAACTGCATGACTCATACTCTGAAAGTTTACTGAAAAGCTGAGTTTATTGCGTCAGTGAGAGAAACAGTTTTGTAAAGGTAGTCAGCAGAGGCTGAATAAAAAGGGCAAGACAGGCAGGCACAAAGTCCACAGAGAGACGCAAAAGGTCACAACAAGTCAGGTGGGCGGGAACCAGACGGGAGGACTTTAAGCAGCATAATGGATGATGGGGATGAAAAGGTGGAGTTATACTTCAGCAAATCTAAATTTCTGGATCAAAGACTCAGACTCAGGGAATCCATTCAGGCTGCAAAGAGTGTATTTCAAATTTGACCTGTAATTCATGGCAGTATGGATGTAACCATATTTTTGTTTGTGCTTTATTTGTGTCTTTTTAACAAGAAAATAATAAGTTATTTATTAATCCCTGAGGGGAAATTGACACGTACATGCTAGGGATGCAACGAAAACCTTTAGCCAAGGGTTCAATACCTGGAGTGGTTTTTGGTCAGACTGATTAAGGGAAGTTAGATGATACACAAACAAAATTTAGAATGTAGGATGTAGGATTTAAAGTTGATAACTTGCAAAAGCTGCTTCATCTTTGCCCTCCATGTGACATTGGTTTGATGTGAAAGGCCTGTAAGCAGTGTTTAGCTGCTGTAGGGAAAAACATATTTCATATACTTAAAATTTCACATTTCATATCATGCACCATGATGTGCAAACCAGATTTTCTATTGCAAATGCAAGCAATGTAAATATTAGAGCCACTTATATAACCAATAATAATACATTTCTTAAAAAAAAATCAAGCACACTATAGCCATTTCATATTTCTCCTATTATGCTGTGCTCATCCACTACACAAACAATACTCTACAAATATGATACACTATACAATTTTATACAGCTTTGTTTTGAATTTTAATCAAATTATGCTAATTATCTCAACCTAACAAAAACAAGAATTTGAAAACTAAAACTTCACAAAATTCTCATCTTAAACATAAGAACTGCTTCCTGTTGGCACTGTCAAAAATGAGGGATTTAAGAAGCGTATCAAAGTATTAAATCCCAGATACATGCTAAAAAACTTTATGGTTTCTCCATCTTTTACTCAGGACCAAAAATCTGCCTTTAAAATTTAAATGAAATAATGATTTGATAATAATTGATATCGACTGATGTGAAAAATGTTATCTTAATAACATCTTTTCCAATATAGCTCAGGTCTAAGATTGAGCAATTTTTATACTTTGCTTGACTCATGTTAAGGACTTCAGCCAATCGGAGAGCCATTATTTGGCCTTTCAGGAATGCTCTTCTTTACAACAACATAAAATCAGTATGTGAATCACTGTTACTTCTACATACTGTATATGCACAACACACTATATAAAATGTGATTGATGATACTATATAATGGGAAACCTTTTAACATATTTTCTGGAAAACATAATTCTGAAAGCAAACAGGGTGCCCGGTTGGTTCCAATTATAGTAGAGGGAATTTGGAGCAGGTACTCATGTGGGTGTGGAGGTCAGGTGATTTTTATTAAGAGACCAAAGGGGCCTTGAGCCACCACAGGACAGTGAGGTAAAGGCAAACTTTGCTGTGACAGTTCAGTTGTTCATTGGCAGAAAAATTATTGAAAACTGTGTGCAAACATGGGACGATTTATCCTCCTAACTATATTTTACAGTTGGCATGAAAATAATAGATGTTAAATCTGTAGCTCTTATTGTTCTGTGCATGCTTTGTAGACATTGTAATTTTTGCTCTCTTAGGAATGCTTTGGTGGAACCATTGTGTGATCCAAGCCAGCAAAGACTATGAACAATAATTGAATTGTAGTTGTTGTTGCAGTCATAATTGGTAATGCAAACTTTACATGAGGCTCAATGTCTTTAAACAAACCATCTTGCTCTATTAAGATCCAAAGAAAGCTTAAACTTTTCCCTCCAGCTGCATTAGCTCATTTTGCGGTCGCCACATTGAGGAAGTTTGTGCCTCTTATCAAATATTTATAGAAGTTACTCAGCTCTAAATTAAGACAGTCTATTTTTGTCATCTCTTTCTACTGTCTGGCTTTGAAGCAGTGCACGTTCACATCTTTGTGCCTGAGATACATGCTTCACTATGAGCCAAAGTGAACAGCAGTTATATTTAGCTCATATGTGTTTGTACCCTAAAGTGGGTCATTTCACTCTTTTTTTTTTTTCTTCCTGGCTCTGCCTCTCGGACTTATTTTGTCTCCCTTTTTTTCATTTCCACTTTCTTTCCTCTTCTACAACTTCTTCTTTTCATCCTCTCTCACTTCATCTCTCATACTTTTTTAAGCCTCCCTTTCTCCCCACAGCTGAGAAATGTTCAAAGCTGAGCCCATCTGTGCCTGCTTGACACCGGACCTACCAATCACAGCTGATGTAGCCGTGGGGTTGGAGAGGGCAGGCTGTGAAGTTTGAGCACTGTTCATGTCTGATAGGATGTCAGGGTAAATTAAGAGCCCTATAGAGAGTTTAACTGGCCAAGTCACTTGCTCCATGACTTTAATTTAATAGTTAGCCAACACTTACTGTCTTATTTAAAGACATATAAGAAAAACTAAAATGTGTAAAAATTAAAATATATATTTAGAAATAGTTTAGAATTTGTATTTTTATTTTTATGGATGCCTCTATCAAATTCCCTCCAATATAAGCAGCAAGTATGCCAGACAGTTGGCAGTCAAATAGGATAAATGATTAGCTCCCTAAAACAATAATTGTTTATTCTCCATTAAAATCACCCTGACAGCAACATTATATATTATTAGTAATGGCCAAAAGCAACTGTTTGAGAGCAGCAAAGAACAGAATTCAGATAAATGATCATGTAACAGTTGCAACAACAATAGTGCAGGGCTAGCAAATAATAATAATATAATGATAATAATCTTTATTTATAGAGCACTTTTCAAAAACTATGTTACAAAGTGCTAAACAATGCCTCAAGGGCATGTGCAAAATAAAGAGCATTTTAAAAAGCCATACAGAAAGTGCAAGTGTCATCACTATTAAAGGGACATGAAATCATAAAAAAATTGAAAACAAAGTAAAAACCAAATAAAAGCAAAATAAAAGCAGGACCCTGTGCAAGACACCTTGATCAAATAAAATCAGGAAATGCTCTTCGATAAAAGTATGGTTTGAGCGATGATTTAAAAGAGAGCACAGAGTCCGCCAACCTAACTTCCTCAGGCAGTTTCTGCACAGCTGAGGGGCTCAGACTGCAAACGCCTTGTCCCCTCTTGTTTTAAGACAAGTTTTTGGGACTGACAATAGCTCTTTGCCCGAGGATCGCAGATTGCACACTGGAGTGTAAGGTGTTAAAAGGTTAGAGTAAAACCAATAAAATCTTAAAATCAATTCTAAAACGTACTGGCAGCCAATGTAGTGAAGCTAAAACAGGCGTGATGTGGTCGTATTTTCTGGTTCTAGATAAAAGCCTGGCAGCTGAGTTCTGTACTATCTACAGTCTGTCGAGGGATTTTTGATTAAGACAAGTAAAAAGGCTGTTACAGTAGTCTAACCGAGTTGATATAAAAGCATGTAGTGTCTTTAAAAGTTAAAAAAGATTGTATGCAAGAGTTTAACATTAGCCAAAGCTAGCTAAAACTGTTTTCCATTAAATCAAGTTTTATCTGTATGAAAACAAAAGCTAGTTAAAAAAAAAACCACTCAAAATGCACTTTCATGATTACAAAAGCATTTATCCAGCTCTTAAGTAGAAACAGTAGATAACGTACTGCAAGCTAAACTGGTGCTGAGATTAGCCTAGCTTGTTTGTAGGTGTTCTGCTTGTTTGCCGTTTAGAAACACTTAAGTTTACTCAGCCAGGTTAGCAAAAAGTATGGTCTTGAAGGACAATGGGTAACATTTGTACACACCACACACACATTTGTAGGTGTAGGGCATTTTGAGCTGAATACTTTTTTGTTTTGTGTGTTAATAAAACCCATTCCAGTGTTTTCAGTGTATTTCAGCCATATGGTGTTTGTACAGAATTTTCCTGAGAGACTACTTTCTCACTGATTACATTAATGCCGGTTAGAGCCATAACATATCTACAGATGTTGTATCTTGTTAGTAATGGATCATTAAATGTATCATTTAAATTATATGACCAGGCTATGATTATGCAGTAGTGTTGAATTTAACCCTTGTTGCACAAGTCTGCAATTAAAGCCTGATTTATTTAGATTTTAAAATCTATAATGGTTCAGATGGATGAATGGCTCAAAATAGTGTATTCTGGGCTGAAAGGAAAATATACTTTTAATTGGGCTTGTTGGTTACTTTTACATTGATATGACCATATAAGGACTGTAACAAGACTGCTTTCTTAATGCAATAAAGTACAGAATTTGTAACATCTTTATGCATTGTGAATTTTTTTTTTATGTGGACAACTTTATCTACTTTCGCGATGATTCTCTGCTATGCATGCTGCAGTATTTAGAATTGAAGGCTGCAATTACATGATGAAACCATTTCTTTGCATCCTGAACACTGTTGTCTTCAAACTAGTCTTTATATGGGTGTGTATGAGCACAGCTTTATGCTGACACAGATAATATCTGTGACCCACATCAGTCTAGTATTATGGACCTACAGAAATGTCAGTCTTATGTAAACACTGGATATTGAGGCGTGTTGCACCTTAAGTCCATTAAAGAAGTGTATTTTAGTAACTCATTCATTAAAGTTTTGCTCTTAAAGACAAGTAAGTAGACCCGCTTAGTGTTTTTTGCTGAATATTTCCTGAGCTCATCTATGCTGTGGCCTTAGAAAAGTTAAAGCTACATGAAATGCCTGAAACTGCAGGTCTATCGTGACTCATGGGTCCTTCAGGGTAACAGGCTGATGCCCTACTTACTCCAGGTTTTGAAACACAAACTGGTAAAGCATGAGCAGCTTGAAGTGGAATACCTGCTTATAGCTTACATAACCATGTGCTCTCATTCCTCTAAAGCAGCAACACCCTCTGTCTGACACTTTAAATTAAAGTGAGGACAGTCACAATGTGTTGTTGACAGAAGTTATAACAAAGCAGGGAGCACTTATTTTACACAGCTGCTCACTCTGATCAGAATAGAATATTAACTTGTGTACTTATACCCTTTGTTTTCAGCTTTGCTTAAACTCTACAAATAATGCTAAGCTGTCATTGAATGGTGCAGTTAAATTTTGACTGCACTTGTGAAGCTGCTCAATAGCCAGTACAAAAAAATAGTAATTAAGGTGGGAAAATAGAGAGCAATAATGCAGACGTATGGGAACATAGGGATGCTAGAAAAATCATGCATATGCTCTGAAAATCGTATGTTTCTAACTGAAAGTGCTATAAATCTTATTTGTTTGTCCATCTCAAGGATTACAACAAAATGTGCCTAATTTTCATGAAACTTCAGGAAATTTTGGACCAGATCAAAGCAATCAGATTGATGGTAGTGAAACATTGGTGTCTCAATAATAGATCTGACTCACTGACAACTTATGTTTCTTTTCTCATGAACATGAACTCATTAACTCTGTTTTTTTTTGACAAAAAGCTGCCATGTTCATGATGTAATAACAGTCTCAGCATTTACAGCCCTGAATGTTTGCTCTTAAGTGATGGTCATAAATGTGTTGGTTTGCACAACAGATTTACTTTTTGAAGGATCTAAATTTTTGTCAGCCAGTCATTTCAATTTTTTTTGGGGTGGGCGGGGCCTTTATTGATAGGACAGCTGAAGAGAGACAGGAAATGTGGGGAATAGAAAGTGGGGGAAGACATGTCACAAATGAATGGGCCTGGAGTCGAATCAGCGACCTTTGCAACAAGGACTATATAGCCTTTGTATACGGGGTGTGCTTAGACCACCAGGCCACTGGCGCCCCATTCAACTAGTTATTTAACAGAACAAAATCATTATAGTTTTGGAAACACGGCGATCGGCAAAACATTAAGACCACCTGCTTTTTATTATGAAGAACCCTTCTCATCAGGGAAGGGTAAAAACAGCCAAGATGTTAGCAGTAAATCCTTGTAGTCCTGGATGCCTCCATGTACTGTACTTGTATACCCAGCACATCCCACATCCTCTGGATTGACTGAGATCTGGAAAATTTGGAGACCAAGTCAACACTTGCACAACACTCACCAGGCCACCGCCTTCTTCCATTGTTCTATATGCCACTTCTGATGCTTACACGCTCGTAGAAGGTGCTCTCACCCCAACCTGTTTGCAGCTGCACAGCCCCATACACAACAAACTGTGTATCTGAACCAGCATGAACATTCTCAGCAGTTTGAGCTCCCATGCACTTCAGCAGGTCCCGCTGCAGGTTAGCAAAGTAGAGGAGGAACGGTGAGGGAAAAGTAGTGAACACAAACACAAGGGTCATCCAACTTTCTATAGCTCTAAGTGTCTGCTTCAAATCTTTTATTGGTAAAAAAAAAAAAAAAAAAAACACATTGTGAAATTAGCCACAATCTGTATTTAAATGAGGAGTGATCTCATTAGCGAATAATCAGAGCAAGATTACAAATCCAAGCAGCCATTTGGTGCCAGCGTTTGGCACTTGTGGCTCACAGTTTTGATAGCAAACATTTGATCACAGCCAAAACACAGTGTGAAGCATATTGAGATGAAACACCCAGCCAAGCTTTGAATTGTGCCCTTTTTAGCAGATAAGTCATTTGTTTCCAACTGAGACTCCATGAGAGACTTTCACTCTGAGTTTAAAAAAGAAAAGAGGAAGGAAAAGATTGTCTCTGCACATCACCTCTTCCTCTTGAATTTAATCTGACTGAGCAGCGAGCTCTTCCTACAGGCTTCTGTCCAAAAAGTCTTCCACTGCAGGCTCTGCTCCTCTCTCTGTCTCTCTCTGCCCTTCAAAGATATTCTAATTAGTACTTTTGTAAGCATTTAACAACGATCTGACTGTGTCCTCTGTCCCCTGCTGATGGAGACACCCTCTCCAGGGTCTTCAGGGGAGACAGTTGACCAGACAGATTCTCCTCCTCACTCTTTCCCACAGTCCTCTCACATTTTGTCTAATTTGTGGTGGAATGACTCAATCAACATCCGGTGTAGATCTGGACAGTTTGGTGACTGTGTTAGGGTAAGAATCTAGCGTACAGGCAGCTTTTCTTGTAGCCTTTATGTTCAGGGTTGTGACTGATTGTGGACGTGTGCAAAGCGTGCAGAAAAGCGTAATAACAAATGTTTGTGACCTGACTGGAGAGAGAAGACAGATGGAGGAAGCTGACCAGCTCTGTGAAAAAATATGTGCAAATCATCCCTCCGCTGCTCTGTTATTTTCAGTGTTGGGACTGATTTGTGATTTGGCTCGGAGCCACTGTTAACATATAAAAAGAGTAACAGCTGCGTGCATGACTGAAATGTCATTTTTGCTGAGATCCTTCCAGTTTCGGTGCCAGACCACCTCTTCAAACTCCTGAGAGCATCTTTTGGCACGGTTGGTTTGGCTTTTTGGAGAATGAACGCACCCACGTCCTTCCTGTCTTGTATACATGCCTATTAGCGGATTGTGACTAGTGCCATTCTGCTAAACACCCTGGAAGCGAAATGTAAAAACAGAAAAAAAGTGAGTAGAGGTCTCATAGCTGCGGCGTGGAGTGGCTCTAATCTCCACAGTCATCTGGCCCAACTTACCCCCGCCTCTGTCTCCAGGCTTTGTTTCTGGGTCATACAGTTGATTCTGTTCACAAACAATTCATTCTGCTCCACTTTGAGAGTCGGCCAAAGAGAAAGAGATCACTACAAGCCTGAGCGCCCACACAGAGCAAACTTCAGTTTTGATTATGGACCCACTACTGGTTTCACTTTGAACCAGCTCAGCCTGTGAAGCTCTGGCTCTGCAGAGTTAGCAGAGAGAAAACAGTGCTTAGCTTCACACATTAGCCTGGCTTGAACCATGCATTTTTCAGCTCACTGGATCTTTGCCATGGGTGCAAATTTATGAGAATATAGGGAGGCATGTCAGCTTAGATAATCTTATATTAGAAGTTCCTCACCTCCTTTATCTCTGTTGAGCCTAAAGTTAAAATAATTCACCTGGTTTGTCCTTTATCTGACTTCCTGATGACTCAGTGCATAAAATACTGAGCAGACATTTGTCTATAACTACAACTAATGTACACAAGAAGTGTGTAGCGAGTGTAGAATTTTGTAGAAAGTTCCTCACAGGAGCTTTAAAGCTTGAAGTTAGGGGCATGACATCAACTCCACATTTTACAAGGGTTGGGTACTATTCCGATTCTGGATCTTCTAATCGATTCCGGTTCTTATTGATTCCTGATTCTGATTCCTTTATTTTTGGAGAGTATAAAAATAATGAATACTAAAAGAGCAAAACTTAGCCTGCCTTTATTGTTTGATTATTTAGGCTTTCAAAAGTGAACTATCAACTGTGACAAGGATTTTTCTTCCTTCATTAAACATTTCTTGTTCTTATCAGGATAGATCAAGGAAATGTACAAATAATTATTTAAATAAATGAAATAAAAATGTAACGTAAAACACATTAGAATATTAACTTATATCATCATACATGATGCATTTTGCATACCTAAATGTTGGAGACTAAATGGTTGCAAAGAGGTGTAATCCCGTCACCACAAATCTTCCACTACACAGAGACTTTCCTCCTCTTTCTCCTCATTCATCTCACCCTTCATCTCTAAAGTGAACAGAGTTTCTGCACAACAAGGACCCCTCATAGGACCCAGTTGGAGGGGAGCTTTGTGAACTCGTATCCAACAAAAAATTATATTTAAAATATTTGTAGACAAGCTTAAACATCGAAGACAGAGTTTCCCTCAAATTTACAGTGTTGAAATTAATGTTATAATGGATGTGCTTTCTCCCTATGCTGTGTCGGGATCTTTTTTTTAGTGAAGCTTGGCCAGACTTAATATTGTTTGTTGCGGTCGGCCATGATCCTCTCCTCGCGACTTTGTTGACAAGTGACGTAATGTTACGGCAACATAGCAGGTCCTGGCAGATGAAAAAAACGTTCCGATAAGAGGGACCAAAATGCACCTGCCTTATCAAATCCACGAATCTAAGAAATTTGGAACAGGTTCCAAATTTCAGGTTCCAAATTTCAGGTTCCAAATTTCAGGTTCCAAATTTCGGTACCCAAGCCTACGTTTTACCCGTATCCAGAATAGCCTGAAATTAGCTGGAGTCAGTATTTGGTGGTACCTGTCCAAGATAAATTTCCCTCAAGGGACAATAAAGTTTATCCTTATCCCTAATTCCGTTTTACCATTTAAAAAACATCTCCAAACTCCGATCATTCATATCCCAAACTGATGCCGAGAAATGAGTCCATTCATTCGTATCAGCCCGGTTAGATTATTGCAACTCACTGTACACAGAGCTATCCAAACACTCCATAGCACGGCTTCAACTCATCCAGAACACAGCAGCTAGAACCCTGACACATACAAGAAAATATGATCATATCACCCCGGTTCTCAAAACACTTCATTGGCTCCCCGTTCAATACAGAATCACTTTCAAAATCCCATTATTAGTCCATAAAGCACTCAATGGTTCAGCTCCCGGGTACATCTGTAACTTGCTCACAGTGTATAACCCAACCAGGATCCTTAGGTCAGCAGGTGAAGGTCTTTTAAATGTACCCAGCGTCAAATCTAGGTCCGGGGAAGGGGCCTTTAGTTACACCCAACATACATCAGACACAGCAATCAAACAAACAGCAACAACTGCTGTTTGTTTGATTGCTGTGTCTGATGTATGTTGGGTGTATCTATTGTTTTCTGTTTTTATTTATTCTATTTGGAAAAAAGTTTGTATGTTTTTAATTCTCCATGTAAAGCACATTGAACTTAGGTGTAATGAAATGTGCTTTATAAATAAAATTGCTATTGCTATTAATTCCAATATGGCCACCACCACCTTTGGCCTTCGTGACGCCACTCCAGAAAACAATGGGTGATGCCTCTGAAACTGTACACATTTTAAATGGGCACTCCTCTAAAAGAGAGAGCATTGAACAACTCATAAAATATTCACTAGCTAAATAGATAGTGGGATAGTGTTCCCGCCTTTCAATCAAGTCAGCTGTGCCTATCATTATGGAAAACTTGTCCTCTTAATATCTTGGAAACTGCTGCATCATGAAAAATTCACCCCTGTACAGTGTGTGCCGAAAGAGAAATGAGCTATTCAGACTAAAGTCATTTTTGTACCAGGCTGTAAACATGTTTATTTCTGCTGTAAAGGCTAACTTTTTTGAATTGGTGTCTATGTGGTTTCCGGTACTTCCAGAGCCAGTTTCAAGTGGGCACAGTTTTTAACACTTCCGCATTGGCTTCAATCATTGCGGCCTGAGGTTGCCGCTTGCTCGTGCAGAGTCTTCTTACGGCTGGTAAAGATGCAGCTGTATTTAATATAGAGGTTAAATGTTTCAGGTATTATATATTCTTCAGCGGTGCACACGTCTTTGAAAGAACAGGATCATGCAATATAAAGCACAATCTTTACATCGCATGCTCCTGCACACACGAATACTGAACACAATGTTCTCATGAGCTGGTAATGGCTCCATGTTCAAAACCATGTACAGTCATTAAGAGAGTTATGTAAGCCTAATCCAATTCTCCATTTATCTCTGTATTAGAGAAGCATTTGGCCATGCAGGCGTGGCGCTCTTCTGTCATTTCAATGGTGCCCCATTCACTCTTCTCCCCTCTCTCCCTCTCCTCTTGTTTCACTGGATCTCATTGAGAGAAAACAGAGAGAGAGGGAGAGAGGGAGAGAGAGGGAGAGAGAGGGAGAGAGAGTGAGAGAGAGAGAGAGAGAGAGAGAGAGAGAGAGAGAGAGAGATCCTCTCTCTCCCCTCGCACGGCGCATGTCAGAGATGAGAGAGGGTAGAATGTAATGCTGCTATTTATAGTAACTGTTGCCGTAAAAAAAAAAAAAAGAGCACTTCTGTATCTCCTAGCCCCCTTCATCCCCTTTGAAGGATGGAAACAGTCCTTCTTGTGTGTTCTGTTCCTAACTTTCCTAACCCCTCTTATCATCTTGTCACCCATCTCTGCTTTTATCCCGTTAGCCTGCTTGTACCATTGTTTAGATGCTTTTAGCAGGGGATGTATTATTTATTGCTCATCCAGTGGTTGTTGCACAGCAAACGTGAATTGAGTCAGGGCAGAGAGAAGAGGAGGAGGAGGAGGAGAGGGGAAGGAGTGAGCTAGGAGGAGAGAAGGGAGGAATAAAGAGGCAGTGAGAGAGAGCGAGGCTTCGTGCTGTGCATCTCAAGTCAGCTTTGTTTTAAACACAGCCCACTCATGTATATTCTGTTTGTGTTTTAAATCAGTATCTGAATAACTGTGTAACACAGATCAACACAGGGCAGTTCTGCAGCTGTGGTGTGTCCCTGATGACACTAATATTGTGCTGTGAGCTGTCCATCTACGATTAAACTCATCACTTTGATCTGATCCTGCTAACTTCTTCATTTGACTCCAGAAAACAGAGTTCCTCTTTCATTTTTCATGCGCTCAGCGCAAAGTACATCTGTTAGAACGTTTTGTACAGAGGTGGAAGGAGTTTTCACATCTTTTATTTAAGTCAAAGACCCAGTTAGACACTCAATTACATGCAAAGTCATGCAGTCAAGTAGAAGAGCAGAAGTATTTTAAGGAAAATGAAGCAGATTTATCCAAATAGATTCACTACCTGATGCAGAGAAATAGTTCCTTTTGACTGAGGTTGTTGTTTTTTAAGGATGCAGCACTGCTTAGGAGGCCTTTACTATCACAGGTGGTCAATATGGAGCTGTTTTATAGCAGCAGAACGACTTTGTCTTTTAGTCCAGAGATTTCCAATCTAACCTGACCCAAGAGAGAGAAGGATGAATTAGGTATGGAATAATAAAAGTTCTACTCCACTGAATTCATTATTTTCTTACATTTTTTATTATTTTGTGAATTATTGGTGGACTTTTTCTTCTTTCAGGCTCAAACAGAATTCAGAGATAGCTGTCTCAGGAGTTCAGAGAGATAAATCTGTCTTTAAGATGGAGCTGCGAACACCTTACAGACATCTAAACTGTGACGCAATCAAGGGGCAACCTCCGGTCTAAAAATATGAGTCCAATGCGGAAGTGTTAAAAGCTGCAGTTCATCGAGGATCCACTTGAGGCTGGCTCCGGAAGTACCGGAAGTCACCCACACAGGAAAGGGAAAAAGACAATCTACAGCAGAAAGAAACATGTTTACAGCCTGGTACAAAAGACGAGTGTAGTCTGGATAGCTCATTTCTCGATGTGCTCTCCCTGTGAGGGGGGGGGGGGGGATTTTTTTCTAACGCTGCAATTTTGAAGATATTGAGATTACGAGTCTTCCAATGAGAGGCCCAGCTGACTGCAGGAACACTGCAGCTGTTGGCTAGGAGGCTCAAACTCAGCCTCTTTACGTCACACTGGCTCGACAGAAGCAATATGGCTGCCGCCGACATTGGCCTCAAAACCGCTCTTCAGAAACAGATGGGTGACGTCACGGATACTACGTCCATATTTTATACAGTCTATGGACCCAATCTGATGCATTTTATTCGACTCTGAAACATTAGCCACAGAATATTTGACCGTCTAGTCTAATTAATAACCATGACATGCATCATATTTTTTTTCATGTGAGACAAAAATGATATGATTTTGTTTCCTTTTCTTTAAATTTATTAAAATAGAAGTATAAACTATCCTATAAGAAAAACCCTGAATATACTATAACCTCATTAAAGCTCCGGTAAGAAGTTTTTAGCTGCTGTTAGCACAGAGCAAACTTAAATTAGAAATCATGTCTCATTAGGACGTAAAGAAACAAACAATTAAGGCCATTAAAATAAATAATCACTTCTGCATAGTTATTTGGAGTGTCTAAAACTACTGATAGGAGTAGTCAAATTTATTACCTGCACCAACCAAAACAGCCCCCCATTTTTTACATCTTTTTTTACTTCCATAGCAAAGTTTTCTAAAGATTAGGTGTGGATGTAAAGTAGGGTGAGATTCCACATTCAGATTTCTAAATTATGTGACCTGCTATTCATCTAGCTTTGACTCGAGTCATCTCTGACAGTGTAAGTGCAGTGAAATGATTTTAAAAGTAGACCTGACACAATTTCAATACACTTCAGAGCAGAGTGAGCGATTCAAGGGCCCGGGGGAAGTGGTTTGCTTGAAGTGTTGTTTTTCTTCCATCGAGTTCCTCTGTGTTGAAAGGTACAGCGTGTCATCGCTGGAAGACATGACCACCCACAGTAACTTGACTCCTGTTTCTGTCATTCTGAGTGACGCCTTAGATGTCCGTATTGTCTTGTTCTAATCACTCTGAACTGTGTCAGAGTTGGTGTAATTGCTCGGCGACAGAAGCCTGACACAATTGGCTGTTTTCCTGGGCTTGTTTGGCCCGCTGGCAATAATTCTGAAATTTTGGTTTGGCAGTTATCATCTTGTAAACCGAGCCAACACCAAATTGTCCGTCAGGGAAATCTGTGACATCCAAATATTTATTTATTGAAAATGATGGGATGCTTTATGTGCCAAAACATGTGCCTCTAAAGAAGTTGTGTTTGTATACTCAGACTTACAGAACACCAGTTCCCTCCAGTACCAGTGTGATAAAAGTGATGCTATCAACTAGAAATGGCTGTAAATTACTGTCCTGTAAAGGATTCCTAATCTCAAAGTAAGCTTAGCATATTAGTCAGCAGCTACATCAGAAACAGCTCGGCTCGTAGTTACTCGACAAGCAGCCTGTCCTAAAGACCTAGCCTTGGGTAAAAACATATTTTTGACCCAACTTTCTTAATTTTTTTATTTTTATGGTTAAAAATTTGAAAACCAAAGAAGCTTTAAAATGTGTGACAAATACTAACATGATGCTAGCATTGACAATCTGTATAGTTTTTTTTTTTGCTACCTGATATATTATTTTCAAATCATCTTTCGTTTATTTAATTAATAAATTTACTTATTTATTTTGTTGTTAGTGAGTGAGTGAGTGAGTGAGTGAGTGAGTGAGTGAGTTAGTGAGTTAGTGAGTTAGTTAGTTAGTTAGTTAGTAGGTTGGTTGGTTGGAAGGTTGGTTGTTAGTTATTTACTTAGTTCTTTCGTTTGATGTTTAGTTAATAAGTTGGTTAGTTAGTTACTTGGTTTGTTTGTTGGTTGATTGCTTAGTATCTTAGTTAGTTAGTTAGTTAGTTGGTTGGTTAGTTAGTTAGTTAGTTAGTTAGTTAGTTAGTTAGTTAGTTAGTTAGTTAGTTAGTTAGTTAGTTAGTTAGTTGGTAGGTTGGTTGTTTAGTTAGTTGATTGTTTTGTTGTAATTAGTTACTTGGTTGGTTGGTTGCTAAATATGTTGGTTGGTTGGTTGGTTGGTTGGCTGTTTAGTTAGTTAGTTAGGTTTTGGTTGTTTACTTAGGTAGTAAGTTGTTTGTTCAGTCAGTTAGTAAGTTGGTGAGTTAGTTAGTTAGTTAGTTTGTTGGTTGGTGGTTTAGTTAATTAGTTATTTCGTTGGTTTGTTGGTTGGTTGTTAGTTAGTGACTTTGTAAGTAAGAAAGTTGGTGGTTGGTATTAAGTTACTTAGTAAGTATGGTAGTTAGTTATACTGGTTAAAACTTAAAATACAGAAGCAGCCTTGATATATGAGATGGGAAAACACTAGATGTTAACATTCTGCTTGCTTTAACTGATTCATTGTTTGCAAGTGAGTTGCTTGTTACCTTTGCCTGATTGTTACTTACAATTAACTCTCCATTATTTCACATCTTTGTTTGAAACATAGAATAAAGAAGCAGCTTAATTTTAGCCTGTTTGATGGGAAAAACTTTAAATGCATAAATTCTTTGCTAGCTTTACAACAGTGTTTGCTAGCATGTGCCTTAAATGAGGACTTCTTTGTCACCCTTAAACAGTAGTTTATATCAGCAGCCATAATCCACACTGTTTTGTCTGGGTTTTTGTTTTTGAAGAAGACAACAAAGAAACGAGTCAATAATTATGCAATTGGTTCAGTCCTTCTACTAGGGAACTTGCTAATACCCGGCAGCAGTGTAGGCTCTATCAGGAAACAATTCTACCTCTTACATGTTCGATCTAACTGCTAAGTGTTTTTCAGAGGCCATTAACATCTGTCAGCATGTCTTAATCCAATTATGTTTTCCTGCAGATCTTCTTCTCTGTTGTCAAGTTCATTCTTGCTCTCCTTTGACTATTAAGCAAAGCCTTTTGAAAACTGCCTCTGTGACCTTTTCAAGCTGCAGCAGTCTCAGGTGTGATGAAAAGAGACTTCAGCTCCCATTCATCACGCATGATCCATGTGTTTTCAGAACAAGAAGGCAGATTGCATGATGACAAATGGCCTATTTCAGTGACACCTCACAACTCACTGCTGGCTGTCGCTTCTGTGCCGCATCACTGCCTGATGAGACTAAAATAGTGCCTCTGCCTGACACTTCCTTTGAAAACAGACTAAATATATAAACTTGGCAGAGGAATTAGGAAGGTAGTACCAAACACTTCTTTATAAGAAGGATTTCAAGCCTTCTGCTGATATGAGACTTTTGTCCTTCATGTGCTGCAGACAGCCTCAGCTGAAACAGAACAACCTGCTCTTGAATTGGAATTGATTTAGTGCATTTAAGGCCTAACTTGATATTCAAGTCGTCTGCCGGAGCTCAGAACGTGACAGACATTTCTCAACATGTGAAGAGTTTTAAATGGGCCTAAGGCTGTTAAATCTCTCATCAGTTCTATTTCCTTGTTTCCTTGTATTGCTGAATTCAAATGAACACAGCAGTAATCGCTTTCGCTGAACAGATGCTTCTCTGTGGCTGAAATGAAACCGGCTGTTGTAGTGCGCAGTTATTAATCTTCAGCTGCAAGATCCCAAGGTCACAAACTCAATTATAGACGTCAAATATTTACTAAATCTATGAAAACGTACTGTTTTTAATTGGTACTTGTGTATTCTGCATTTGGTATTTACCATTTATACATGTTTGATGTAAAGTAAACTGCTTCCCGACTCAGAACTGAATGCTCATTCTGGGCTTCTGGTGAATTTTGAGTTGAGAAAAAAGTCCAAATACTCAAAGTAAAGATAACATGCATACTTCTGGATTCACTACACTAAATCCACTTGATTTGTTGGTGTGGTGTTACTGGACTTTTTTTTTTTTCTCTCATTGCAATACATAAACAAGAATGACAGAATTCCTCACAACCAATAACATGAGAGATGACGTTTTGGGGCAGGGGGGGAGGGGTCTGTTTTCTCTTTGGCAAAAGTATTATTAACATACCTTGACAAAGTGCAGCCAAAATGACACTTTATAATTCCCAAGTTCTGGGCTTAGATGGTGTGTTGTTACCAAAATATCCAATGCTGTGATGTAGCTTCTATAGCGAAGTGCACCCAGCTTTTAATATCGTAATGTCATTGTCCAGGTCCAGTAAAGCATCCCACATCACTCCCGTCCTATTCTCCTTACACTGGCTGCCAATTAAATTCAGAATACAGTTTAATAAGATCCTCATATTAACATACAAAGCAATCCATCATCAAGCACCCTCTTATATCTCCAACCTTCTCCACCTTTACATCCCTAGTAGACCCCTCAGATCCTCAGATCTGGGTCTGCTTGCTGTGCCTCGTGTCAGGCTTAAAACTAAGGGTGACCATGCCTTTGAGCATGTGGCTCCATCTCTCTGGAACAGTCTTCCTCCCCAAGTGAGCTGTGCTGATTCGACTGAAAGTTTTAAAAAGCAGCTTAAGACACATTTGTTTGTCATGGCTTTTCAACCTTCCGTCGTAATTTGATGTCATTCTGTCTGCTTTCTTTACTATCTTGTTTATTGCTCATTGTATTGTCTTGTCGACATTGATTCTCTGTAAAGCACTTTGTGACTATGTCTGTGAAAGGTGCTATACTAAATAAAGTGTACTTACTTACTTACTTATTGTGAGAGAAATTTGCTGTATAGTGTAGGGCATTAAGCTTTTAATATTTTAATATTGTACTGTTCATTTCACTGTGAAGGTAACCATTTTGTTGTATAGTTGTTATGTATTGTTGTGTAGCTGTTTGTATGATGTACTGTTAGTTTTGAACAGAGGCACTGTCTCTGTCACCTGGCCAGGGACAACAGATGTAAATAAGCTAATAGCTAACTCTGGTACAGCTAAATGGCCTGTTGAAATATACAAATAAATACATAATTTTGCAACATCATCAAACCTGCTTAGTACGACAGCTAACATTAGCCACTATCAGCTACTGGTCAAACTAAACCTGGCAAGGCTTCAGTTCTGAACCAGACAACATTTCCTGTCATTGCTCTTGAATCAAACTTCCTGTATGAACAAAGTTACATTTAAGGTTCATGTATGTAATTGGTAGCAGTAAGTTGACTATTCAGCCGTCAATTTGTATCTTTATCTTAATTTGCTGGTTGCATGGTACATGGGTATTGAGTGTTGAATGGTGATTGTGCTTCAATGGCTTACCAACTATGTTTATCTGCTGCCACATAGTGGAAGTTTTCAGTACAGCACTCAGTTCAGGATGAAAGGTGGATAGGAAGTCCTTTCAAGTGTTGAGATTTTACCATTAAAAGTTAAAAAAGAGAGAGTAAGAGTTTTAAAATTCTGGATATAGAAGAGTTTTAAATTAGTCCTACTTTCATCACACGTCCTTTTACACATTTTTCTATGTATTTCGCCTCTTTGTCCATACAGCTGTTCACTCTAACCTGAGCCAGAATGGCATCGACCACCAGCTGTGCCCGGAGGACTTGACGTCCCAGCTGGAGGAAGAGGAGGAGTCAGTGGACGGGGGGGCTGTTCTGCTGGATGATGACAGCCCAACCTACCAGGACATCAGCCCCCCTATGTACCAGCGCCGGTCACCTCCACATCGGTCCGTCTCGGAGTCGGAGCTGTCACGGGTAAGAGTTTTTGTCCAACAAGGAACTAGAAAGTTCAAGTTACAGTTTAATAGAGTGGGAAATGGAGTAAACTATATTGCAGTGCTGTTGAAAGTCATCTGATGCATAACTTTAACTTTTAAATTGTCCAGCTTCAATAGTTTGTCAAAGCACAATCTGATAATTCTCTTAGATGACAGCGTTGCAGTTCTTAACCCTTTTGCCATAAGATAGCCATGCCCTGAATTTAAGTCCTGTTGTTTTACTGCAAATTAAATGATAATTTACAAATCAAACATTATTCTGTTGAAGAAAGACATGGTACAACCAACTGGGATCATAAACTTGTATGGAAATTTAAATACTAGGTGAAAAAATAAACTGAGAAGTTAGCTCTTATTCTCAAAGTCTTCTATTCATCTATATTCATTTTGCAAACAGTGTATGAATCAATCAACCCTATGTATTATTACTAACAAAGACCCAACATCAAGACAGGATAAGATCCAGTCCCATCTTACAGACAGGACTCAGTCTGATCTCATCTTAATCCACCATGAGCAGAGCACTTTGCAGCATTTACCAAGTTACACTGGCAAGGACAAACTTCCTTTAACAGGCAGAAACCTCCAGCAGAACTAGACTCATGTTAGAAAGACATCTGCTGAGACTGAGTTGGGGTTGGAAAGAGGGATAGAGGGAGATTAATGTGGTGAGACAGATAGTAGTAGTTGTAGCAGCTGGAGCAGCAGGCCGTCTACGGCTGCGACTCAGAGGAACTTACGAGACAAGGGAGCTAAGGGACTCCAGAAAGATCTGTGGTTGTTAACTTTAATGGGACAGGGAGAGTTAAAGTAAGTGATAGACGGAGAGAGGGGATCCCAGTGTGTCAGTTGCCCAGGCAGTCTAAGCCTATAGCAGCATAACTAAGACCTGGTCCAAACCTGAGCCAGCCTGAACTATATGTTGTTGCCCCCTACTGGCTACTAGAGGAAATGCTGATTTAAAGCACTTCCACACTGGCCTGACTCTTCACAACAGGTGGTTTACATCCTTAACTCTGAAAGTTAACATGGCAAATTATTCCAATTTAATGTTAGCGTCATTTATCAGCAGTATTCTAGCTTTTCAGTCAAAATACAGCTGTAAGTATATCTTAACAGAGGTGCTAGCCTAGCTGTAGGCACTTTATCATGACTCAATGTTAATCACACCTAAAAGGAAACTCAAATTGAGGACCTGTGATGGTTTTATTGATACTATAACATTATTACTTGTCACTTATTTGATAACAATTGTTGTTGAAAAACTTTAGATAATACTTTGTAAACTGAGTGCCTGTCTCACAAAAAACAAATCAACCACCCACTTCTAGTCTGTGAAATAATCCCCTGTGTTTCACACGTCTGCTTTCCAGAAAAAAAAAGTGAACTGAGTATAAACAAGAAGAGACAGGCTGTTGTTTCAGGCTGTTTCTACTCTTTTTCAGTGATTCTGATGATAGATCAAAGCGCCCATCATCAGCAATGCAGAATAGACTCCTTACTTCCTCTCCAGAAATAGACTGTGTATGGGACAGTGGGAGGAATGATCTCGACTGACACGCACACAGACACACACAAACACAAACACAAACACACACACACACATTCTCACATTCTCTTTTCTCCATGTAAAATCTGTCGTAATCAGCTGTCAATCAAAACAAGTGGAAGCACTTAAAGTCTGACAGAGTCCTCTATGTAAACCCTGGATGAGCTTTTGAAATACCAGACTGACAGGCTGGGGTTCAATTAGAACAAACACACATTGTAAATACACACACACACACACACACACACACAAACACACAAACACACACACACACACACACACACACACACACACACACACACACACACACACACACACACACACACACTGATGCACAGTTAGGGAAATTCAATATGCTCTGTTCTCTCTGTTCTCTCTTCTGTTTGAAGCTGCAGTCGGGGTTGATTTACATAAGAGACCTACAGGATGTTCAGTAGTAAGTGGGATCCTTAAACTAAACTTTCAATCTTAGTGTTTGTCTCTGGATTGTAATTCAGAGAACAAGTTTGTCTCTTTGAGGTAAAATTAAAAAAATCCATAAAGACCGTAATGACTAATGGTAATACAACAGCCACAGGCTGGTTTGTATTTATTACAACTCAGGGTTTTAGCTTAATGTGGAGGAGGATCAGACGGTTTCTATTTACAGATTTAACTGTGTTGAGTTTGAGCAGTTATAAGAACGAGGATTGAGAGCATCTACAACCTCAGTGGTCATATATTTCTATGTATAAAGGAATACTAGAGTTATTTAGATGTAAAGTTAAACATAAACACAAATAACTAACAAACAAACTGCAACATCTAAACACTGGTGTTGGATCTGCACCCAGTGTCTTTCTATTAGTTAACAGTGAAAGCCACAGGTATCACTTTCTGTACTACATAAAAAGGAAATGATAATAATAATAATGAAAAAAACTTGAGATTGAAAAATAGAATAGAATAAGTTGGGTAGAATAGTATATATTGAATAGAATTAAGTAGAATAAAATTGATTTAAAGGAATATAATAGAATAAAATGCAATATAATAAAATATAATATGATAAAAGGTCAAGGAATAAAATAATACAAAACAAAATGGAATAGAAAAAAACATAATGTAATAAAATGGAACTAAGTGGAATTAAATGGAATAGAATAAAATCAAATGGAATAGAAAAGAACATAATATAATAAAATGGAACAGAATATAATATAATGGGATACATTAAAAGGGAATAGAATAGAAAAGATAAGAGGGAATGTTGCGGCTGACTGACGATTTAACCAAACAAAAACCGACACGCTGCGGAAGGCTAAGCACGGGAGTTTACCTGTGACGCGCACTCACAGAAACACACATCCACTTCTAATGCTCGTTAATGCTCTTTATTTCTAACGATGCGCAACTTGAACATTCTGCTTCATACAATACAAGACAGAGTACAGAACGGCAAAACTAATGTGGTGTTAAGCGTAGCGGTCAACAGAAAGTGTCACTCCCGACTCACCCTTCCTCGTTAACAAACCAACAGACTACAGGTGCGTGGAATTATTTGTAACCACCGCGCCCACACCCACAGTGACGTACCCACCACTCAAGTGCCAGCAGAGTGCACACACCCCCCTCACATCAATATACAGCACTTACCAACACGTCACATATAAAACACACACATATGGCTCCTACAGGGAATTTAATGGAATATATTAGAATATAATAAAACCAGAATAAAATGGAATAGAGTAGAATAAAATGTAGTATAATAAAAGGGAATAGAATAGAATGAGATGGAAAAGAAGATAATATAACTAAATGCAATAGAATAAAATGAGAGAATAGAATGAAGTGAAATATATAAAAATAGAATTAGAATAGAATAGAATGAAACTGAATTCATTAGAATAGAATATAAATGGAATAATAACAGAATATAATGAGATGGAAGAGAAGAGAAGGATTTGGGACATTACAGATATAATGATATATAACAATTAAAAAGTAGTGTTTACATTCCTACTCACAAACTTGTAAAGATTTATCTTGCACATTAAGATAAATATTAAACCATGTTTTAAGGTGGATTATTGTAGCCGATAAAGAAACTTTATTCTGTAGAGTATTAAAAAGCTAATTCAGCTAAGATGAGGTCTGCAGGCACATCTGCAACACCAGGGATTTAAATATAAAGGCATTCTGAACAAAACTGAAGAAGTGTTGATCACAATGTTAAATCGTTTTTTTACTCACATGCTGCTGAATCTGATGACATAATATGACTAGTGTTTTATAATGAAACTGTTCATATAGTGGTTTATGATTTAACACACTTTCTCACAGAGTCACTCCTGTTAGGTTATACATCTGTCCTGGTGGTTTTTACATGACCCCTCACCTGGGACTGACGCCAGAACACGCTTCTAATCTGATTTCAGGTAATCAGATCATCAGTGTTTACTTTACAAAGAGATGAATCTGTAATTCTACTTGATTGGATTTTTAGTTCAGCCGAAGCCTCGAATACAACAGGCATTAAAGTGCTCTTTGCTCTCTAGTGATTTCTTTAAACATCCATGGCAAATCATCTAATTTCAGCTGTAATCAATGTCAAGCCCAAGGTGCACATGTCTTATTTGGTGTTAATGCACCCTGCAGTGCATTATAGGTCCTGATGAATCCCAAGGTCAGGCTGTGCTGAGGAGTCTGATGTTCTTTCTTTGATGAGCCTGAGCAAAGTTAACACAGGCGGCTTAATATGAAGGCTTATTAAATTATCCAGCATGGCGTGATATTATGTGTCAGATGATACACACACACACACACACACACACACACACACACACACACACACACACACACACACACACACACACACACGTATCTTGGTTTCATCCCTATTCCTGAATGTAACAGATTAATTAATACAGGGAATATTCATCTCCTGCCAGCTCAGGCCGAGGGAAACGGAGAGAGTGAGCGAAAAAACAGAGGCAGGAAGGGAAAGAGAGTGAGCTGAGAGAAAATAGAGAGAAATAAAAAGGCAGGATTAGAAAAGAGAGAGACAAAGAGGTGGAATGAGAGGAAAGTGAGAGGTACAACAAAAAAGTGCAGGGGAGTGAAAGCAAGGTGGAAAAAAGTAATAGACAATAGAGAAAAGAGATGAAGAGACAGAGTGAGGCAAGGACAGAGAAAAGGGAAGGAAGGAAAATAAGTGAAATGGAGAGAGAGAAAGGGAGACTGGTGCAGGGAATCAGGAGCAAGGGTGGGAGAAGGGAGAGAGCGAGCAAGGAAGGGAGCAGAAGGAGATAGTGGCAGGAATGGAGAAGGTAGCGAGTGAGTGAGAAAGGAAGGAGTGAGAGAGTGCAAGGAATGAAAAAGGGAGAGAGAGACTGAGAAAGGGAGGTGGGAGAGTGAGCGTGGAAGGAAGGAGGCAGTGAAATAAAGGAAGGAAGAAGGGAGCCATAGAATAAGGAGGAGAGAATAGAGAGAATGAGAGAGAGAGCAAAATGGAGGGAGAGGGAGAGTGAGGCAAATAGGGAGGTAAGGAGAGAGGAGGGAGAGAGGTGGGAGAGGGAGAGAGGGAGGAAAGGAGAGAGGCGGGAGAGAGAGTGTTTAGTGCTGAGCTGTTAATTAGCAGTGCGGTGCAGATAGGATGGACGACACAGGGCTTCTTCACTCAAACAGTCTCTCACTCCTTCAACATGACATTAATGACGCTGGTCCTCCTCCTCCTCTCAGCGCTTTTTTCTGTCCAGTCACTCTTAAGAGGAAAAGTGGTTGCAGTGTTTAGTTTGGACACTAGAGGTCAGTGTGTAACAGTGGATCTGACTGATGTGATGCCAGGAATGCAGCGTGATGAAACCTTGTGGTTTATCTGGTATACATAAATGAGGTCTAATTTGAATAGAAAAACATGCAAAGGGTCTCTCACATTTTCAACATCTGTTAAGATTTTACACATATTTCAGTGATGACCAGGTTAAAATTGGGTTTGTTTGACTTTTGCTGATGTAACCTCCAGATAAAAATGTTCAGAAAGTCCCAAAGCTTAAGAGTGAGGTTCCATGAGGAGGTTTCCACTACTGGACTCCTTTCTTCTTTACTGCTGCTAGCCAGACTTTGCATGTTTTGTCTATAACGGAAAGATGAGAGTTATTATTTAAAAGATAGACGACAGGACTTTTCTCCTGTTAGGTTTTTAATTGCAATAAAAAACTATCTTCAAAAACTAAAATATGAAAAAATAAAGCCCTTGATGTTTCTGTATTAATGCGCCATCTACAGGAGTAAACTTAGTGTGATTCTAAGGGCCTTTAGAGTTAGAGTGGTGGGGTCAAAGCTAATGTTATTTCAGGAGGCCCAAAACCCCTGTTTCCATGTGTTCCTTGGAGTACAAGGAGACTTATTCCAAACTTGCATCCTAGTTATAATAATAATAATAATAGTAATAATCTATGTTTCTAGAGCAATTTTCAAAATATGTGTTCCTAAGTGCCTTACAATACATCAAAAGGACATGTGCAACATTATGAATATTTTAAAGGACCATCCAGTTAGTGCATGAACCATTACTATTAAAAGAAAACATAAAAAAATAAAATAAGCAGGACCCTGTGCAAGACACTTCTGATCAAATAAGGAAATCAGGAAATGCTCTTTGTTAAAAGTACATTTTAATTAATGAGTAGTTAAGTAGTTCAAGTTCTCCTCCAATTCAGACGTGACCTCTATCCCCCGCTTTTATTCCTGATGTAAGAATGAATTTCTTCAAGTTTATTGTATCATAGATATAACATAGGATGGTCATCTGAACACTAGTTAAACCCATTTGGCTTTACAAGCTGACCATCAAGCTGATCAAGCTATCATGTAGGAGATAATCCATTTTTAATGTTTTTGGACACCATGAATTTCCTCTCTCTGGAGCATTAACCAGTGGTAATTAAAGGGTTAATCATACGATTGGTTAATATTTAGTTCATTTTTTATTAATACAGTAGTTGATTAAGATATATGTTTTGTAAAAGTAACATTTCATCAATATGACATATTTATATCAGGTTAAAGCAGTGACCGATTTGTCACCCATAAGACCTTCAAGACCTTCATTTGTTAAGGTTTACAGAGGGTTAAACACTCCATTTTATCATAACCAACGCTGTGTTCAAATATTAGCAAACATTGTCTCCTGAAAGAGAAATCACACCTCCAGTCTCTTTGAAATGGTGCCGTCATATATACACAATAGCTGTCCCTTTTCTCTGACTCACTTTGCACTCTGATGCCTCACACTGTCTGCCTTTTTTCAAACATGATTCTACAATGAACCGGGATTGTTTTGAACGAAACAATGTTTCATCCAGGAAACAATACGTCTGCTAATGAAGGCTGCCCGACAGCTGTAATGACTCTGAACAAAAGCTACAGCTCTTTTGCTGTCAAGGACCTTCTGAATATTTGTTCAACCCTTGTTCATATTTTTTGCACCATAAACGAACTCTGCACACTTCTTATTGTGCGGGGAAATATCTGAGGTTAGGGTTCAATTTGGGCTATTTCTGTGAAGTAAACAAGACTCTGGCAAATCTATTTCACATTATAAGGTCTTTATAGCCTGTTGAGAACTAAATACAGGAGATTATTGGAAAAACAATGTCATTATATGTGCTAATTACTGCAGCAGTTAACATTTTTAATTGAGTGTGAAGCCGTTTGACCTCGCAATCAGCCTAACAATCTTGATCCAAAATGAAAATCACGACACATCTCTCCTCGGAAACAAGTCCTCGCTGCCAAATGTGCTCTCTCAGTCACATGGTGTTTGCTCTCGAACGCCTCGCAGTGCTTTTGATTCCCAGTTCTTTTTTGTATTCCAACATTGTTTCCACAAAGGGGCCATGTGATTGCCTCTTGATTAATTTAGCCGAGTGCATTCACATTGGATCTTTAAATGCTTATCAGTGTTGGCGCGATTACATGCTTCATTATGTAAGTAATAGTTTTCCACTGTGAGCCGTGAATGTGTGTGTGGATGTTTATTCCCTACTCTGCTTCATGCTTTGGTAGTGCAGTTTTTTTTTTGCTCCCTCTGGGTTTTATTCCTCATCTTTTTAATTTTTGAGGTCGCCCTTGCTCTGTTGCTAAGGTAACATGGAGAATACTGGGCTTTCAGTTATCAATTAAAGCCAAGGACAACGGTACTACACTGAATTGGCACACGTGATGATTGTATTGTGAGTATGTGCGCTCATCTTTGTGTGTTTTGTTGGGGTTACGTATGTGTATATGCGCCTGTTTCCAGACGTATCCCTCTTGGAAATAAACCGGGCTTCTCCTCTCAGCCCCTCCGCTGTCACTCAAATCTCTAATTGGCCCAGAGTCTGTTGAACGCAGCTCTTTGAGCGTGATTCTACTCCTGTTTTCTTCCCTCTGCTATTTTCTTCTCCTTCACCCTTTGGCTTCGTTTGGCAGGAAGGCACCAGCTCACCTATTGTTCCGGATCCGGGGGAACACAGCTACGGGCTAAATCAGTGGCGAATGTAAAACACAGATGGTCATTGACTCACAAATGGGTTCATGAAAAAATGAGAGTCCACTCTGGATCTTATCTTTCCTCCTCTCCCTTGTTATTTCTCTGCTTCATCTGTCAGTCCAGCCTCCTCTCCTACTACTCCTCTTCCTAACACTCTTTCTCCAGCCAGGCCTCCCATCCTCTCTGCTTCTCTTGCTCTCTTTCGTCGCCTCGGGCTCCCAGTCGGGGTTAATTAGCATTGAGCTGAGCTGTGTTTAATGGTTAATGTGGTTTTGCGATACCTCACCCTTCCTCTCCCTGCAGATTCAGGCTGCCAAGCTATCACATTAAGAGCCTCGCCTACCTGCCTATACCTGCGTGCTTTGGCCGTCTGTCACTTCTCCTACCTGCCGAGGATACACACCACATGCCAAAAAACCAGCATCTTCACCCCCCTCCAATTCCTCCTCTCTCACCACCAGGATGGTAGATGTAAAGTGAGTGGGATGGAGAGAGCCAGGTAGTGCCATATAATAAGAGCAGGAGATGGTGAAGATGAGATGTGAAGAGAGGAAGTGAGAAAGACAATGTGATAGATCTGACAGGGACCGGGCGAGATTGAATACGGGGGAGAGATGAGAGATGATGGTTGTGGAGGGGGAGGAAGGAGAGAGAAGGAGGCAAAGCAGAAGGAATGAAATCCTGCCAGTACCTGTTTATGCCTTCTCTCGCTCTTTCTTTCGCTCTCTCTCTCTCTCTCTCTCTCTCTCTGTGTGTGGTTGGAGAGGTAGAGGAGGCCTCCATTGCTATGCCGAACCACACGGCAGCCAGAGAGGAGAGCAGCGGGCTGGAGTGGAGGGGAGTGGATGTGAAATTTTAATCACCTCTCTCTGTTTGTAATTTTAGGAGCCCCTCAATCAGAATCAAAAGCACTGCCAGCACTTTCAAGAGGGATACTTTGGCAGGAGACTGCTCTGCCTGCAGCTCAAGGATTTAAAGCAGGCTGGCGTCTACAACCATAGTATAGTGAAATGCAGAGATCTGCATGTTTGAATATGACACAGGAAGGTAGCTGGCTGAATTTTGTTGATTTGCCAAGTCCAGGCTGTTTCTATTTATTTTTATTTTTATACATTTTTGCACAACTACAAATTCCTTACCTCTATAAAACTTTAAAGAACCAAAGTTGTTGATGAGTACAAGTTGGATAGACAGTTCCTGTGCTACTTTCTTTAAGTTTCAGGTAAAGTTACTGTCATTTTGACATAAGTTTGGATATGAAACTGCTATTGTAGTCTTTGACCCGGTCTAGTTAAGTCTGCTCCCATAGTTTTATTCAGCTAGAGATAAAGCTAGCTGTAGCTCAGCTCCCAGCCAACAAAAGTGCCAACAATCGGTATAAGTGAGATATGGATATGGATATGAAACTGATATTGCAGTCTTTTTATCCCAGTCAAGTTAAGACTATAAGTCTGCTCCCATAGTTGTATTCAGCAAGTGAGATAAAGCTAGCTGCAACTCAGCTCCCAGCCCCCAAAGTGCCAACAAGGAGTGTAAGAAAGAAAATAACAGCTGTGGAACTACTTATTTAGTCTTATTTATATTGATTTTAGTTTATCATTGAATGGCTGTCACTGTTTAATTCAACTAGCGTTATTAAGTTAGCAGCAGCTCAGCTCCCTGCCCCTAGAGTGCAAAGAAAGAGTATTGAAGAGACGATGATTGCTACCATGAAACAGCTTGTTTAGTCTGTTTTACAGGTTTGAGATACTCCTAGTATAAATCTGCTACAGTTGTATTTAACTAGTAATATAAATTTAGTAGCAGCTCAGCTCCCAGTCCCCAAAGTGACAACAAGGCAGGTTAAAAATAAAATATTTGCTTTTGTGAAACTGCTTATTTAGTCTAATATTTATTGATTTTAGTCAATCCGTGAATTCATCAGCTGTCAAAGTTTAATTCAATCCTTGGTATAAAGTTAGCAGCAGCTCAGCTCCCAGCCCCAACGTGCCAACAAAGAGTGTTAGAAATAAAGTAATTGCTTCTGTGAAACTGCTTATTTAGTCCAATGTTTAGTGATTTTAGTCAATCCGTGAATGATTTTGCTGTCAATGTTTAATTCAACTCATGATATAAAGTTAGCGGTAGCTCAGCTCCCAGCCCCCAAAGTGGAAAACAAAAGTGCTGTAGAGACAAGAATTGCTACCATGAAACTGATTGTTTATTCTTTTTTACAAGTTTGAGATAAACCTAGAATAAATCTGCTCCAGCTATTTAATTAGTTATATAAAGTTAGCAGCAGCTCAGCTCCCAGCCCCCAAAGTGGAAACCAAACTGCCGGAGAGACCATATGCTACAGTGAAACTGTTTGTTTAGTATGTTTGAGATAATCCAACAATAAATCTGCTCCCACAGTTTTGTTTAACTTATAATGTAAAGCTAGCAGCAGCTCAGCTCTCAGCCCCCAGAGTGTCAGCAAAAAGGGTCAGAAAAGAAAAAATTGCTTAAGTGAAAATTTTTGAAATTTCCTGGTGATACTTTTCAGATGAATCAGCTTTTGCTAAAAAGCAGCAACTCAGCTTGCGGCCCATCCTGGAGAAACATTTATTCTGAATGAGAAAGTGATTGTTTTTCCATTTTTACTTGTTTAGTTGAGTAAAATGGAGGCTGGTCACACATATCAGGGTGTTATGACACATCTGGGGCATTTTGACCTGGCAAGTGTACATGCGAAGAAGTAACAAAAACATACATCCTCAAGGCAGGTATCGTAAGATGTATTTTTCAACACCTTTGCACTTAAATCCCAAGAGAGGCACAGAGTTTTGACCTGCTGCCACATATTGTAAGGGTTTGCATGAGTGTATAGTTACAATGCAAGAATCTCTCTCTTGTGCTACCATCTTTTTGCCATTATTCTGTTTCCTCAGAGGCCTCCGAGTTGAGCTCTGTGGGTTCCACAGACAGCAATATTGTATTTGTAAGTTTGAAACTCTGCAAATAAACTCAACCACCATGTACTAGTGTTAGCAGTACTGCAGAGCTGCAAGAAAAAGTGGTACAACAAATCCTGCTGCAGAAATACCACTGATATAAGGTTGAGGTTGATTTCCCTGAAAGTTCTTTGCGTCAATTAAACAGCCCGAAGGTAACGTTGAAGAAACCACAACAAATCGAGTAAACCTGAGAAGATAACTCGGTCAACGCAGCATCATTCTTAGCCAGATTGGAGCATGCTCACTTCAGCCAGAGGCAATATGGTGTTGTAGTCATGTTGAATAATCAAAATCTCAGCATGGGCCTTAGAAATTCTGGTTCCAGGCATTAGTTTCCTTGTGCAAAGTGACAGATTTCAGAGTGCATTCCTTTTCTTTAACTATTGTCTAATAATAAAAACTACAAATCACTAAACCCAGAAAACAAATCACTCACAACAGTAGCTGTCAACCAGCCTCCAGTAAAGGCAGAAGTCCACTCTTGTCTTGTTTCTGTCATGTTTTTATGTTTTGTTGTTTTGCACCAGTGGCTCTGAGCAGTTAAAGGTGAGCAACCTGTCAATAAAAGCTGCTATAAATAATGCAAGAAACTTTCAATGAAGGGCTTTTTTTTCCCACAGAGGAAAATTAGTACAACGTGTTTGTCAGCCTCTGGTGAAAAAAGAGAAGAACTGAAAGCAAACAAAAACATTAACTCGGTATAATTACTCCCAAACTGCCAGGATGCTGGGTCGTCAATTTACACGTTATGGTTACACAAGACTGTTGGTGATTCAAACTGCTTTTAAAAACAGGTTGATATTTCCCTCTTTCACAATATCTGCAGCAAACATAAACACGCTACGCTCATTATCATTCCTCCTCTTTTATTGGGCGTTTTTAAGACCTGCATATTGATGTGTGAAATCAAATAGAGCCAATTTTTTACAATTAAGCAGGCGCAGAAGTTTGTGATAAGTTGAAGAATTGGAATACGCAGAATTTATCAAAACATTCAGTCTTTCAAGTGTTTGATGGTATAAGTTACTCATCACTGACCTAACTGACTTTGACTTCTGTGTCTCCTTACTTTAAAACATTAATACTTTATTGATCTTTAAGAGAGTGTCACACAGCAGGTGGTTAATATTATATGACTAAATCAGTCAGCTGGAAGGTGTCTCATGAGTGCACCATGACCAGTCCTGAATGAGCACACATCCTCTGATAGAAAAGTGAAAGGACTTGTGCATCAGTAGTGCTTTCAAGTAAGGGTTAATGTATGATTAGCAGGTGGTTATGGGAAATAGAATCCTGACAGGGTGAGACGAGACCCTGACACTTCTTGCGTTTCCCATAACCACCTGCTAATCATACATTATTCTGCTTATTATACGGCTACTAACTTAAGATACAAACACGTTAGCAAAATACATTGAATATAAGATTTCTTTATTGATAAGTCCCAGTAATACCATGGCAGTTTGCGTTCCATGGCGATGGATTCTTTTCTGCCCGTTTTCATCGATTTAACATTAAACTGCCCTCATCCAGCTGTGGGATCAGGTTGACACTGGTGTTGCTCATGTTAGTGAAAGTTAATAACAGTTGTCAAGGGGTTCTGACCAAATAGAATCAAGCAGCTTACACAGTTGGAAGGTCAGTAAGAGAGTCCGTTAATAAGCTTTAACAATACATGTACATGCATGTCAAATTATAAACAAAAGCAAGCTTTTAAAATATGAGAGTTATTTAGTATTTGTTTTAGCAATATAAGTTTCTGAACTTGAATGTTTCGGTGTCTCTCAGCCAGGATACGTGAAGCTGTCCAAACCTGTGGCTCTGTGGACCCAACAGGACGTGTGTAAATGGCTGAAGAAGCACTGTCCCAACCAGCACCAGATCTACAGCGACTCCTTCAAACAGCACGACATCACAGGTACTGTTATACACTTACTACTACTGCAAAGACATATAAAGTGGCTTTCATGAAAGATGGTCTGCCACATGTTGCTTTCTCTGCAGTCAAACTGTTTGTTTTTATCCAGCATTAAAATAGGGAATGCGTCCCAGTTTTTGTACCCTGGTTTTGATCTCAATGAGGACACACTATGTACATTGAGAAAACGGGGTATTCATGTTTCAGTATGCTTGCATGATCACGACCATATCCAGCTTTCAAGTTTGCAGCAGCGTCTTTCTTTTGATCTCAGTCTCTGTGCTCTCCATGAACAGGAAATGAACACGCTATAGGATCCTGATTTCGAGAGTACTCCATGTAGTACATCCATAATTTGTGTCAGCATATATTGTCTTTAGATGAAAACTCAACCCATTTTTTGTGCAGCAGCTGTCGTAAGGGAATTAGAGACTGATGCTGCGCTTCGTCATAAATGGGAAATAAGATTTTCATCCATTGGACTACAGCTTGGAAGACTTTGATGTGACACTCTGGCTTTCACCATTTTGATCTTTATGGAGCTTGTTCGGTCTTTCTTAGTTGGCATGTTGCTGTAGCAGTGACCTGTCAGTCACAGCAAGCCACACTCTAAATCAGTGGTTCCCAAACTTTGTCTGCGGGGCTCCCCGTTTGTGGGTGAAAATATTTCCATGCGCCCCACAGTTTGGGAAGCACTGCCCTAAATGATCCCCTGTTTTGTTGCCTAGTTTACTCTAAATGGGACCATCACTTTCAACATAGACCTCAAGCTGTATCAGGAGATGTTATACTGGAAATAGAGACCTTAAACTCATTGGGAAATTCTTCACCAATGTAATAATCAAGTGAGAGGTGGAGTCATATTCTTGGCCTAAACTGAAGCACTGAACACTCATGAGTCTGAAGACATTAATAGCGAATCTCTGAGGGCTTGAGGTGGTATAAAAAAGAAGAACGGGACTCAAGCATGACTTCTGGTGTTGCCTGGAAACAAGATGAACCACATGGTGTTAAGAAAAGCTGACCTTAAGTTTGTATTTTTTCTGACTTTCTTTACAGTACTCAAATTTTAGCAGATTATTAAAAATCAGAAAGGTAATAATCCAACTCCTTTGCTCCATGCTTGCTTTGTTTACAATTAACATTTGAACATTTGTTTACATTTGGTCAGGGCTTTACTTACTTTTTTACATCTCCAAGTTTGTGCTAGTCCAAAAGGAAAGTCTGCGCCCTCACACACTTGATTATGTGGAACAGTGCTAAGCCTTCAAAACACCCCCTGGAAATGCACCTACAAGTCCATGAGTCTGTGATGGACTGGGATTGGGCGTTCTTCTTCTTTTGCATCCTGTTGAGTTGCCCCCTGCTGGTCATAAGAAAGAATGCAAAGCATCTCACCACTCCTTGAACGCAGTCTGTGTAACAGTCATGTTCATATCTCACAGTGTTCACAGGAGCTTGGCACTGACCTGAAATGTTGCATCTCTCTGAACAAAACAACCTTTTTGAATCCAGTTTAAAGTAGAAACTTATAACATCAGGCGTCCTCTCCTCCTCAGCTCTCTGCTGCTTTAGTCATTTCTCATCCTGATGAAGCCGGATCTCATTTATAACATTCCAGGTGCGCTCTGCACCCACTGCCTGCCACCTGCAGCCCCGCCACCCGGCCTACCCGTCTGTCCATCCCTCCCTTCCCACTGTCAACTGTTACCCCTGACAACAGTTACCACGTCAATCATTCCCCTAACAAGGCTCCTCAAGGTCACCCGGGCGCTAATGACACTCTGACTGGCATGGTAACAGACGAGCATTAATTGCAGCACTCTCTGACTCTCAGAGCACGACTGATCACATTAATATGTTTGTTTGTTGTCTGTGGAGGACCTCCTCCACTCGGCGGCTGGTCGGGATGAATCGCTCGGCGGTCATGATGAGCGGCGTGATGACTCATGCTCCCTGTTTTACCCTCTGATGTATTTTGACTGTTTTATATGTTTGCACAGAGGGTTTTTTAGATTTAGCATCCTCTGCTTAATGGCCTGAAAATATGAATCTTGCAGCTCTGCAGTTCAAGTTGCACATACATCACATCAGCGGCAGCATAGAGGTCCAGGAGATTACCCACAGTTCATTGCATGCTCTCTGAACTGAACCCACATTAGGATCCATCTTCTTTTTTTATGATTCATATCTAATAACCACTTTTCACAGTTTGGCAGTCAGAGCACTCAGCAATGTACAAGTCTGGAACTCAGCTCACATAAAAGTAAAGTCTAATAAAAAATAAACAGTCAAAGACAATATATGACTTAAAATGTTAATACATGTCTTCAACACTGTTAAATTAATAAGAAAAATGTCAATTAAAAAAAAGTAATAACGAAATATAACAAAGTCACCAAAAGCACTGAAAAGGTGGAATAAGTATGACAAAAAAATTAGGTCTCAAGGATGTATAAAACTTGACATTATTGAAATGTAGTTGTAATATTACATAAATAAAAAAATTAATTCACAAGAATTAAGTCATCAGGGAAAAAGTTATAAATTTACACGGAAATTTTTTTAAGAAAAAGTGAAGAATTAAGCAATAAATCTGAGAACAAAGCTGAAAAATGAATGAGTAAAAAAATTGAGAATTAGCAAGAACATGGTCATACATTTACAAGATACAATGTCCAACTATTTCAAAATAAAGCCGTTAGATTATGAGAAAAAAAGTCTAAAATTTGTAAGATAAAGCTGTACATTCCCAAGAAAAGAAGTTTTACATTTCCAAGAATGATAAAAAAAAAATTAAATTGAAAGAATAAATCTTAAAATGTACCCAGAAGAAAAATCTTAATTATCAAGAATAAAGTCATACATGTAAAAGAAAAAAAAGAAAACATTTGCTAAATAAAGTTGTGAATTGACCAGAAAAAAGTTGAAATTTGTTTACTTTTTCCTCATTTATGCCTTTATGCTTGCAACTTTACATTTATTAAGATATACATTTACCCAGAAAGAACTTGCAAAAAATAAAGGAATAAATGTGTGAGAAAAAAGTCATAAATTTGACAGAATAAACCTTTAAAATGTCCAGAAAAAAGTTGTAAATGTACAAGATCAAAGTTATAAATTCTCAAGATTTAATTTGTTAATCAACCAGCTTAAAGTTATGACTGAATGAGAATGTTTTATTACACATTTATCAAACTCTAAATGAGGAGCATTAATCATCCTGTGAAGTCATTTTCTACAGCTGAGGACAAGCAGGCACTTCAGAATAGTCTCAGCTCCTTTCATATCCTTTTGGATTGCTGATACTTCTGATGATGAGGAGCTGCTGACAGATTGAGAATTTAATTATGAATAGCAGAATAGAATAGTATACTAAAGTACAACACGACAACATGCTCCACTTCCATCATTGTAGTGCAGGCAGCTGGCTGCTCTTCTGATCTTATAGCCTTCAAAGAAACATACGATACATACATATGATATTCTGACTTTTTTTCTCATAGATTTTATTTTTGTAATATTACCAGTATATTCTCAGATTTATGACTTCACTGTTATTTAATTTTTCTTTTATTTAAGGATCAGTTAAAGCAATGCTGCTGTACTAATTATATATTGCATTTAGTGATTATCGGTCAGGATTTCTGGTACAGTAATAGATAATTTGAAGTTAGAATTTAGTTTAAATACAGAAAATGGACTTTCGTGCTTTTTGTGCATACAGTGTTTGCTATTATAGAAGTACCTAAATAATGTCAGTGCAGTTATCCTCTCATTTATCCGGTTGTTTGTTCTCAAGAGCTCCATATATTAAGATTAATAAACTTATATTAATCTTACTTTAAATTACATCATCACTGCCGTTCTAACGAGCCTGATTCATTCAGTTAGCGCCTGTAAATAGATTATGTTCTCTCTTGTTAGTCTTTCTGTGATTAAACCATGAGAACTTAGCTTCTTAATGGTGAATTAACTTAACGACCTGTGTTTGTTATTACAGTTTAATTATTTTTACAGGATCAAGAGAGGGAAGGGTTAACCAAATATGCATGCGCATACATTACACACACACACAAACACACGCACACACACACACACTTTTCCTGCTGGCTCAATTAGGCGATAATGACATGCGCAAAACCTGCGAGTAATTCAGTTTGTCTTCACATCGAGCATTAATTAACAGAAGCCAATTAAAACGGGCCGAGCCACAGCGATTGGGCTCACAAGGCAATTTGCATCCCAATCAATCTTTGAAATATTATGCAGATATTTTCAGTTCCTACAGCCTATTAGAATAAACAAGCGGGGAAACAAATGATGAATGGAATAATGTAGTGAAACAATCATGCAAAGACAAACAAACAGTGAATATGAATACCTTTATAAGTGCGTGCATGAGAATATCTATTTGTTCAGTGTGCTTGTCACTAGAGCTCTGAACTTTAAAGACTGGTAATGTGTGTGTGTTTGTGTGTGTGTATGTCTGTGTGTGCATGAATAGGCCTGATTTTATTCTCCAGACCATAGCGTGTCTTTACAGTATTTTCCGTCCGATCCATCCATAACACAGAACACTCCAGCCTCTTTTTCGCCTGCCAGCGGTACTCAATCTCACTTGTCTGTGCGATGTAGTCATCCCTTCATAAAGTAGCAAATCAATAAACGGTCTCTATTCCAGATCATAATTCAAACAGGCGTTTGTGTCCTCCCCCCATTGACATAAAACAGCAGCGAGGGAAATGCATTTTTACTGCGTTTCAGGCCCGCTGCAACATTTTTAATGCAGAATGACTTCAGTATGCAGCAGCTGCCTCCCTGCGAGGCTCCTGAAACCTCAGCCAAAGAAATCAATGTTTCCCATCCTCCCTTCTGCTGAAAGTGCCAAGAAAGCCTTACACTCCCTCAATCCTCACCTCCCACCCCCAGCAGAGACAGCGCCCAATTTGACTTTAACACCCAGCTGCCATTAAAAATGCATTAAAGCATATTAGGGCATAATTAGATATTAGTCCCTAATCCGTTGTAATTACAAGGACGGAGCTCTTTTTGTGGGAGAATACCACGGCGAGATAAATTAGTCAAACACACAATTTCCGATACCTTAGATGTAATCAGTGCACGAGATGTGGTGACATTGGTAATCAAAGCAAGAGGGTGGAGGAGAGGAGGGACAAAAAGGGTGAGTCACTATTAAGTTATATTTTCTGTCAGACAAGGGCATTGCATCACAACGTGGGAATGCAGACGCTCTCCAAAGGCTCACAAAGAGTGAATTAGACGCAGCTGTAGAGGCTGGCTGCAGGGGTGGGTTTACAAATTTCTGAACTGGTAAAAATGTCTCACATTTTGAGTTTGACTACTGGCAACAATAAACTGCTCAGTATTAACAGCTGCATTATTTATTCAGTATCCATTCAAAGCACAGACCCTGAATCCACAGCTGGCTGCTGCTGTGTGAAGGTTCAATAAGCTTCCACTTGGTAATCAGAAGTAGAGGTTGACCATAATGATTCTTTAAAAAAAAATACTGTAAGCCTTGTGGTAAAGTCGGCTGCCCATGTAACGAGGCGCTGGGGTTTGATTCCAGCCTGCTGCCCCTTACTCGCAAGTCATTCCCATCTTCTCTCTCCTGGTTTTCTGCTCCATCTACCATCCTGTCCTCTCAAAATACAGATGTAAAAGCCAAAAAATATAACTTAAAAATAAAAAAAAGATACAAATACTGTAAAGTTTGGTGGATGAGACATACATTTTTTTATCTACAGTAAAAATTGGGATCCGCCCTTTAATCTAGCGGACTAGTATACCACTATAAAATGCAGAGAGGTTTTTTATTGTCATAGTATTTCATGTTGCTCAAAGAAGCCAGTGAGCGCTTTGTTTGCAAAGCATGCTGGGATATGTAGTAATGCACACCAGTGCGGTGGCGCCACTTTTGAACAACTTGTCTCCTTCTTTAGGTCATAATCATGCATTTAAAGAAAACCAATTTACTATTTTGTAAATAAATCTAGCGCAGCACTGGCTAGTGGAGGTGGGACGGCCTAATTCATCCAGATCCATGTCTGATCCATCTCCGACCTGTCACAGCACCAGATCTGATAGGTTTCTATTCTAGTAAATGTGTTAACTTCAACTAGATCCACTCTGTTGTGTTCTGGCTCCGTCTCTGTCTCTGATTCGGCAGGTCGGAGCCCTCGGATATACGAAAAAGTTCTAATTTTGCTGGATGTCAGAGCTCAACACATAAATCTCAGCAGATTAAGGGGAACAGGAAGTCAAGCACCGAGCAAAATTAGATAATTCCGTTTACTTTTCAGAATAAAGTCTGTGTTATCGCCAGATCGTATTTCATTTAACTACAACAACAAACTGTCATATTGAGAGGAGCCAGGCTTGGAGTCAACAGGGCAGAGGTTTTCAGAGGCCAATAAAGACAACATGGATGAGGAGAATAGTCGGATAATCACTGATTCAATAATTAGCGCAGGAAAACCTTGGTCACATGACTCCAGCTGTACGGCGGTCCTGCTCCGTGCTGCGTTCTGAAACGCAGTCGGTGAGTGTTGATGGATGAGAGTGGACAAGGATCTGGTGGAAGTCTGATGTAACACGAGTCATACGAGGGGGTCCACTTTCAAACTGGGCTGAGCTCAACTGCAGTAGAGGTAGCTTGCAGGATCGCAAACTCGAAAAAGATGCACAGAAACTACAAGTTATTCAAAGCAGAGGCAGTAGACATGCTATTTTTAAATCACCAATAGCATTGGTAACTCCATTTATGCTCTTCAAAATAAGTTGTCATATTGGTGCATGTTGTTTCACAGATACACAATCACTGATACACCTGTGAAAGACCAATATCAGCTAGTAATATAATTCGATTTGCACTTAAAATATCGCTCTATCAATGTAAGAACATGAAACAAGTCCTCTGCCTACATTGTGTGAGGACATTCAAAAAGAAACTGGAAGTTAGGTCACCGTAAGATATAGTGGAGGCATTAGTGGAAGGTGAATTGTGACCTGAGCATGAAGAACACCACTCCTATCATCAATCGATCTGACTGTTTTCCCTCACACAGGAATACTCAGCTAAATGAATAACCAGCCTCATCAAATGTATTGATATACGGTGGCCTTAGTGTGAATAATTAATAGCCTGTAATATTAGCGGTTTAATGAGGGGTGGCCTGTATCGAGCAGCTCACACTAAACCACTCCGTCTCTCTTTTAAATGCCCTCCTGTCCACGGATCCATCTTTTCTTTCCACTTTAAAAATAACAGTGGCGTGTCACTCGCCGTGTCTCTCGCTGTGGACAAAATGTATTTTTGATGAGCGGCAGAATGAAATGAAATGTGACAAACTCTATTTTAAAAGCAGACAAGGACCTAGCAACAGGCCTAAACAGCACTAGAGTGATGAGGGAATGTATTGTGCAGGCTCCACAGACTGCTGTCATAAAAGCGCTGCTGTGTAATAGAGGAACAGGCGTGTAGTAAACGAGTGGAAGGGACTAACATGGCTGCACATCAACTTTGGAGGCACATAACAGCTCCACTGGCGGCCATCGTTTTGTGTAATTTCCAAAAGTAAATTTGAACTGCTCGTGGATGATGAGAGTTAGATGTTTGGGGGACGGTTTTGATCCACACACAGAATGAATTGTGGGTAATGATGCCAGTGGCAAGATGGTTATAAAGCAATGGGTAATATAAACTTAATTATTGTCCTGCCAATTGCATGTTTTGAAAATGCAGTCCATATTGAGGGTTTGGAAATTAATCTTCAGAGACTGAGTGACAAGGAAGTACACATTCTTTCTTGGTTTGATACTTTAATTCTGTATGAATTTAATCCTAAATATCTCATTTTCTTCTCTCCTCTCTTTGCCTTTGTAATCATATTAAAAAAGAAAAAAAAGACTCAAAAAAAGGAGAAAAATGGCCTCTTGATATTCAAGTCATCACTGCTCACGTCCCCTGTTAGCCCGCTGTAATGATCATAGCAGGAAAATTAGAGATTCAGCCAGAGACGACTCATCTCATCACCACTTGGAGGCCATGTGATTACTGTCTCGATTACAGTAATCTTCTCACACCGTGCTGAGTACGTCCCACTCGCCTTTCACCAGCAAGACTTCAGCTGTTGCTCTCCAGATAAGAAAGAGTGAGACCAGGCAACGCTCTGTGAGGAGTCCACTTTGCAGTTTTACTCGTTACAGCACAGAGACTCTTTTTAAGTGTGGCACATCTCTCAAAAAATGCAGGATGTGACCGCCTGCAAGACAATTATCCATGTCCAGATTGCACTCAGAGCTCAAGCTGTATGTGTTCATTAAGATGATATACAGGTAGAGTTTTTATGACTTAGTAAAAGCTAGATGATGGAGTTGAAATCGATTGCATGTCTGAGAAAATTAATCGAGCTGTGTCACTTTAAATATGTCAGCTTGGGTTGGGGACAGAAAGACTGAGTTTTAAATGCAAAGCATGTAGCAAACGGGATGAATCTCACAAATAGTGGTTTTTTTAGGGCTGTCAAAAACAGTTTAAAAATGTTGAAGACTTCAACTTTTAATAACCTTTTTTGTATTCCATTATTTTGCATTTCGAAACAGTTTTAAGTCCTTATTCACTGTGAAAAGTAATTCTAACCAGTGTCTTGATTTTTGAATCGAATGAATGCAATGGTGACCTTGTTGTATTGTTCAGATAAATGCTGCTCTGTTCCACCTGTGTAAATCTACCATGTAAAGCAACTACCAATGTCTTTGTGTTCTCATTCACCCGTGACGAAAACTCAACACATCCAGCTGTCTTCATAACGACCTCACAATACCACTTTGACTCAAGAAAGTGACTTAACTCCATGTCAGTCATTAATACTAATTCCCCGACATAAGAGTCCCAGAGAGCTGTCTGCAGGTTGTTAGCTGCGGCTAACCAACAGCGGTGCTGGATAATGATCAGCAAACTGAAATAGATCAGTAGTGGTTAAATCAGCATGAGGCTACCGCTGCTGTGACAAGTACAGGAGTGAGGTGGCTTATTATCTGTGTGTGGGTGTGTTTTCGTGTGTCTCCCTTTCCCTTTCTGGCTGGCTGGTCTGGTTTAATTACGGAGACTGCACCCCGTTCTCTGTAGGATCATAACTGGCCTCCTCTGCTTCAGTCAGGAAATAGCATTAGCATTGGATCACAGGTGCTGAGCGGCTGCAGTAGCCCTTTAGCTGCAGGGCTACAAGCAACTCTGTGACCGTGACAATCAGTTACAATTTACTTTAAGGACTTCAAGCTGAGTGATATCACAGTGAAGACTGCCCAGTGCAGCTACAGTCTGTGATTTACTGTCGTTAGCTAGTTCAATCCAAAGCTGTTAGCCTTTTTTTCACTCTTGAGGGAAATCCTAGCGCACATGGCTGAAAAAGTATACTCACTACTCAGAGCTTCAGCACTCACAGCACTTGTTATTCTGTGCTTGACAGAGTGTAGTGCAGGTTTGGAGTGCAGTTGGCCAAATGTAGCTTGGTGACATTCGTCCCCAGAGGACACACATATGGGCGCACAGCTGCGCGGGAGATTTGAGAAATATGTGTGAGTGGTGTGGGAGATTTACCTGAGGATATGCAGTCATAGAATACATTCTTGCACTGTAGCACTAGCTTTCAGAGCAGCTGCCAAAACATGTCAGGGCCAAAAAGTGGGATTTTTTTAAATGAGAGGGAGAGGAAGGTTAATTTGCTGCCATTGTGCTCCTGTCTCTACCCCTAATTAGCATAGCTTTTTAGCTCCATGGGGAAACAAAGTGGTCTCCTGCAGGATAAGTGACATTTCGGTATTTTAATGTGCAAATGGGACCAGTTGGCAAAATTTCACCAGTGTACACATGCTGTTATATTGGACTGGCCTGCACATGATTTCGTATTTGTTTACAAAGGCACTTAAAGCCATTAATCAAAGCGGGGAGTTGACATGCACGCCTATAGCTGTAGATTAATCTGCTTCAGCCCAACCCTGCAGCTCATCCAACACTCATTAATTTAATGTCAGGGGACACTGTGTTCATATGTGTACTCACATCGCTGCATTTGTAAAACATGTGTTGACATGAGTGCCAACATTTGGTTTGTGTATCATATGGCAGATCACATTTTTCAAGTCGCAACAAAATGCAGTTGCAACATGATCATCAATCCTGATATGTCGGTCCCCTTTGTGCCAACAAAACAGCTCTGAGCCATTTATGCCTGGACTCTGCCAGACCTCCAAGGGTATCCTGTCATACATGGCACCAAGATATGAACAGTAGATTTTTTTCACCCTGATGTAAGCTTACTGGTTGTCCTTCCTAGGATCACTTTGTGACAGTAGTGACTGCTATGCGGATTACACTGTACCCTACCCTACCATACCTTATCCTACCCTACCATACCATACCATACACTACCCTGCCATACCTTACACTACTCTACCATACCTTACACTACCCATCCCTACCTTACACTACCCCAGCATATCCTGCCATACCTTACACTACCCTACCATACCGTACACTATCTTACCATACCCTATACTACCCCACCATAACCTACCATACAATACCATACCTTAAGGCTGATTTATACTTCTGCGTTGAATCGACAGCGTAGCCTACGCCGGGGATCCGCGTAGCTCCTGTACCTATGCAGAGGCCTATTCACGTAGCTGACGTGCTCCTCCTTCAAAATGTAACTACACGTAGGATCAACGTGGATCGCAAGCCCTGTGATTGGTCCGCTCAGCGGCTTGTATTTCCCGCATTTACAGCACTTCTGGGATCCCGGACATCGGCCACACATCGGCCGTGTATTTCCTCTCCTCCTCTCTATTCTTCATGTAATCATGTCTGTATGATAAACAGCAACATGTATCTGCTGTAGATTAACATAACACCCTCTGAATCGCTGTGGAAAAGTAAACAGGAATTGTAGCAGGGCCGGAAGCAGGCGACCGGCTATCAGAGAGACCGCACTGCCCTCAAGCGTTTCAGCGGAGAGTTGCTGCGTGAGACGGACACATCGACGCACAAGTATGTGGTGCTCATGTCCGCATCATCCCCTGCTGCGTAGGGGAGACGCAGAAGTATAAATCAGCCTTTACACTACCCTACCATACAATACCATACCCTACACTACCCCACCATACCCTGCCATACCTTACACTTCTGTACCTTAAATACAACAATGAACCAGTAGCCAACCATAATTCCTAGTGAACAAACACTATCAAGTTACCTCCATGTGTTATGAGTTCTTTTAAAACTAGTGAATACAAAAAAGACCTGATATCAATTTCCACAAACTACTGAACAATCAAACAACTGTGAACCAATCTTTCTAACTCAAGTACTGGTGAAAAATATTTGGCCAAAAATTGAAACACATTTTCAGCTATAAATAGAAGAAAGAGGGAGCATTGAATAGAAAATAATAACAGAAAGACAGGCAGGTGTCTGAGAAGAGATTGAAAATGTAATCCTTTTAGTACTCTGTCATAAAAAAACTGCAGTGATAGGAGAACAGATAGAGTTAAGTGGATGGACTAAAAAGTCGTTGTTGCCTTCAAAGACAGTGATTGTACAAATGTTCAGAGCTAGATATCTACCTCAACAACCCTGCTGTGTCACTGTGTAAGTGTTTGAAATGTGTGTTTTGGGTCAAGAGTTAATGATTATCTGCCAAGTCTTCTTTCTGTGTTGAACTGGAAGAATAAACTAAAGTCATGCTCTATCACAGGGCTGGAATCTCCGTGAATTTACCACATAGCACTACACTAAGCTGACACAAGGTTAAGTTTGTACCACAACATAGGCAGGCCATTTGTGTTGCATGTACAGCTGATTCACTATTTTCTATCTCATCCAGAAACTCTGCTTCTCTCCAGGCATCCCGCCTTCTCTTACCTCATTTACTTCCTCTTCACCAATTTACTCTTGTCCTCGTCCTTCTCTTCCTCCCCCACCACTCTTCATGGCCATGCTACACTGCTCAGTGTATTAATTGTGGTTTGAAAAAATCCCCAGCTGAGGCATGCTGGGATTGTCGAAGCCAATGGCTCAGAACTGCAGGGCAGGCGAGTGAAAGCTTGGACTTTTTTCAGAAGCTGTTCCACCCTGCTGATACTGCCTGGCCGACCGGAAGGAGAGGAGCGTTGGCAGCCAGCAGCGTGAACTGGCAGTTTGTTCGCAGTCGTCGGCGTGCTCATATTCCAGGCATCAGCAGTACTGCCACTGCCTACATTAATACACTTTAAACTGTGTGAGGAAATCAGGAGGGATCTATTAAAATCACTACATGAACACATCTTTTTTTAGAATACAAACTCTTTTTTAAAACCGCATTCGGATGATGCCTTCAGATGTCAATGACCCTATAAGCGTAATTGCTGTTTACCATTCAGTACATAAAATAACACATTATTTTGAAGGTCTCAGAGATGCAAGCTGCAGAACAGTGTTTGGGGTGATAGGCTTTCTTAATATGCTGAGGGTATGATGACATAGTGCTCATAAGTACACTAGGTAGGAGGCTGCTGCTAGCATTAGGCTAACTTAGCCTAACTTAAAAGCGTTAGAAAAGGAAAAGGCTCCTGTCAAAAACAGCTTCTGTCATCCTGTTTTCAAGCTCTGTGTCCTGAGTCCCAACATAAATCTATAAAAAACTGATATGTCCCAGATTTGAATAATCCCGGCCACTGTTTAACCAAGTGAAATACCAAAACAGTGCGCCATGCTTGCTACACTGATTTGTTCACATGTCAATCAATGTTGTTGCCAAGGCTGTTTCCATTTAAAGTTATATTTTTTGGGGGCTTTTTGCCTTTATTTGATAGGATAGTGAAGAGAGACAGGAAATGTGGGGAGCAGAGAGGGGGGAAGACATGCAGGAAATGGTCGACCAGCCGGGAATCGAACCGGCAACCCCTGCGACGAGGGCTATAGCCTCTATATGTGGGGCGCTTAGACTGCTAGGCCACCAGCACCCCGGCTGTTTCCATTTTAACCAATTATAAAACATCCCTAATGTACTGCCAGTCAAAGCTCAATGCTAATTTGTCTGTTCTGTGTGAGTCCATCTCAGCGTGCGGCTATTGCTTAGCTAGTCCGGCTTATAATGCTAACATAACCTGCTGCGTAATGGCAGATAGGCTAGCTGTCAGCATTTCCAAAAAATCTCCAGGAGAGTAACAGCCCCCATTCAAAAAGTACCATGCAACGACTGTGCTGTTTTGCACGCTGCAAGTGTCCATTTTTAGTCACCCATGGTGTAGCAAGCCAACATACAAAGCCATATTAAGATGAGCAAACACAAATGGTGGGTGTAGGCTTGAAAGTGTGACCTAACTCAGTGAGGTAAACTTTGACGGGATGCTCACGAGGGCATCTTTGCCGACAACCTTGTGAAGCACAACAACAGCTTTCATCCAGTGGACCGTACAGTGGGAAGCATTTTACGTGTGCTAAGGCTATTGCAACCAACTTCACGGCCCTTATGCTTTTAAGTTGCAGAAGGCAGATCATGGGAGACACGGTTTCTCATCTGCTGAGGAACTTTCTTTCCTGTTACCAATTGTACCCTGAGCTCATACATGTGGGTTTGAAAATATGGAGTCCTGGAGTCTCAGCTGGTTGCCTAGATTTTGGCACTGCCTATTTTTTAACTTGAGGGATAGTAGGAGGCAGATTTTCTATGATTTTAACAGAACACCAGTTTCTGTTTACGTTCTTTATCCCAAGCTAAGCTAACAAGCTGCTGGAGCTACCTTCTTAGTTAGCCCAGAGGGATGACATTGGTGATTAGCTTTGGCAGGAAAGCTAGAGAACAAAATGTGTTTCATAAATAATATGGTGTCTCATTTCTGTGAATGGTATTTGTTTGGCACAAGAGGTCTGATATATGTTACACCTCTCTTGGTTACAGTTTAGTGACAAAATTAGCTTTTTCTCTATTGCAGGTTAATATGTGGTATTTGGATGGTCTTTGTTTTAACTTCCCAGACCAACACAGGCAAGATTAAGCATATAATTATGTTATATTATTGGTTTTCATTTTTCTACACAGATATCGATGAGGTCTGTGAGACTACAAACAATGAAAAGGTGTCTAAAATACAAGATTTAGAGAAAAAATCTTGTCTGCATCAACAGTTGAATGCATCACAAATAAAGTCCTTCCATGCTCATAGATGGTGAGTGCACCATGAGTGTATTTCCCGGTCTGAGTGCTGTGTTGTATCTCTTGTATCTCTTGTATCTGCCGTTATTTAAGATCGACATCACTGAAGCAGAGAAAAAGTGATCCTCTGTTGCCATGCCAATCTATCTTTGGTTACAGAACACGGTGCCAAGTGATAGTTGGTCAATATTTATAGTCTCATAACGGCGTGCTTTATGTGCACAGGTTTTTCTTCCACCAATTTATACATCTCCCTCTTCTCCCTGAATCCCCGCCCTCCGCCCCGCCTTTGATTCATCAGTCCACTTTCTCTTTCCACCTCGCTAATCTTTGTCTTCCCATCTTCCACATTTAATATGCTCCTCTCACTTTGAAGCGTTTATGGCTCTACTTAGCTCCCCAGTGTTTATGTAATGGGTACTTCCAGCAGCCATTTTGTGATGAAGCATCTTAACTATGTTTGGCATTTTAGCCCCATCTGGCCTTCGCACTAAGCGGAGAGCTGCTTTTGTTAAGACAGGGAGAAAATTGGCCTAACACAGTCGACATTTTACCACCAACACTTAAGGGTGCTTAGTTTTCCCAACTACATCCCTCTGTGATGTGGTGGCAAAGTGACAGCGAGGCTCTGGATGTCCTAACGATGTGGGATAGATCATGAAAACAAGTAATGAAAAATGAAATGATAAAGTCCGCCTTAGTTTCTGTTGCTGCTTTGAGAAAGAAGAACTCAGTATGAAGAAACTCAGACGTGGAAACTAGAGAAAGTCTCTCCTTCCCAATTCTCAAAGCCAATGTTGGTACCAGCAGATAAAAGGGGTTTACATAATACTGTGTATATATTGGTATACATTTTGCAAACTTTGACTTACATTTCAGTCTCTTCTACCACCATACTGCTGTTTGATATTATCACATGCTAATTGGCTACCGTATCAAATCTTTTCATTGAATCACATACTTACACCAATGACATCATTGGCACCTATCATGCATTGTCTGTCTCATTAAATATTAATACTGACATCTGTATTAACATAGCTATCTTCTCTGATGGACAACATGTCACACCCCCTCCAGGAGACCATAACAACAGTAAGTAGCTTGATGAGTGACAGACTTCTTCACCCGCGGTGTATCACAGAGAGATACTGCAGGTCTTTTCTTCCTGCAGTGGTCAGACTATAATCAATATTATATATATATATATATATATATATATATATATATATATATATATATATATATATATATATAACTGCTAACTCAATAAATAGAAGTATATGGGATCATAAGGCTAATCGTAATGATTAAAACTCTTGCTAATTTTGTCTCAAGCCTGGAAAAGACAATGAGATAGTCTCTTTAAGTAATGTTCATTTTTAATTTTATGTCATTTAAATTGTCTTCTACTGTGTCTTGACAATGAATGAACATGCGGTGGTCTCTGACCCTGGACCCTGCCACAATAATAAAATAGAAACTTCAAACTTAAAATTGTGGAATAGATTGTGTCATATTGATAGTACAGATGCTAACACAGAACATGTCTTGGAACACACTCATTTTGGTGAGCTTTGAACTGCTCACACTCAGGGAGGATTCCAGGCTTCTGAAAGAGTTGAGATCTGTGTTTTTTCAGCAGCTGAAGTCAGGTTTACGGCACCTAGCACGCATTCAGCACGCCTTATGTTGATAGCAGCTCTGATGTAGTTATCTTTGCTGATGAAGCCAGCTTTTGTGAACATTTGAAGGAGTTTTATGAGCGAATCAAGACAGAATCTAACCAGCATTAAAACGTGTGGTTTATATAGAGATATAGTGTTTTGAGAATGAAAAATAATTCACATTTGGTGCTGTTGGATTACTGTTTCTTTAATCGCCTTAGCCCTTTTAGTTTAGAGGATGTTAAAACCATGTTACGTACATCTGTTACTCTAACTTATATTTGATAACTTGAACCATCTGACAATAATCCTAAATATATGTGATAGACGGAGGAGAAGGATGTGACGGACTAGCATCGGTGAAATCCTTGGATGTAAATTATTTTCAATCTAGTCGTAAATCATATGTGTTCGCTACAATGCTCTGTAAATAACCTGAAATACTGAAAAATAAAAGGGCTATAAAACAAGCAAATAGAATGTGATGGACAAACTCTCATGAGCCTATCAGGACTAATCTTTCAGCTCTCAGCCAATCACAGCCTGTTTCTTCGCCCATTCACTGTAAGCCAAAGGGGCAGAGTCGGGCACTTGGGGTTTGACCTAATGCCTTGTAATTACCCTGAATTATCATCCTATCTGCTTACAGCCCCTCATGTTACAGAAGCACTCATAACAAGCGTTTACACTATACTCTCCTCTCATTGTAGAAGCTGAAATCCCCCCTCATAGAAACTGATTGGATGATTAAATTATGGATTTTATACAAGGATTTGCAATTAGGGAAGGCGCTGTGAGGGATTCAAGAGAGATACAGTCCTCCTATTTATGTAAAATGTGTGCGGTATTTGAGAATAATATGCTTCAAATTAAACTGAGCTGAGCTTGATGGAATATTTCAGACACTCACAAAATAGACAAAGACTCTGGAAACAATTTGTTTTTATGTCAGAATCAGTGTTGTCACCGTAAAAAGCTCTCTGGTGTGAGCACACAATGAATGATTTGTGCAGCGTCCATATTTGTTTGTGCGTGTTCCTCCTTTCACATAAATGCTTAATCTGTACCCTTTTAGAGTGTCTCCAGCTGTGCATATTGAATTGTCAGCGGCTTCCTGCTCCTCCTGGCCCTTAACCTTTACCCTTTGTTTACTGTTCAGGGCGGGCTCTGATGAGATTGACAGACCGAAAGCTGGAGCGAATGGGGATCATGCAGGAAGCCCAGAGGCAGCACATCCTGCAGCAGGTCCTCCAGCTCCGCGTCCGGGAGGAAGTCAGGACCCTCCAACTCCTCACACAAGGTAGACTCTTCCGCACCCAGCTCTTCTTCCTTCAAACTCAAAAACAAACATAAAAACACACCACTCACAATACACTAAAACGCCCCATAAAGCACAGGATACATTGCAGTTTGATAACAGCGCAGGTTTTTTACAACACACGCTGTATCTGTGTCTCTCCCGGGGAAAGATTTTTCATGAGTAAGTCAGCTTCTCACACTCTGTTAAATATTCATTTCATTTACAGTGCAGCATTTATGTCCATGCCATCTGTAGCCATGGTAATCACTGCATGTTTTAAGGCTTGCAGGAAGTGATGAATCAAAAATGATTACGCAACAACAAAAGGCGCATGCACATTTTCCTCTCTGGTATCTTTTGGTTGTAGAGTGATCACAGGCTGCTCTAAGGCCTAGACATAACACTACAGTTTAGCAGTGAAATCAAGTTAGTCTAATAGAAATGCTACAATCAAAGCAACCACAAAGGATGATAACTTAGCACTAACTTACCTGTGCAGTTAAACTTTGATGAATTTAGACATGCACATTTTGCTCAATGTAACTCGGGGAATCCACAGGATGCGTGTGCGCCGCGTTACGGCTGCGACACGGCTCTGCTCCGTCCCGGGGCTTTCGCCCTGGTCCATAGGATGCGTGTTTGGAGCGGCGCGCACTCCGGAGCAGGAAACTCAAGATCCCTCGAGAACTCCAAAACGCGCGAGAACAACACAGTATAAACTTTTCCTCGTCCATGGTGTCGGATATCTTTTGAGACTGACGTCTGGCCCGATGCCACAGGTTATGACGTAATGTTGAAGAAGTGGTGAAATTTACGATCTTGTGTTTGCACATGGTGTTTATATTGAAAGTGAGCGGATGTTGCATACGATCCTCGTGCCTGACTTCCGGGATAGTTCGATCATTTCTGTGTCGATTGACGCGTGCTGGGCGCGGGGAGCGGCGAAAATAGACTCCCCGCGTATCTCTGGCAGAGCGGCGCGGCGGAACGCTCCAGAGACGGAGCTGAGACGCGCCGCAGCGCGCCCTGTGGACTCTAGAGCATTGACTTGAATGGGAACCTATTTGCTGCGACGTGCGCGGCGCAGCCGTAACGTAACGCGACGCATCCTGTGGATCTTGGGCTTAAGCCATTATAACAGAGCTGTTCCTTCTGGAAGAAAGGGTTGAAAAAAGGGGGTTTCAACTTTTATATATTCTCCAAGAGCAGTGGTTCCCAAAGTGGGGGTCGCGAGACACTGAGAGGGGGGTCGCAAGATGCCTTCCAAAAAAAATAAAAATTTGAATGATCTAAAGTTGCATATTTTATGAATTAATAATTATAGCTACATTTTAGATTTACCATGTAAACAAAAAAATTATCTATTTTATTCTTTACTTTGTTGCCACATGAACCCTGTGGAAATTATACTGCTTGTAGCCTTTTTGAAAATACAAAGACATATGTACGCTATATACAAATACGCAACATTTAACGGGGGGTCTCCGGTCTCTGGCACTGTAAATTTGTGGGTCACGGACGAAAATGTTGGGGTTACCATTAGTGGGCAAGCTAACAGGTTTCTAACAGCTAGTTTGAAACATCAGCTGCTCTTAGCACCTTACGCATCCAATCAGAAAACAGCAAGCTGTGCATTCTACATACTTAAACTGCTTCAGCCTCCCTTCTCAATCAATCAATCAATCTTTATTTGTATAGCGCCAAATCGCAACAAACGTTATCTCAAGACGCTTTTACAAACATAGGAGGTCTAGACCACACTATGTCAAATTATGAACAGAGACCCAACTTCAAGACAGGGTAAGACTCAGTCTGACCCCACCTTAATCCATCATGAGCATTGCACATCGCAGTATTTAGCTAGTTACAGTGGTGAGGAAAAACTTCCTTTTAACGGGCAGAAACCTCAGGCAGAACCAGACTCATGTTAGACAGCCATCATGCCTCAACTGAGTTGGGTCTGGAAAGACAGATAGAGGGGAGTAAGAGAGAGAGGTGATAGTGATGAGACGAGTCGTAGAAGCTGTTGCCGCTGGAGTGCGGCACGTCCGTATCAGCTGGAGTCCAGATCGTCCACAGCAGGAGGACGTCTACGGCAGCTCAGAGGAATCTACGAGACAATGGAGCTCAGGGACTCCAGAAAGGTCCATGGCTTCTCTTGCTGCTTACTCTGCAAACAACTTCACAACCCACCTCCACTCCAGCTCCTCTTGTCTGCTGTGTCTCATTTTACCATTGTCATAAGTATCATCACTGATGCTCGCTCTGTTCTGTACCTTGGTGTCTTTGCTGCTGCTCTCCCCACCACAGGCTTTGGCATTCCATGTAGGCATGTGGAAGGGCAGGGAGCTCCTAGAACAGAGTCATACCACCAAATATAACTTAATACATGCAAATCATTCTTTGACAAGAGAGGTCCTGATTTACAGCATAAATATATAAAATATATTATAAATACAAACTGAACATTCTGCATGTTCATGTATTTTACCCATCAACCAAATTTAGCCTCTCACTAAGACATATGTAAGCTCCAACAGCTTTCACCTTCACACCCTTTACATATCTTTTGTTTCTTTCAGATTTGAGTTCCTTCCTTACACATGTTTCCTGTTACAACAGGAACCATCATCATCCTTCATTTATCAGAAAGCCCATACCAACCACAACATCCCATCCTGTTGTTTTCCATCCTCTCCTCGTTCTCTCCTTCTCACCTTGCGACTGTCAGCTTCATCGTCTCCTTCTCAGCAGTTCTAGCAGCCACCCTCCTCCTTCTCCTCCTCCCTCTCTTCCTCCTCCTTCATCACAGCTACCAGCAGTGCTCCACATCAGCACCATCAGCACCGGCCTGCCCACAGACTCTCAAACAGGGCTTTTGCCGCAGGGGCTGAGAAACAAATTCTGGGGATTTTTCTCACTCCGGGAAATTCTTGGAAAACATTTGGAGAGTAATAAAGAAGACTCCAAACCCCTGCCGATGTTTCAGTCCCCTAGCATGTGGTGAAATAGTAGACAGAGTTTAGCTGAGTGATGACACTTTGCTGAAGGCTACTCTCTCCTCCTGTCCTCTACCTCCTCGTGCTTTCTGTCTAGTCTTCTCCCCTCTCTCCTCTCCCCCTTGTATCCTCCCCTCTTCCCCTCCTCATATTGATGACATGAGAAGAGACAGTCAGACAGCGTCGGCTCTGACTGGCCACTGGCTGTCTGGAAAGCCTTTTTGGGCCCCGGGGAGAAAGGACAGATGGACAGAAAATACAGATTTTGGTGGATGCAGGGTTTAAAAATGGAGGAGAGAAGGAACGGAGGAGTAAAGTGTCTTTTTGGTTTGTGTTGGAGAACACTGGATGTACAGGCTGTTTTACATGACATGAATTTCAGATAAACCTAAAACTCACAGGAATTTATAAAACAAGTCCAAGTCAGGTTAGTGTGTAGTAGGGAAAGCATTAGTGAGCAGTTTTTTAAATTTCTGACTACTTCAAAATTAAAATTGGTGGTTGTTTTTTGCTTCGTCAAACAGGGGCGTGTCCAGAATATTCTGGTCGAGGGCCCCATCGGTGCAACATTTTTTTGTATGCAGCGAGGAATATTGTGTTGTATGTAAGTCTACAGCCAGATTGAATAGTCTTTATTATATTGCGCCAAATCACAACAAACATTATCTCAAGACTCTTTACAAACAGAGCAGGTCTAGACCGTACTCTATCTTATATTATTAACAAAGACCCAATATCAAGACAGGAGAAGATCCAGTCCCATCTTACAGACAGGACTTAGTCTGATCTCATCTTAATCCACCATGAGAAGAGCACTTAACAGCATTTAGCAAGTTACAGCGGCAAGGACAAACTTCCTTTAACAGGCAGTAACTTTGAGCAGAACCAGACTCATGTTTGACAGACATCTGCTATAACCATATTGCGGTTAGAGAGGGATAGAGATGAAGAGAAAGAGCAAGATGACAGTTGTGAGATGGATGGTAGTAGTTGTAGCAGCTGGAATCTGGAACGTCTACAGCAGTGACTCAGAGCAACCTATGAGACAAGGGAGCTCAAGGACTCCAGACAGGAGTTTAATGGGACAGTAAGAGTTAAAATAAGTGATGGGGGGGCGAGCAGTTCCCCCGGCAGTCTAAGCCTATAGCAGCATAACTAAGGGCTGGTCCAAGCCTGAGCCAGCCCTAACTATAAGCTTTATCAAAAAGGAAAGTTTCAAGTTGAAGTTTTACTTTCCCTCTCACTTGCTCAACCACACACTAACTCTGCACCTCCAGACATAAGTGACCCCAGGCATGATGAGGCGTTCAGGTACATGTGAAAAAAAAAAGCAATAACTCGTCACTCAACAACCAATGATGATACGTGGTTTTACTTCCTCTTTCTCAGGACTGTATGTGCCGCTGTTTAAAAAGTGGGCCTGTACTTTTGTGTAATATAAAGAGACAGTCTGACAGTGGTAGATGAGAAAGAGAGGAGACATTAAGCAATGATCGAGAGAGGGGGCAGCAGACAATGGCAGGCAGGGGTTGTGCAAAGTGAATATTTACAGTCTGTGGTAGAATTCATCGAACAATGATGAAAGAATCTGAAGGCTTCCCATCCTTTTTGCCGGGTAAGAATTCTGAAGGTGTTTCACCTTGAGGGGTTTGTACACAAAATATTCAATGCCTACACGTCTGGTGCTCGTAATTCTGGGAAGATCTTGTACAAATTAACAACAGTGTGCACAATTCCATCGCATGAGTACAGGATAGACCAGAGTGGATGACTTGCAGATGACCAGCCAGCTCTCTCTCCCTCTACCCCATAAGTAAACTTTGTTAAGCGTTGGCCTGTCACCCCAGGCCCCACCTTGGATGTGCCCCTGTCATCAAACTGTCCTGAAAGGAGTTTCTTGTGTTTATCATCTTTATGGATCAAAGTTATTTATATGACCGCACGGTGATGAAGTGGAGCTTTGGGAGGAGGAAGAGAAGGAACCAGGGTGTTTACAGTCTCCTGAACTGTCGCCCCTGGAGACGCTGTTGGCATCGGGGTAAAAATTGGAAAGAGAAAAGATGATGCAGCATTTCTAGCCCCTAGGCACAATTCTCTCGGAAGTTGCTAGAAGGAAATCCAGCCGTAACCAGTGAGAAACTTAGAGAGAGAGAAAAGGAGAGAGTTTGAGTGGGAAGTTGGCAGGGAGTGGTGATGAGATGATGAAGAGAAATTAAGGAGGGGGAGGATCTGTGAGAAAAGAGAGAGAGAGAGACAGTAGGTGACAAGAAGGTAGGATGAGAAAGAAAGGGAGCGAGATAAAAAGGCAGTGAGAAGAGTGAGCAAGAGATGTGAGAAAAGGAAACCCTTCTTCCTGTTAGATCTTATGAATAGAGGAGTATCTGACACACTTCTTTAAGCTCCTGTGAGGAGTTATCAACTGATTGTGAAACATATTGAAATGAATACTGATGCTACTTTATGACCCTTTAAAGCAAACAAGACCACCAGCAGCAAGTTTACAATTTCTATGTTGTAATTTTTGATGCCTGAGAGCACTGGGAGTGGGTAGCTGTCAGACCAGGTGATTGACAGCACGCTGAAGAAACAACCAGTGGCACATTTGGCTATTAAAAGAAAGAGGGAGGATGTCTTGTCTTCAGAAACCTTGGAATGTACAAAAAACAAGAGCATTGTAAAAGTAACAGACAAGAGTTTCCAGTAAGAAATCATCACTTCATGGCAGGGCCTTTTCCTCTGCCAGCTATACCCATGAGCTAATGCCAATATATCAATTAAAGGTGCCGTGTGTAGAAATGGGAATATTTAAAATGTGCTCATGTAGTTTCTTGACTTATTTTGAGTAGCAGATTTCTTGATTCAGTTTAAAAATGTTGCTTGGCTAGTTGGAGCCGCTCTTCAGTTCTGACGCGTGTCCACAGTCATTCATAAAAATAATCCGTGTACTCACAGGTCCGCAGTTCATTCTCTGTTTATTCCAGGAGTCGAAACTTCCAATAGTCCATTTAGATTTCCATATTCTTCCACAAAAAACAACTCAAAACAGGCTTAAGTTAGGTCACGGTCAAGAAACATTCATCATGACACTCCAACTAACCCAAATAAAGAAAAAGCCCCTGCCTTATATGATTACTGGCCCCACCCATAACCAAAATTCAGCAGGTATTTGTACCGGGGTTTTTTTAAGTTATATTTTTGGACTTTATTAACAGAGCAGCTGAAGAGAGACAGGAAATACAGCGAGCAGGGAGAAGAAGGTCAATGCTGAGAGTCGAACCAGTGACCGCTGCGACGAGGAGGACTATAGCCTCTGTACATATGGCGCGTATAAACTGCCAATCCAATGGTGCCCCATTAACACTAATTCAATCATACTTCTGAATATTATAGTCCACTTCTACCAAGTCTGTTCATCTAACTGCTGCTAAATCTACTCACTGTACCACTAATTGTAAACATGATAAACAGCTAAAAGTTTCACCACATTTTAACTGTCTTTCAATTATAATTTGCCATCAAGAGCGGGCCCTCCCTCTTTAACACAGCAGTCTGTAAGCCAAGGTCCTTGCCCATTATCTAATCTCTGCTTTATCCAAGAATGGATCTCATGCAAGGCTTTCTGCAGAGACAAGGAAAGTCATGAGGGCTAGAACAATAAAACTGGACAAAGAGAACCGTGTCCTCCGGGAATGATGGGAAAAGTAAGTGTTTGTTGTGCCTGGAAACGAAATCTAGGTCGCTGCTACAACAACATGAACAAGGACTTGTCACACTAAAAACTGAGGAACGTGAATGTCATAGTAATAAACATATATGGTTGGTTCTTTTAATAAAATAAGAGGTATAATGGACTGTTTTTCTATGCAGAGCTAATTTATTAAACATTAGTATATGCATTTAAAAAAGAAATAGAAACACAAGTCTATGTACTTAAATTACTGGTAAATATGTAGTTTTTTGTATTGAAGAATTAGCTTGAATTAGCATTATTTGTGTCTGGGATGACCCCATTAAGTTTAGTGTTTTCATTTGACTTTAAAAAGTTGAAATGTTTGAATAATAAACTTTGATGAAAGCTATCTTTGGAGCCGTAACAATTTGGTCTTCTGGTTGTGAGGGTGAAATAAAGTAGTCCTCACAGTTGTCACAGTTGCCCACTCCTTGTGTGGTATGAGGAAAGAAGAATAGGACAGAGAGCGGTGCACCATCTAGACAGAAAGACGAGTAAGATGGAACATGAGGGACAGAGAGAGAGAGGGTGCAGAGCGAGGTGCTGGAGCAAGCAAGGTACACAATAGAGAAAAGGACGAGCAAGCAGATGAGAGAGGGAGAGAGCGAGGTGTTGTAATTACTGCAGTGTACCCAGACAGAATTAGCTCGACGGACAGTGATTAACCTTTAAGGCTTGCTGGGCCATGGGAGGGAAATAATTAGATTTACCCCCCCTCTCTCTCACTCCCTCTCTCTCTTCACCACGGGAACGGAGAGAGAGGAGGCTCATCACTTATTGCTTACAGTCAACAGAGACAGACCGGTGCTCTCCAAACAGAAAGTGATATTCAAACAACAGCCGGCTCAGAGTGTGGAGTGGACGGCCTGATAAAGGAGTTTGGGAGTGAGTGCAGAGTGCAGAGTGCAGAGTGCAAAACAAGGGTGCTTAGTTCACCCTCTCTCCTCACTAGTAGTGCACTGCTGCTGCTTCTTGAAACACTGAATTGTTCTACATCAGTCTGATAATGACTCAAATAGCTAGATTGTGTATCTGTGACAACAAGCTAACATATGGGGCCAATTTACTCCATTCAGTTATTCTCTTATTCTGTGTTACCTGCATCTACATCATGTACTACGTCATGTGTCGTCAGTGCACTGGAAGGCGAAACCAACTACAAAGACCTTGGAGGGAGCTAGAATCAAATGCTAAGCAGTTTTGATGTCGTTCACAATTATTACGCCAACAGTGTCTGTCGCTACGTGAAATATGTGATTCATTGTTTAGGATGAGCAACACCTGCAAGAAGTTAAAAAGGGGATTCTGTTACGTGGTTGAACTATTTCAGCCCGTTTGGTTCTCCATCAGATTAACATTTTTCCGACACCGCTCCGCCTGAACTCCACAACGTACTCGTTTTTAGAAGGGAATGATCCAAAGTGACTAATTACCTACTCATTCAAACAGGAAGTTCTGACAAGTAAGGAAACACTCAGAAAACAGTCAAAATTGTGAACAATCTCAATATATTTAATATAACTGGACACAGTCTTGGAATGTCAAATTGGTTTGCTGAGTGTGGCTAACACTAGCAGAGCTTGCCCCACCTTCCCCATGCCTGGGCTGGTTATGCATTGCTCTGGCCATGTGTTTATATGCCAGTTTAACCAGACATACAACTTTAACCTTATACTTTGGATCAAAATACTAAGAAACTGCGCCACTCTACAAGAAGGCATCTGTCATCTGTGCTTGTTTACATCTGAGTAGTAGAGCATGATAGCATTATGGCAGTAGCTACTAACTAGAGCTACAGCCCTAGCTAGTGGAGGGTAGCTGCACTACAGCATAGACTCAACATATGACAGTAATTAAAGTACTTAAAATTTGTTGGACTGTTTAGTAAATCTGGTGTGGACTTGCCAGGGTGGGGACTCAGTTGTTGACTAAACTAGTTGTCTGAGTTAACTGTACTAATACACAGAGAAATGCCATTCCAGGCGATGACAGACTGATGGTGATGGGATAACAATGTAGTGAGATTATATATGTATGAAGTTATTTTTTTTGTATACTGTTTATTTTATAGAGGTGAGGAAAGCCTGATGTTTCCCTACACATGAATGATTCCTAGTCCATTCTCACCAGGAGAAACACAAGATATCAATTCAACACTGGTATATCGGATCAGTACTCGGTATCAGCAAATATCCAAAGCCCAGGTTTTCCGTATGGGATCAAAACTTGTAAAAGTTGGATCAGTGCTTTTCACAGTCTATAATTTGAAACTTTTGTTATGTTATTCAATTTCTAAATTAGATTAAAGAACTCAATGCATTATAATATAAAAACATAAAATCTTGTGTTTGACAGTTACGTATAAAAAAGTTATTGAACTGCTCTCGTCAAGTACAGCAGTGCCTCAAATGTGAGGAAATGAAAAACAAGATAATATCAACCAAAACCCTTTTATGAAATGTCAACACATATAAACTAAAACCAGAAAAATATGAAAAGGGAGGACGTTTAATAAAGGATCAATACATGGAAGGAAAAACCAATAAAGCCGAGCTTTATGAGGTGATTTCGAACATGATACAGGGTTACAGCTTCTGTCTTGTGAGGCCAGTGTTTTTCTTGTGTGTGCTTCATTGTACGATGATATTTAGACTTATAATAATGTGTATCCATAGGAACAAACATGGATCATTCTGCACCTCAGACAAAATGTAATTGTCAGGGTCGTCAAACAAAGCAACTGTTGAATTAAAGTGAGTTACAGCTTCATATTAACCCTTTGACATCATCAAAAGTCAGACTTGAAGACAATGTAAGAGCGGGAATGAGAATGCTCCCGTTAATTAGGTTGTTTTCTCGATAATGCCATTCAGCCATTCAAACTGTGACTGCACTGAATCCTTATAAATTAACTCTAATACAATGATTTGGAAGGCACTAAGCTGTCCTGTTTCTCCCCTCCTCATAAAAAAAAAATCTCATTTTACTCTTCTTCTGTATTCAATTTCATGCTTATAACCATTTCACACTTTTCAATAACAGCCCCGTGCCAGTAAATATGCTATTACTGGCTTGTGAAATCATCACTCTTAAAAAGAAAGTTGAATTACACAGCTGAAAAAGCTCTATGAAAGTGGTTTTCTGAGTACATAGTGTTAATCTGTGAATGTAGACACAGACTTGCTGTTTATGCTTCATTTACTGTAACAGAGTCTCATTCTAAAGAGAAGACGAAGTCAACTTTGAGAGAAATTAGACATGGATGCTCTTAAGTTGTACATTTTGTTCATTTGTGACTGTCAAAGTTTAAAAAAGTTAGAAGTTAGTGAGATCATGGTTTGTCTTTTTTTAACTTTGAAAACTTTAAACATGTTGAGGGGTCATTTTCATGTGCTTGTACCTCATAGCTTGTTAGTAGTTATTTTCCTTTCCTCCACATCCTTATGCCGAGCAGTTGTGGCAGATGGCTATTTACTAATTAGTCTGGTTGTGCTTGAAACTTTTGCCTGTTTAAAAAAAAGTTTTCATTGCCGCTACTGCTGCTGCTGCCGCCAAGTCATTTCTCATTGATGGATTAAAGTTGAGTCTCTCTTTATAATATCCCAAAGAGTACAGCTCCGACAATGACTGAGGGCAAAAACTTGAAACCAGAGTGATCAAAATATCAGCCATTTGTCTTTCTTTCCTAAGCTGGACCTAACTGATGGCTCTCTACCAATGTGTCTGGTTCTACTCAAGGTTTCTGCTTTTTTGAAACATTTTCCTCTGCACTGCTGCCAAGTACTTATTACAAATATTCAGATCTGAGGGATTCAGATTTCTTGTATCTTTCTGCCTCTCTTACTAATTCTAGACCAATTCAGTGGCAGCAGATGGCTGTCTACCAATCTGTTTGGTTCTGCTAAAGGTTTCTGTCTGCTAAAGGAAAGTTCAGCCAGGACCACTCTCATTAAAGAATAACATTACTTGCATGCAATAAGATATATATTTGGCAGTAGAGTTGCCTGCCTTTCCACATGCGTACATAGACTGCTAAAGCCTTAGGCGGAGCAAGCACGCTGCCTGTCCCGTACATGTGCATGCATGAAAAGCCAGGGCAGGGAGAGCAGCAGCAAAGACCCCCAAAGGTCCACACCAGACAAACTATCCTTGCCTTTATGTGCTTGCAATGAAGTTTACATTCTCAACCTATGCGACGGCAGCAGATGGCTGTCTACCAATGTTCTATCATGGTTTCTGCCTTTTCGAGAACTTTTCCTCAGCACTGTCGCCAAGTACTTATAACAAAGATTCAGATCTGAGGGATTCAGATTTCTTGTATCTTTCTGCCTCTCTTACTCATTCTAGACCAATTCAGTGGCAGCAGATGGCTGTCTACCAATCTGTTTGGTTCTGCTAAAAGTTTCTGTCTGTTAAAGGAAAGTTCAGCCAGGACCACTCTCATCAAAGAATAACATTACTTGCATGCAATAAGATATATATTTGGCGGTAGAGTTGCCTGCCTTTCCACATGCGTAAATAGACTGCTAAAGCCTTAGGCGGAGCAAGCACACTGCCTGTCCCGTACATGTGCATGCATGAAAAGCCAGGGCAGGGAGAGCAGCAGCAAAGACCCCCAAAGGTCCACACCAGACAAACTATCCTTGCCTTTATGTGCTTGCAATGAAGTTTACATTCTCAACCTATGCAACGGCAGCAGATGTCTGTTTACCAATGTGTCTGGTTCTGCTGAAGGATTCTGCTTCTTCAGAGAACTATTCCTTGGTACTGTTGCCAAATGCTTGCTCGTGTTTTATTAATGAAGTGTCTTTTTTATGGGAATTACAAAGGATATTTTGTATAGGATGTCTTATCATGGATGTGAATAATAACATATGGACTTTATATACTTTTAAAAAATTGTTGATGTTAATTTTGAATTTGTAAACAAATTGCAGAAGTTTTGAATGAAGACAAAGATATCAGGTAAAAATTGAAAAATCTTCTTTGAGCGCATTTCAATCTCGACACCAGTTTAAGTGTTGTTTTTTAGTACAATCAAAGAGGAACATCTTTTTCTCTGAGCTTAAATCCTGGATATTTCAAATTCATGTCACAGTTGTTCTCAACAGCCTTTGTAGCCCCGCAGGGGCAATAAATGAGGGAAGCTTTCCTGTTGTGCTTTAGCAAAGCATGGTTCCCTTTGCTCCAGGCACCCTAATGAATTATCTCTCTCTGCTTCATAGCTCCATAAAGGAAATCTCTTCAGTCAGAGCTCCACTGAACAGGATATCCTCCCCTGTCTAGTCTCATAGTTTTAACTGCTTCAACATGTAAAAGTTTGCTGACATGAAAACCTCGAGGGACGAGGGAATCTTTAGCTAAGCACAAATAAAAGCAAGAATTGCACACTCGTTGGTTCCACGTTTCCTCTGGCTGGTAGATTAACACCTTGTTTTGCAGTCCAGTGATTGTGGGATAACAAGCAGCCAAATCAATAACTTTTAACAGGCCTGAAGAGATTGACAGTGCTAGCTTGCTTTAGACGTACCAAGGCGCCCTTTGAGCAGGCAGGATTTGTTAAACTATCCCACCATGTCTGCTGACTTAGCCTTTTGATCTTCCTTCTAGCCTTTTTTTTAAACTTGTGAACAATAATTAAACTTCCTTATCTTGCAGATGTCCAACAGCACTACGGTTTGCATACAGAGTTAGCTTAAAGTCTACATCTGCCCAACAAGATGACATTTTAAACATAAAGGCCATGTTTTCACCGACATATCCAATCTACTCTCACATTTTCATAGCCTTAAACTTGTGGGTTTGGACTGAAATGAAGACTTTGGTGCAGCATGGGTGTATTTGCATCATGGTTCATCTTTGAGGTTGCCACCAGTTTGCCAAAAAGATGCTATTCTGGACTTTTTTTAAGCGTTGCTGTTCTTTGATTTTGGTTACAAGGAATTATATAAAACGCCTCATTTCATAGTGGTTCAAACTGCCAATTAGATTCTGGCTAACAAACTAGTCTAGCAGTTAGAAAACACTCAAACAGTCATCATTTATTGAACACAGCTTAAAAAAAAGGATCACAGAGTCTGCTGGTAAAAAACGTCAAATTGGTTTGCAGAGTGTGGCTAACAGTAGCAGAGCTAGCACCACCTTCCCTGGTTCTCCATGCAGGTTAATGTCCACATGCCTGTGCTGGTCACATATTGCTCCAGACACAGCCTACAAACAACTTTATCTTCATCAGGGAGATGGCAGTATGACAACATATGACCAGCATTTTGGGTCTAAAATAATATAATTATTATTATTTTGTTCATCTACACATAACCAATTGGTGTTATAGAAATAAAATGTTGAAACTCCTACAATGTGTTCAGTCTGTTCTCTGCTGAACAGGCAGCGTACACATTGGGGAAGTCTTTGTTGAAGGACAGCCGAATTCCTCCGCACACATTCTGAGCATGCTAGCAAAAGTGTGTCCTGTTAGCTGTCATGGGTGAAAAGAGTATCTTTACTCCAAAGTCTTTATTGAAACCGTTCTCTCTGAAGACTCCTGGATCTCAGGGTGACTACTACTGTCCTTCCTCTGGGCTTTTCATTGAATCAGATGTCTTGCTCCAGTCTACATTTGGAGAGCTGAGAACTCTCATTATCCGAGTTCTCTCCCCAGGATCGTGCCCTCTGTGGCGGCTCTTCCTTCTTAAAACCTCCCTTGACTCCCTCCCCTCTATCTTTCTCCCTCTCTTTTCCTTGCTGCAAGCGAAGGTCAAATTAATTCCTTTTCATAATTTCCTGTCAGCGAGATTCCTCCCTCGGAGACCCCTGTCTATGGCTCGGTGCCTGAAAGATGTGATTAAGGTGGAGACAAAGTGAATACCTGTGTCTGACAAAGTGAATAATGTTTCTTTTCCCCCTTATTCATATAGATATAGAAAGTGTATGGTAATATCACACTTAATAAAGTCTCCCAAAGTTTCATTTCTAGCCTTGCTTCCTTGAATATGAATGCAGCGCCGATGCCTCTGGGTGACTCTTCGCATTAGGAGCTAATACAGGCTCACATCCACAAAGGAAATGTAATTTAGGAGCAAATGGCTTCACTGCTCAGACGACAGAGTGAGCTCTAACCTTTCTCATTAACGCTGCGGGTCTGCGAGGGTCTCAAAGCCTAAACGTCGACATCCACAATGCAGCTACACACCTCAGACGGTAATAATGTTATGAAATACGGGGAGTAATTGCATCTCCTGTTGTGAAAGCAAAAGCTTCTTTCATTAAGGGCTTGAATTGAAACTGGTCTCTGTAATGAAGGTGGAGCAGATGCCCCATATAGCTGGCGTGGCGTTCATTCAATCAGCAAATGGAGTCCAGGTATATTTTCAAGAAAGAAGGAAAGGGAGAAGAATATGAGGCTAACTAATGCGGCATATTGAAAATAATCCCCCCTCTACCCTGTCAAAAAATACTATTTTATAACCCCAAGCTATAATTCTCCTTGACATGCAGTGAAGACTCCCCGCTCAGGGCTGTCCAATTACAACCTCACTCCGATCGCTTCACACTGGACTGCCGGTCGGCCATTTTCTCTTTTTTTCCTTCAGGAAAAAAGAAAACAGAGAGAGAGAGAGAGAGAGAGAGAGAGAGAGAGAGAGAGAGAGAGAGAGAGAGAGAGAGAGAGAGAGAGAGAGAGAGAGAGAGAGAGAGAGAGAGAGAGAGAGAGGAGAGAGAGAGAGAGAGAGAGAGAGAGAGAGAGAGAGAGAGAGGAGAGAGAGAGAGAGAGAGAGAGTTGAGGGACGTCAAGGTTAGGCGGAGCACATTTCATCTGGCTTCATCCAGGGAAAACCTCGGGAAGCCAGGAGTACAACAAACCCACTCCTCTCAAGGACAGGGAAGCAGGATGCGGTCGAGTACTAACGCCTTGTGTAGACGTCTTAATGAAGCCAGAGCAAAGACGGCACAGCTGGAATTGGAAAGAGGGAACAGAGGGTGGAGAGAGGATCGAAAGGAATAAAGGGAGATAATATATATAGATAAACAAGAGAAGCAGGAAGAAGAAGGTAGATTAGCTCCCGGCACAGCACCAGCACTGGAGTCATCTACAATGTGTGTTTGTGTGTGTACACCCAGTTTTCCGGCCTTTGACCCTGTGGCAGAGGAAAACAGATTGCTTTGACAGGTCCACTGACATGGCATGAGATGTTCTTGCACTTTTGCCAGAGTCTCTGGAGAGTCCTTGTCTGCCAGATGTCCACTAGGGTTTGAGGCATTACTGTAACTTTCGCCCCATAATGTGTGTCTACTGTAAAGGCAGATTTGTAGAAAGATTAGTCGTCGATTTACTGTTTGTATTTATGTGATCTCAAGCCGCAAAAGGCCAAGTCTTTGCAGAGTCTGGATCCCGTCAGTCATGTAAACTTAATGAAGTACATAAATCTTGCAGATGTAGACTCTACGAATGGTATATTAGTGTGAAATCACAACCTGGACTCTATGTAACGAGAACGACCCTGCCGGTCGATGAAACCCAAACGCTCAATAGTTTTGCTCTTTTATGCCTTTTTAAACCAGAAGCAGCAGGTTAGGTTTCACTACCCAGAGCCACATTCATTAGTTTATAGCAAAATGAGAAGCCATTAAAAAGTCATTGTATCGGTGGCCTGGCGGAGCGGCTGGTTCCACTCAGTCTGCTGCCGTCTGACCACCTCCGGACATCCCGGAGCCCAGACAGCACGGACACGCAGGACTCCCGAGCACTCGCCTTCAGCTTCCCAGCACTCGCTCATGATCTTACCAACCTGGATCAATAGCTGTAGGACACTTACTGTACTCTGAGATTGGCCATTACCCCATAAACATGCCTGTGCACTGGCTCCAGACTTACTGAACAAGTAATGGAGAAAAAAGAAATGGCATAGGAGAAGTAATTTTGCCTTCTGATCAGGGCCACTGAGTAATTTTGAGGTAATGGTGGTGGTAGGAATATCAGTTAATGCATTATCTCATGTGTTAATAAGATATTGTTGCCTGGAACATCACTTTAAAAAAGATAAGAAAACACCACAGTATTAAAAAGTTGCTACTTTTCAAACTTACCTCCATGAATTAGATCACATGAAGTTTGATTCAGTCAGGGATTTAGCACAGTTTGCAATCAAACTACCCCCAAATTCCACGCGTGTGACAAAACATGTTTTAAAAAGCAAGGACATGATAGAATGTGGGTTTTTTTTTTTTGCCTTTCTTGGATAAAACAGCTTGAGGGAAATGTGGGGAGATAGTGGGAATCGATCCTGCAACCAGTGCGCTGAGGACTGTAACCTTGGTACACCGGACACCTGCTCTGCTAAATGAGCCAAACCAGGTCACCCTGAAATGTTTAAGTTGAAAAGTAATGTGGTGTCATTAATGCTAAGAGATCTATTCTTTCAATTAGTCAGTGAATAAAGGGGGGGTTATTTTAACACCTTTACTTTTAGATGGTTCAGTTCAGTTCAGACGACTTTATTAATCCCCGAAGGGCAATTCAGTTTACAGTTTACCCTGCCTTATTGAAACAATCTAAGGCCTGTTGTGAGGCTTCTGTGAAGAAGCACAACCACAGAGTTTAGAGGTGTAGAATACATTATATTACAACGTTTCAATATCTAAGAAGGACCAGACCTCTGTTGTGTGTAATGTTTGGTGGAGTATATACATTATCTAAACTGGGTTGTTGCAATACCTGAGTTTTGAATTTTGACACATCAATAGTACAAATAGACGGAGTCCTGAGGAAATGCTACATTCAAATTCATGCTAGTTTTCCGTGACCACCGACCCCAGCTTTAAATTATGGTATTTTTTTGCTCTATCAAAAATCAAAATAACTGAGACTGTAGTTTTACACTTGGAACCGAAAAGCAATTAACATTTTGACAACCTTATATCAAAATGTTTCAGATCATGTTCATACCAAGAGAAAGGGGGCCACTATTAGGGCTAACTAATGCTGCTAGGGATTCTTTTATTCAGCAGACACGACATATTTGTTTAATTAAAGGTAACATGAATAAAACTTGAATTACTTACTAGGTCCGTGACCACGAATTATGCCCAAGTCACATCAGATAAGTTATCACACCCAATGGACAACAACTCAACTCATCATCAAACTGTCTCTTATGATTTGATAAAGAGACCTTTTGTGATAGAAATAACATATTGTGCTTTTGCCTCTATTTATAGTTTCCCCCAAAATAAGTTGTCACAGCTTTAGCTCCAGCTTTTCATACATTTCTGTTCAAAGTGCTGTGTGTTTAACAGTCTTAGAGCTCCTGTGCCTTGGTTTTAAATAATCTGTTGTGTGAAGGCACAGAGGAGGACAGAAGTGCTTGAAGATGTTTTGAATTTGAAATATTAAAATCACACTGAAAATGTTTTTAATATTAACAGTACAGGTATATCCCTAGTGTAGATACTGTAATTACCAACATAAGCGGGCTTATACCCTTGAATGTTAACGCTGTATGTTTATGTGAGCATCAAGCAGGCATATCCGGCTAAACCAGGAGTCAGAGTGACAGACATAATACGAATATTTATTCACTGAATCATCTCAGAAAGCCGTAGCTCTACGAATGCATAAAGACGAGCATGAAGGAGAGTGAGGGAAGGCTGTCCAATAAAAAGAGAGATGGATACCAAGGACATTTTGAGGGAAATGGGGTGCAACGAGTAGGTACATAAAAGGAAATGATGTATATTATGCTAGTCTGGGATCACTGTTTGTGTATCGAGGATTTATGGAGGTGTACATAGCAACAGCCTGGCACCGCACCTGATCATCCATTATTATGGTAACATCTCCCATTCAGGGGCAGCCATGATTGATGGGGGGCTGTTAATGACTTTGGGTTGAAATTATCATTACTACAGAAGTGACATAGTGTTTCAAAAAGGGACTGTTTGCAATTGGTCATTACCTGAAAAGAATAAGGTCATTTGTCAAGTGATTACTATTAATAAGAAATCAAGGGAACATGGGGAATTACTGTATCATGTGTGGCAGCTTAAGCTCTGCCTCTGTACTGTATGAGCCTTTTTGAAGGGAACAGTAAAGGTTATCATATCATATCAAAGATAGAAGAAATTCCCCTAGAGTCCAGACACTGGTGGTGGTGGTTGATGATCCTAGGAATTGAAGACTTGCAGAGACCAGGTGGAGATGGGGAGGTGGAGGGGTGTGCACCATTAATGCAAGAAAGAACTAGCAGGAGAGAGAGACACATTTAAAAAGACAGCAGAAAGTTGATAGGCTGACGATAAGGGCGTGCCACTGAGCTATTGGATGACGCCGCTGCTGATTAACCAATGACAGCTCCGGAGCATGCAGCTGGAAGCGGGTGAGCTATTGAACGAGGGAGAGGAGAGTTAAACAACTGTGATTGCTTTTATAGTCTTCCTGTCTGAACTTTCGCTAGAGCTACATTTTATTGTAGAATACCATACTTAAAGCTGGGGTTGGCAGTCTCGGAAAACTAGCATGAATTTGAATGTAGCATTTCCTCAGGACTCCGTCTAACCCCTCCCCTCCTCCCTCAGCGCTCCTCCAAAACGATGCCCCCCCCCCACCGCTCACATGCACGAGCGCCGCTGACTTGCGACCATATGATGGTGACTGATTCAAAACCGATCCTCACCAAAACATTATCATAGTGAAAGTTAAAAACACAAATAAATATGGCTGCTATTAGTACTCACAACTGTCATTCTAGCATTATCCAGTTGTACCGGTGACACGATATCAGGAGAAAAGTTATAACACATGTAATACTGTAACAGCTCTACTGTTTGTTAAACGTGTTCAGTGTAGATGCTCTTAATTCCTACAGTGTTGACAGTCAGTGAAGGCATTTGGAGAGGTGTAAAGTGTGTGAGCAGGAGAGAGGAGAGACAAGAGAAGTTCTTCATTCATTCAAACATTGATTGTTGTTTTGTTGGTTGTCGTGATCACGGCCGACAGTGACCGGTTGTTAAAACTAAACGTGTTCACGAATTGGCTCGTCATCCCTACTGCATCCGGACGGACGCTTCAATACATCTACATTTCTGTAGGACTTACTAAATGTCATTCATTCTTCTGCTTGTCAGAGCCCCGTGGTGAGAGCTTTTTAGACTCTGATCCGGACTACAGTCCTGAGCAAAGCACCTCATCGGGTCAGAGGGGACAGGCCCAAGGTTGAGCGAGAGGGGCAGTCAGTAGAGTCAGGGGAAGCAGAGGCAGGGGACGGGGAGTGCACGCCGGGGAAATGTACGCGCAGGAGGCGGGCAGAACGGCAGGACGGGATTTGAATGGTTTAAAATTTTGGCACCCAAAAAAGGCTGATTGGCTGGTGTTTTCCCAGGTTTACTCTGGCTGTAGATAGCAGCTTTTCTTCGCTCTTTTTTAAGAACACATTATGTATTGATTGCCATCAGGACATAAAGATCATTTTAACCAGTATAACAAAAAGTGTATCTAAATCTGATTACCAACCCCAGCTTTAAAACCATTGTAAGATCAATAACCATGGCAAAGTATGTTATATTATACAACACCATAACATCCCATACAGTATTATGTTATATTGTAGAGTATTATATGATATTGGATCATATTATATTGTATAAGATTGTGTCCTGTCATATCTTTTCCTGCCATTTTGTGTTGTACCGTGTCTTATTGTACCATTTTACATTGTATTGTATCAACATTTTCAACCCATTTACTCATTATTTCATTCAATTTTGCTTATGCTTCAATTTTAGATTTGCTTGTGCAGTTTTGAGTTCATGTTTTTGGCACGAGCGTCTAGTGCCTTAATCTTGCACTGGTAAATTTCAACAAAATGTCAAGTGTTGCCGTGTACACAGAGTGTTTCCATTCTAATTAGTGGAATTGTATTCGTATAAGCTCTCAAGATTACTGAAAAGACATACATGGCAGTGACTCACTGTAAAACACAATTTAAAAAAAGGTATTAAAAATCAAAAGCAAGCCTTGCATAAGAAACGCAGATCAACCCACCCGTTGTAATTGGTGCCATTAGTCTTTTTATGCTTGATTGCCTGCCAAAATGTCAGCCTATCTATTTCCCTCTCGTCGCATTCTCCTTTCCTTTTCCCCTGAACTGTCAGTAATTAAAAGTTATTGTCTACTTGTCTCAATGCCAAATGGGAGATTTAGGAACATAAAAACTGAAAATTGAAGAAAGAAAGTTTTTCATAATGTTTGTTTTTTAATTACTGGTGGAAAGTTCTGGGTAGACGTGCTTGTTAGTGTGAAGCACACCCTCTGTGCAGGTGCTCATTCCTGCATAGTACACAGTCCTGTGCCTACTGTGTGTTTGGTCATGACGAAAGCAATTAAATATGACAGAGAAATAACACCATGTCCAAGGTGACTCACACTCAACATTGCATGTTGACCCTGGTAGAAAATGAACTTCCCTGCAAACTTAACAAAAAGGTATGGAATTTAATTTCCAGCAGTTTCTTGACATATTGAAAGTGACAAATGGAGTTTCAAATAAAACCTCCATGCTTTTGACTGCTGCTGACCCTAATCAAGACCAATATCAATGAAAGTTCACAGTAACTACCATGAATATAGAACCACTACTCTTATTGCTTTTGCCATGCCCTTTCAGCAGTGCCATTGTTGATCTATAGATCTACTGAGGAGAGCATTGTGTTCTGTCCAATGTAATGAAAGGCAACTTGCTCACTGAAAGCATGCTTGCTCTTCTTCTGCATTTTTAGACCATGATAAAATTGACATCGGAGTCCTCCTCCTACCCAAGAACAGGATGCATGTTTGAGATTTCCTCTGTTCAGGTGACCTCCTGTTTGCTTCCTGCACACATCAATAGAAATTGTTTTTGGCGATGGAACTTATTTGGATTTCCAAATGAATGGATATAAAGATAATAATAGGGGTGCTGGTGTCCTAGCGGTCTAAGCGCCCCACATACAGAGGCTACAGTTCTCGTCGCAGGGGTCACCGGTTCGATTCCCGGCCGGTCAACCATTTCCTGCATGTCTTTCCCCACTCTCTACTCCCTACATTTCCTGTCTCTCTTCAGCTGTCCTAAAAAATAAAGGCAAAAAGTCCCAAAAAAAATTAAAAAAAATTTAAAAAAAAGATAATATATAAAGTCATTTCAGGTTTCAGTACTTAATTTTGCAGTTCTGGACTATTTTGTTAATGAACAATACCCGCAAAACCAATTACAGGCAGATGGCTGTGACCCAATCAGTCAGGTACGGCTCAAGGTTTCTGCCTGTTTAGAGGAAATTTTTAATGCATCACTGTTCATGGCGGACAAATGTCGGTTCTCTGTACATTTAAGTGTCACAAGATCATTTTTATCAACCAACTTTTGCTTTCGCATCCTGGCCAGCAGCTACAATGCACTTACCTGTCAGTTAATGCCCTTAATTATGCAAATTAATCAGAAAGTCTTGCCCTCAATACCATCAGAAGTGTAGTACAAGTGTATCAAATAGAGACATAAGCAATAGTAACCAATAGTATTTTCTTAAAAAGCTGTACAATGTTTAATTCAACTGTGGAATTTGGCATTTTAGTATCTGACTTACTGGGGTTTTCTTTGGCTCTTGCAGCCACCCTCAAGTGGACACGTGTAGAATTGCAGTTTATTGCACTTCCACACTGGCTTCATTTTTCAACACCAGAGGTTGCAGCCTGGTTATTTATTTGCTTGGTTGCCCTCTAGTAGCAGCATTAGCAGCCAAATGGCATTCAATTACCCTTTAATGGTTATCTTAGACTGTATTTTTTCAAGCTTTGGACTTTAAACAAAAATAATTGTAGCTGAACTCCACTTTTTATCCACACCACCACCACAGTACCTCAAGCTTGAGAGACTTTTTTAACTTGTATTTTAATTACTCAATAAATATTAAGAGGCAAGGGTAGCCAGAGGGATGAATCTTAAATGAGGCATTTTTAAGTAGGTCATGATAAAAGCCCCTGCGCATATCTATGTATTTCTCTCTTTTAATGACACTTGTGAGCTTCTGCACTTACATATGTAGATGTTGTGTATGCACAGATGTGAATTATGAGCTATAAACGGAGAATAATATCTGCAATCACACTTCTTCACACGTCTTTGCTGTCAGTATACCTCAGAGCAGGTAGTGTTTTCTCTAAACTCTCCCATGCCTGTTACCCATGCTAATATGTGCGTGCCACAGGATAACAGTTTTGGGCTGAACTTGCCCTCCATTAAAGATTTAGTTTGTTCACAGAGGGGAGTTATTAGAGGCTGGGGCCCCTTGCTCCTCAGGAAGAAGTTTCACATCACGACCAGTTTGTTGCATTGTCAGGAGATTAAAGCCCGTTTGTTGAAAGGTCTTTTTGCTATTCCACATGATTGATCTCTCTCCACCCCCCTCCGCCCCCCACCCCTCTTTCATACACCAGCGATGAATGCCAAGCTGCTCTCCTTGTCTCTCCTTTCCTCTCTTGAGTTTCTTTTTTCTCCTACTTTGTGCCTGTTTTATCTATTTACATGTCAGCGACGCATGCATTGTCTCTCCACTTTTGTCCTTGTGTTCCTCCCACATTGCCGTTTCATTTTTACAAGAGCAGTGTTTTTCTCAAGCTGCAGCGAAAGAATTGTTGTCCTCTTTCATGTTTACTTTCTTCCATTTTTGTCCTCTTTCTCTCTTCGCTTCCCATCGTCTCTCTGTGTAGCTCTGCCATGTTCTGTGTCTGATACCGGTCACAATCCTTTGCCCCTGCCAGTCGCTGTGCTTGAGGGACATTCCTGATATAATTACAGCTTTTGATTATCCTCCAGACTGACCCCAGGATGGCCTGGCCCCGATGCAGCAGCGGTCTGCCAGCCGCTCACACTGCTGCAGCTAATGAGGGACGCTCAGAGTTCCCCACTGCTGGCTGACTCCTTGATTTATTGTCTCACTCGGCTCATACCTGCGGCTGCATTCCTGTGTATTAGGAAACGATAAATAATGAAGTTTACTCCACGACCAGTGAACCTTTCCTGTGGTCTTTTGCAGACAAGCCTTCTGAAGCTAAATAGCAGCTCATATCTGGTGGTAGGTGTGTAATCTTTCATGTAGAAATTAGGTTCACAACAGCCTCACATGTGGCTTTGCCCTTTATAACACTTGCATGACATCAAGGTGTGACATATAGCACGTTCTGAAAGTATAGATGTGAACATGGAACACCTGAAATGAATTTTATAATGAGATGCACAGATGGTTACGAACACTGGAGAGGGCTTTGGTTGGCTGGAAGGGGGAGACGTTCTCAAACATTAACTGCTGCAAGGAACATCTCTTAGGGGGTTTGTTTGTAGATGACAGTTCTTCTGCATCATATTGTATCAGAATAACAATATTCAAACTACACTGTTTTTATACCTATGTGTATTTTGACTGTACTTAGACCATTTTGGGTCTAGTCAATGTGTTGACGTTTGGTTCCGGCTGCATCTCTGATCCGGCACGGCAGAGCCCTCCGGATCAGATACGGAGGAATTCTATTTTAGATGGATGCCGGAAAATGACGCATCAAACAGAGCAGATGGAGCGGGACAGGAAGTCGGGCACCAAAACAAAATTAAAACATCTGGGGGTTTTTTTGGGGGGGGGGAATTCTGTTTATTCATTTTTCTTCATTCTTATTCGGACAAACAGTTTACAAAACACCATAGAGTACAAAAACAAAGAACAAAACCATGCCATGACAAGGAGAGTTGCACCCACAATTCTCAATGTAACATACACATACATATAATAATAATAATAATAATACATTTTATTTATAAAAGCGCTTTAAAAGGTTCTCCAAGCGCTTTACATGAAAATACAATTATACAATAGGAAGCAAAAGGAGAACAGTGCAAGAAAGCAAAGAAAAGCAAGGCAGCAAAATAAAACAAAACAAGAAAAAAATCAATCAATTATAGTTTAAAAGCCTTTGTAAATAGGTGTGTTTTGAGTCCGGATTTGAATTTGGTGAGTGAGGGAGAGAATCTGAGGTGTTACACCTTGCTCACACATCTATAGGTGGCTGACATTTGAAAACAGATGAAGTATGAGTATCAATAAGTTAAATATTGCATTGACCAGTCTCTAGATAGGCCACCCAGGGGTCCCAGGTCTTGTGAAACAGCTGTGGGCTACCTCTGATGGAACAGGTTATTTTCTCCAAAGGAGCACATGAATTGCCCTTGTTAATCCATTGAATAATGTTTAGAGGGTCTACATGATTCCACTTAGATGTAATAAATGTCTTGGCAGCTGTAATGGCCAGGCTCACAAAACCCTTTAAGCTTTGGGAGGGGAGCTTCAAGTCGGTCAAATCCCATCTTGAGTTTTTTAACACTTTGTGTTATCGATAGATCATATTTCACGTAACTACGATACTAAGCCGTCATAATGAGCTGAGTCAGACCTGGAGTCAACAGGTCAGAGGTTTTCAGAGGCCGATAAAGACAACATGGATGAGGAGTGGAGTAGAATAATTGTTGACTCAGTAATTATCATGGGAAAACCTTGGTCACATGACTCCAGCCGTCCGATGGTCCTGCTCCGTGCTACGTTTCGAAAACACAGCCGATAGATGTTGACGGACGAGAGAGCAAGGAGCCGGACCGCAGCAGATCGGAGCCGGACCGCACACGGATCTGTCTGAAGTCCAATGTCAGTCCAAGTGATTATCAACAAGCTGCTAATACAGCTTTTTTCCCACTGTAAAGATTGTTGACTTATTGACCGTTTGTCTACAGAGAGCAGGATGACAAGCATAAAAGTTACAGTACAACACTTTTTTAAAGCAGTTACCTTCCCTGATCGACTGATTGCATTAACACAGACCTCGGATGTGTTTTTTGTTTGCGTCTTCTTCTTGTCTCACCCTGTTGGGATTCTAATTCCCATAACAACCTGCTAACCATACATTATCCCTTACCTAAAGTGAACCTGGAGTTTTACCTCTTAACTGTGTATTTTGACTCTTTGACTGCGGTGTTGCCCACTCTGCTGAAGTTAAAAGACCTCTTCCACTACTGCCAAAAACCATCCAAAATCATCATAATGAGATAAAACAGAGTAATAGAGCATATCCTCGTATTTGCCAAACTAACCCATAACATTAGTCATCCCTCAGTCAGCCAAGCCAGCAGCCTCTGTATGCGCCAATCCACAGCCGTCAATCAAAACATTTCCATTGGAGTGATTGGCTCTGGTTGTCAAACCAGTGAGCCATAAACTTGTCAGTTCAGCGGAAGCAAGGAATAATATACTATCCTTCCAGTGTAGAGTGTTATTGATATACAGCGTACTCCTCTTTTTTCCTCTCCTGCTGAATTATTTCCACTTCCATGGACCTGCAATGCAAACACTGCAGCTTTTATAGAATCATGTGTGTGCATGTTTGTCTTCTCAAACACAGGAGTGTGTGTGTGGATACAGGTATGTTAGAGTCTACATGCATGCATAATTTTAACCTTTATTTAGCGAGAACAGGTTTACTGCATCCCTTGTGCCCCTGTGTTTAACACTTTTCTTCACACTCCCTACAGAAAGCAGATGCATGCATATCCAAGGTTATAGTTTGCTTTCCTTAAAGAAAATAAACTGTTGTTTTGTATTCAGCTCCATAATATCTCACATTTTCATGGATGAGGTTTTTGCATAAATCTGACTTTTCAACGTCAAACCTGGAAGAACCAGAGGTCGGTTTGACTGCGGAAAACAAGAAAGAGGGACACTCGATTAAAACTGGTCACGCCCATGCACTAACACACTGTGCTCACAACTGCATACAGAAACACAGAAACCTTCACATAAGCAGTGACTCTGTAATGAGCCACCACCTAATGATACAGCCACCTGTGACACTTTTAGTACAGTTGTAATTTTCAACTTAAATGCAGTCACTGGTTTTAGTCACTGACCTGAATCTTTGTGAGTATATATTCAGAATGTGAGTAAAAAACAGTGTGTTCTGGCCTGTTTCATCAGAGCAGCTCCCCTCCTTTGCTCATCTGTCATGTACACGCTCCTTGTAATTAAAACAGCTCGTTGTGTGTGTGCTGATTATAGGGAGGAAACATGGTTGGTGTTTATAACCTTGGCAAATCAGAAGAAACCTCAGTGACCTCTGATATTCAGCTTGATACACACACAAACACACACACACACACACACACACACACACACACACACACACACACACACACACACACACACACACACACACACACACACACACACACACTCCCAGGTCCATAAACACACATACACACAGATGAGTGCTTGCTGTCCTAGCCATAATTATGCGGATGGAGAGAAAGTAAGTGGCTAGCGAGCAACACTTTAATTTGAATTCCTCCTTTCGCCCTCCATGTTTCACTAATAGTTCTATCTATAGTAATTTGTTCCGCCTCAGGCAATGACTCATAACAAAGGCATTTGGGTGTTAAACAAATGTACAACACACGTGTATGTATGCACACACACACTTGCACACACCCTCCTTTGTCATCGTCTCAATTCTTTTCTCATTTAATTTCCCCTCCTTACACTTTTTCCTCAATTCCATCCCCACCTCCACCTTTTCTTGACAATCAGTGGTACAGCTTTTGGCTGCAGAAAGTGCAGAATTATGGCACGTCGTGTTTTAAGTGCTACCTCAATAAAAACGGGTGCAGAAAAACCATAAGACGTAGAATGAGGCACGTTCGCAGACCGTGCTCTGCTATGCCAGTCGTTTACTACCCTGGCACAGCTAGAACATGATACAGTGCACACTTGGGGCACATGACACCTAAACTACCCAGCAGATATTTATGAGGGATGTATTATTTTTCATTATGCACACATTAAATCATCTTGTGAAATATAAGGCCAGTGTGGTTGCTCTTTTTTTTTCACTAATGGGATCCCACCCCAGTGCCTGAAAACATTTGCAAGAACTCCTGTTTTCACTTCAGAGTTTTATTTGGCCATAGCCACAGTGGCTTGGAAGTAGTTCACTTTTGATTGCCCTTAACTCTTACACTGTCTCTTTAACTGTGACACACAGATAACAATTTGCTACTCAACCAGAGGAAATAAAAGTCTTTAGGATATCACCACTAAAAGTGTGTTTCCACCACAAATACCAGGAACTTGAAGTCCAAAGAGAGTTCTACTTACAGGTCCCTTCAGCCTATGCTATCTCGCCTAAAGACCCAAACACATCCTGGAAATTGATTGACATTAGAAAAGCCACCACCAATGAATTTTTTGGCTGATGTAAGACCTATCCCAAGGTCCCTGTTCTTTGTTTGGAAACAATAACCACATCAGCATTTAAAGTACCCCACAACCACAGTACAGGACATCCATATTCCAACATATACCACATTTCATGCTCCTGTTTCCCGCAAGCTTTTAGAAGTTGAAAGCACAGAATAAATGCTTGCTTTAAGCTCTGTTTGACTCTCCACTCTCCAATTCCAAAGGGAGAACTGTCTATTTAGCTGCTAAAGCTAGCTTACAACTAATGGCTAACCATGTCTATTCTTTGGTTGCAACACTTCCATTCTATACCCTCTCAGAGTGCCGCTTTAAAAAAACACATTCAACCAAAAGTATGCAGAGCTTTTAAGTCCCATGAACTTTGTTTAAGGCACTAAAAGGTTCCTCCAGCTCATTGGTGTTGCTGTTGTCATCTAAAGACCACTTCAGAAATGCCAAATAAATTGTTTTTAAAAACCTTCACCTGTACTACTTGGCCTGCAAGACTCCCTGTTCTTTACTGTCTCAGAACAGGACATAGTTCCCTTTAAAAGTGCCATGTCTCTGCAAAAGCTTCCCCAGTAGAAATGTAGCTTATGTAATGATGTAATCTTTTATGGAAAGTTCTATGTCAGTGTTTTGGTGGCAGGAGTAATACCTTAGCTGGAAATTGGAACAGGAAAAATGTCATCATCAAAGTTCCCATAAACACAGTAAAGAACATCCAGACAGATTTCATGGCTTTGTTCCAATAGCTACCACATCACTCACTGGCTTCTCAGTTCCCACAAGCTGTTAAAGAATTATCAGCCCAGGTTGAGTGTTTCTCTGCTGCTCTACAGGCATAAATATATCTCCTGACAGGATTCTGACCTGTGCTGGTTTCATATTGATTGGGATATGAGATGCACTGTTCCTTAAATGTTATGCACAAACTTCACCGCTCCATCTCATCTGTTTCACGCCTACATCTTACTTACTAACCTTCTTGGAGTTAAAGGTCGTTCTGCAGAAACAGCACCTTGTTTCCCTGTCACACACGAACGGCATAAACGTGTCTGAACGAAGATAACTGACAAGTAGGAGTGAGTGAGTCACTGTTTGTTCTGTTGAGCACATTGTTGATCTGTGCATACTCATTTGGACTATGGACCCACAGGAATATGCATCGACTATCCCAGAATAAGGATGTTAATCTTGGATCACTGGCCTGGTTTCTCTCTGTGTCTTATCCGGGCAGTGATATCAAGTCTCTCAGAGTGGGATATACGTTTCGTCTGAACTTAGAATTAGTTTTAGGGCCTGAACATTTTTTATATTTCATACTTAATGTATTTCTATATCCATCTCACTTGTTACAATGTTACAATGTTACAATGTCATTTAGCAGACGCTTTTATCCAAAGCGATGTACATACGAGAACAAGAACAACACAAGCAAAGATCTAGACAAGAAGAAACAAGATCAGTAAGGGTAACAAAGTGCTTCAAGTCCATTTGGATGCAGATACTGCCAAGCAGTGTGAAGGCAATGCACAAAAGTAAGTAAGGATTTTATTTTATTTTTTCTGTAAAATAAGGAACATCTACAATGAAGCAACCAAACCATTTAAGACTTTCCGTTATCATCATCAACAATTAACATCACCACAATAATGACCAAAGTACCAAGTGATGGGTCACTCCAGACCTGAACACAGATTCCCAGAGTAGAGCAGGACAGTGCGAGTCAATTGTAGCTGGACGGCATGGTCTGCCACTGGGGACAACAGTGGAGAACAGTCTAGCTAAGTGCATAGTTCTTCCTAAAGAGCTGGGTATTTAGCTGTCTTTTGAAAGTAGAGAGGGACTCTGCAGATCGAATGGAGTTGACCAATTCATTCCACCATTTAGGGGCAACAGAAGAGAAGAGTCGAGCTAGTGATTTTGAGGCCTTGTGTGCTGCAAGCACTAGGCACTTTTCAGAGACTGAGCATAGCGGGCGAGAAGGGGTGTAGACCTGGATGAGGGGTTCCAGGTAAACTGGAGCGGTTTTGATGACTGCTTTGTAAGTCATGATTAGATTTTTGTATCTGATGCGAGCTGCAACTGGAAGCCAGTGTAGCGAAATGAGCAGGGGAGTGACATGAGCTGTCTTTCGCTGGTTGAAGACCAGACGTGCTGCGGCATTCTGGATCATTTGCAGAGGTTTAACTGCATGCAGAGAGGCCTGCCACTTCTTTGTTTTGCATTTTGAACTGTTTAGGTAAGCAGTAGGTGTCACTCATAATGGTAAAAAGACTGAATTCTTGGCAAATCATAACTCAAAAACTTACAAGGTTGTCACAGTTTCAACTTTCTAACCTTAAGTCTTTTTGTTTGGTTAGTCTACATACAGAGGTTAAATGTATCATTCATATTTGTCACTAGCATTCTTAGTTGTCAGTGAAAAGCTGGGCTCTTGTCACTCTGTTTGAAAAAAGACGTAGGTACAGAGAAGTTTCAAGAGATACAGAAAAATGACAACCCAGAATATTTTCAAAGATAGGCAAACTTTCTTTGACAGGGAAAGATAAAACTCATTTGGACATAAAATTTCTGAGAAATAATTTTAATGGGCCTTCTTGTCTCTTACATCGCTAAATGAAGACGTTGCATGATTGAAATCAGCACATTGCCTCTGGTTGGTGATAGAGCTGCTTCTTCTTTGGGGAGAATTCCTCGTGAATTTTATGTCCCTGACAGCAGGCAGTAAATTTATGTGTGTGAATACTTAAATTTAATGACATTCACATCTGGTAAACAGGGGCCCTAGAATCCGACATATTTCACATCGCTGCTGCTATTCTTAGACACCTCAAACCAGCTGAGTCCCACCTTGTTGCAGGCTTCCTGCGCTCCTGATGTGTGTGTCCTCTAGGAGTTTCAACAGAAGATGAAAAAGTTGGGATGTAATTAAGGTGTTGGAATGAGGAGCTGGTTATGATTCTCTCAGTCATAATTTGCCAGGTTATTAAAAGGTGAGACTTACAGGCAGGTTTATTGTTATTCAAAATTAAAAAGTGCAGTGTCAGTTCCTAACAATCTAATTCCAATCCTTTATCTTACGACAGCGGCTGTGTGAGATATTATCATTGCTCTGCTCTGCACGCCTTAGAGGATCTGCTAAGATACTGCGGGAGGTGCATTAGAAAATGATGTGTGGAATTTAAATAAAGTTCATTTACAAGAAGGTTTTAAAGGAAAATCAGGGAAAACACATTTTACAGCTCAGATTAAAAATTCAAGTAAACTAGCTTCAAAGCGATCTTGTCTATTGTGTCATATTTATCATGGATCCAAAGAGCTTCTTGTCCTTGAAGGCCACCATCCCTCAACGACAGAAAGAGCGTTGCATTTAAGAATCAGACTGCTAGATATCAGTAAATGTTTACGTTTCTACACACTGTACCTTTGGTGATCGTTCAGTTAGTACTGAAAAAGAATTGAGTATATTTGGTGTAATGGCTCTCTTCTGAGAGCTTCCTGCCCTTCCACATCCATACGTGGAATGTCAAAGCTTGCAGATTCAGTCTTTTATTTGTTTTGTTTTTATTTTCATGTAGATTTCTGTTGATTTGTACAGAACTGAACCATAACCGAAACAGAACCGGACCGGTACCAGACCAGCACACAACCAGAACCAAACTCAAGCACACAGAACCAGAAGCAAACCAGAACCGGACAAGAACCAAACCAGAACCGAACCAGAACCGAACTCAAGCAAACAGAAACAGAACCAGAACCAAACTTATGCAAACAGAACCAGATCCACACTCAAGCAACAGAACCAGAACCAAACTCAAGCAAACCGAACCAGAACCAAACCAGAAGTGAACCAGAACCAAACCAGAACCTAACCAGAACCGAACCAGAAGTGAACCAGAACCGAACCAGAAGAGAACCAGAATCGAACCAGAATCGAACCAGAACCGAAACAAAACCGAAACAGAACCGGACCGGTTCCGGACCAGAACCCAACCAGAACTAAACTCAAGCAAACAGAGCCAGAAGCGAACCAGAACCGGACAAGAACCAAACCAGACATGAACCAGAACCGAACTCAAGCAAGCAGAACCAGATCCAAACTCAAGCAAACAGAACCAGAACTAAGTCAAGCAAACAGAACCAGAACCAACTCTAGCAAACAGAACCAGAACCAACTCAAGCAAACAGAACCAGAACCAACTCAAGTAGAGTAGAACCCTAACCCTGTCAGAAGGAACAGATGTAACCACGATACACATCCTCCCCTCCATTACCTGTATCCTATATCCTCACGTGATTGGCCGCATGGCCGCCATGCTGACCAATCAAAACAAAGTTCTGCTGAGCACTGTGAGAGCTAAGCATTAAAAGGAAACGTGGAATGTCAAAGCTTGCAGATTCAGTCTTTTATTTGTTTTGTTTTTATTTTCATGTAGATTTCTGTTGATTTGTAGACATGTGTGTGCATTCTGAGTCATGTCACTTAACCTAAGATAATCCAAAGATAGTGCAACGCAACAAGTGAGGGATAACATAGTGAACAGGTGGCTTCAGGTTGAGACAAGACCCCTCTACTACACGACCTAAACAAACCGCTTCAGGGTTCAAGTGGGAGCAAGCTGGCATGTTTTCATCCACATCAGAGTGCAATTTATGTGTTCACATACTGTATGTCCAAACTAGGGATGAGACATGGATTTTGAATACTTGAATATTCTTTCACTTTTAAAAAATCTAACAGTTAATGGGAATATTATCTATTTTAAAAGTACAATTTATCATCTTTTTCACCGGTGCTTGGTTGTAATATGCTATTCCTGCCAGATGGTGGCTATAGAGCGCCCTAAAACTATTTGCTAACAGCATTAAATAACATAATAAGAAGAATGCTAACAGCATTAAATTGCAAAAGAAGAAGAAACACTGGTCGCTTGGAAATATGTGTGTAGTGGTGTGAGATTCAGAAATAATGATTATAAATAATCGCCTGATTGATGCCAGTGATTCTTAAATAGTATTTTGGCTTGAAGGCCAAGCAAGGAAACAGTCCCTGTGTGGGAACAACTCCTCCAAAAGAACCAGATGTGAAAGCCCTTACATACTGTTGACCTTTGGCCAATCAGAACCAAGTATTCCCCACAGCCAGGTAATAATGAGAATTAGAGCTACACGAAAAACCAGGCTAGGTCGATATATCAACATATTTGGTTCATTCCAGGTATACTGTATTATTGGACTATTGGTTCTTTATAAGCAAACTGTTAAATTTTCATTATTTTTCACAGCACAGATATTTATTTCAGTTACATGAGGGTAAGTGGATGGTTACAGAAAACACATTTATTGTTTTGATTGCATATTTAGCTGCCATCTTGATTGAGTCTTTATTGAATGCATACTTTTAATGATGTTCCCAGCATTTACTGATGATAATCAACTTTCTTTCACTTCTGATGAACTATCTGCTAAAGATTTGAGTGTTTTGTTATCATTCAGGAGTTAGGCTAAATTATTTTCCATGCCTTTCTCCACAAAGGGAACACCAAATTGTGACAAATAACGCAACAGGGAGTCACATTTTTCAGAGAACACCCAGATAGATGATCGTCATCAGCTGTTCTTTTGTTCAGCTCTCTGGATGTGATCCATCCTTGTTTACCATCACATGGGAATTCTGGGCAAATGTCAGACAGATGCTTCAAGTTCAACACAATGGACCACTTTATGACAGGAGGTCATCATTTATTCATCCATACACACACCGTCTTGTGTGCAAAGACCTAAACCCTGCAACTATCATTCACAACCTTTTATAGATGCGGTGGAGATGCATTAGCTAGATTTCCTTACTGGCGGCGCTTTGTAAATTAGCCCTTTGTCAGCTGAGGTCCACCAACAAGTGACCTTTTCAAACATCCAGCCTCTGTCAGAATAAAAGCATGCAGCTGCATACTTTAATTCTGACGAGCGGCCAACCTCGCTGACTTATTCATCACCTCCATATTTACAGCTTGAGCCGTACACAGAGCAGGCACTTACAGTCAATCTGTTTGACTCGCCCGTCTTTGCACAATATTTTTCACCGTTTGCAGAAGAACATGAGATGACGTGTTAGACTCCTTCCCACACATTCCATCTCTTTTTCATAATCCCTCCTTGCTGTGCTTTCTCTCGCTTGCTGTCACTTGCTGTCTCCCTCCTCTCCTCTCCTGTACTTTTGAACTTTTTCCCCCTTAATCCTATTTCCTAAAATGGCCCCGTGTCTCTCGCCAGAATTAAGGCCCTGTCGTTCGGTTTCCAGCCAAGTGTGAATGAAGAGACAGGCAGGGAGAGAAGAGAGGGGGGAAATGAGACAGACTGAAGGGAAAAGACAAAGAAGTTGATGATTAAAGTGGTAACAGTGCTGACAATATTATTCCTGAACCAGACCGTTTGCTTCAGGACTTTCATACATTTAAAATCTCACTCTTTGCTCCTTTGTTTCTACTTCTTTTATAATCTGCCACTGTTGTATCTCCTCCTTTTGCATCTCCAAGTTTCCCTGAGTCTAATTTGGTGGTTCACTCTGACATGTCATTATAGACCTGTAGTAAGGGGGTATTTATCTGATATCTGTTACACAAGACTGTCCTCATTATAAAGAAAGGCCACATGGGTCATTGGTTACATTTCCTTATCAGCAACCTCTTTCTCTCTCTTTCTCTGTGCCAGTTTTTCAAGCTAAGCAATACCACTCTCATATCCATGGGTGAAATATCAACAGTTAGGGATTGGCTAGCCTAGCTTAGCATAAAGACTGGAAACAGTGGAAACAGCTAGCTAGAGGTATAATGTCAACTCTAAATGACATTATTTGTATTTTGTTTTATCCATACCATAAGTATGGTACAATAAGTATAATGGAAGAAATATAAGATTACATTTTACAGGATTGTTATAAATCAGACTTTCATTGAAGTGCCATCCCTGCCTTCACTGTCAGGTTGCTAGCTGACCTTGAGGTTTTGTTGTGAAATATGCTGTGATGTTTTAAATAGGGAGCTCTAGCTCAGTTGTTCTCAAAGTGGGGTCCCCTGGGGGTCCGCGAACCATAGCGTGGGGGTCCGTGAAATAATTTGAATGAATTTCTAATTAATTATAAAATTGTGCTGCATCATTACAAAATAGCATACACCATTGTTATGATACCATTCGGTTGGCTCGAAGGGATATGTGAGTCTTGCTACTGTTAATTTTCTGAAAGCGTTTAAGATCAATTACTTGAAAAGTATAAATGCTGTCATGTTGAGTCAACAAGGAATGTAATGACCCTCTGTTTTAAAGTATACAAGTGGGATTTACTTGATTCAAATTGAAGTGTTATCTGTTTATCACTATGGTACAAGTCTGAAGTATTTACATTGATTCGTTTTACAATACAAAAAGTTCCAGAGTGCAAATGGTAATAAGCATTTGCCTTAGTGATGGGAAGTTTGGCTCTTTTCAGAGAGCCGGCTCTTTTAACTCGGCTCCCAAAGAAAAGCCGGCTCTTTCGACTCCCTAACAGCTCTTAATTTAGGATCTTTTGTAGCCGTATATGATTGGGGTTAGGGTTAGGATTAGGATAAGGGTTAGGATTAGGATTAGGGTTAGGGTTAGGATTAGGGTTAGGGTAAGGATTAGGGTTAAGGTTAGGGTTAGGGTTAGGGTTTGGATTAGGGTTATGATTAGGTTTATGGTTAGGATTACGGTTAGGGTAATGAAATAGGGTTCGGGTAAGAACCAGAACTAAACCCTAAACAAACAGAACCAGAACCAAACTTATGCAAACAGAACCAGAACCAAACTCAAGCAAACCGAACCAGACCTGAACCAGAACTGAACCATAACCGAAACAGAACCAGACTGGTACCAGACCAGCACCCAACCAGAACCAAACTCAAGCACACAGAACCAGAAGCGAACCAGAACCGGACAAGAACCAAACCAGAACCGAACTCAAGCAAACAGAAACAGAACCAGAACCAAACTTATGCAAACAGAACCAGATCCACACTCAAGCAACAGAACCAGAACCAAACTCAAGCAAACCGAACCAGACCCGAACCAGAGGTGAACCAGAACCGAACCAGAAGTGAACCAGAACCGAACCAGAATCGAACCAGAACTGAAACAGAACCGAAACAGAACCGGACCGGTTCTGGACCAGAACCCAACCAGAACCCAACCAGAACTAAACTCAAGCAAACAGAACCAGAAGCGAACCAGAACCGGATAAGAACCAAACCAGACATGAACCACAACCGAACTCAAGCAAGCAGAACCAGATCCAAACTCAAGCAAACAGAACCAGAACTAAGTCAAGCAAACAGAACCAGAACCAACTCAAGCAAACAGAACCAGAACCAACTCAAGCAAACAGAACCAGAACCAACTCAAGTAGAGTAGAACCCTAACCCTGTCAGAAGGAACAGATGAAGCCAGGATACACAGCCTCCCCTCCATCACCTATATCCTATATCCTCACATGTGATTGGCCGCATGGCCGCCATGCTGACCAATCAAAACAAAGTTCTGCTGAGCACTGTGAGAGCTAAGCATTAAAAGGAAAAAACTGGGAGCAGGCTCTCTCTTGATGCAAGCCGGCTCTTCTAATTCACTATAAAGCATCGTCTCTCAGAGCCACAGCTTTTGATCATGACACATCACTAATGTGCTTAATCTGTGTTACAATTATGAGGGGGTCCTTGGACAATTTTCTCACCTGTAAGGGGTCCCTGGCTCCAAAAAGTTTAAGAACCCCTGCTCTCGAGGCCCTGGCAGGTAGACTCCATATATTAAACAAAGCACAGCGTTACATTGTATTACCATACGTTATGTTACCTCATGTTATCTTATGTCACGTTGCGTTACATTACGTTACGTTAGGATACATTACGATACGTTACGTTATGCCACTTTAGGTACGTTACAATACGTTACGTTACGATACGCCATGTTACGATATGCCATGTTACATTATGTTACAGTCTGAAGCGATACAATATGACACGATAAGATATGATGCAATGTGAAACAATATAAGACATGACATGATACAGTACAATACAACAAAAGATGCATGATATAATACAACATGATACGATATGACATGATACAACTCTTTACAATATAATACAACACAGTATGAGATGATACCATAAGATATTAAACAATGCCATACAATTTGACAATTAGTTATACGATACAATATATGATATGGAACAAGACCAATGATATGATACAATACAATAAGACGATTGGATACGATATGATGCAATAAGATACATTATGGTCCAAGGCATCTTTATGACAGCACTGTATTGAACTTATTGTACTGCTATGGAATAAGGACCTGTTGTGCAACACCTGCAGATGTTTCATGCAGTACGGACTCGTAAACATGTTTTCGTATGTGAATGCCTACCCAAAATTGTGTGCATAAACACCTTCATTTTCTTGTTTTTCTGTCACAGTGCACAGGGTGAGACAGCAAGAAATAGTTAGAGTCAGATGAAGAGCAAGAAGGGACAGACAGATGTGAGCGAGAGAGAGACCTGGAGAGACTACTTACACTGCAGCAAGCTCAGGGGAAATCTAACCAGGCAATATCCAAACCAAAGCGCTATGCTCCTGCCACCTCAGCCCCACACAATTACAATACTATCTGACAAAGATATTGAGCGCAGATCCCCTGCTATTTCTGGGGATGCGTGTACCAGCCCAGAACCTGGTTTTATATAAAAGTACCAAAAAAGGCATTAATACTGACTTATTGAAAAGAGAGGCCATGGAACCAGTCAGAGCGGGCAAACACGGTAAGAATATGTTGACTCTCCAGAGTCCTGAAGAGACAACATAGATTATGACTGTCCTCTTGTCTGGGGTGGAGGGTGTGTTTTTGAAGAGGTGACCTTTACTTTCACAACATCTCTTGAAAGGCTCATTTGTGACCTTATACACGCAGGGGTCTAAGAGAACAGCTACTTGGAAGGCTGGATGAGAAAAAGACTGATAAACTGCTGCCTTGTCTTCGCAGTGGGAAACAAAAGATCAGGAAAGGTTTGGGCTGACCTTTAAGAACCAGATGACCGAAATACATGATGGACTGTTCTTTTGAAGCTTTATTCATACATAAGTGGGTTGAGAGACTGTTTGTTCTGGTCATTGCAACCTACCAACTCTCATAAACAGAGGTTCTATTATGGGAATACGGACCATGTACTGAGCACAATTAATATGTTTTCAGAGTTGGAACCTCTTGTGTTGAAAAGTAAAGCTGTGCAAAAATGCAGGCATAGTAATGGGCATGGCTGATTTGACTGACAGTTGCAGCTAGCTGTTCACCAGGTGGCAACATCATGGCGTCAGCTCCACCTCTGTGCTGGTCTCTATAGGTTAAGAGGTTAAGTGTCCGGGTGTCATTCTCGACGAAACACTACTATTCCAAGCTCACATCAATAATGTCACTCAGGCTGCATATTTCCATCTACATAACATCAATCGCCTCCGCCCGTCCCTCACACCTAACAGTACTGCCATTCTTGTTCACACCCTGGTTACATCTCACATTGACTACTTTAATTCCCTCCTCTTTGGTCTCCTTCTCAAATCCATCCATAAACTCCAACTGGTCCAGAACTCTGCTGCTCATATTATCACCAGAACCCCGTCCATTTATCACATCACTCCCGTCCTTCAGTAACTTCACTGGCTCCCGGTCAAAACTTGCATCGATTTCAAGATTCTGATCCTCACCTTTAAGGCCATCCATAACCTTGCTCCTCCAGACCTCCCTAAACTTCTGCATATCAAGACACCAAGCTGCAATCTCAGGTTCGCTTCTTCCATTCACTTCACTGCAACAGCCGCCCGCTTGACCACGATGGGATCTAGAGCCTTCAGTGTGTTTATTGTTATTGTTGTTATGATCATTATTATTAGAGTATTTAAAAAATTAATTAGAGTCAGCATTTCCAATATGGCCACCGTCATCTTTGGGCCTCTTAACACTTGGTCAGAAACCAATGGGTGACGCCAATGAGATATGTCCATGTTGTATACTGCCAAGGTTCTCAGATGTCCAGATCATGGTGGATTTTAATTGTAATCAAAAGGCAACTTCCACTTAAACTGGCTTATGAAACCAATAGGATTTTTCCATGGAAGAGACACTGATATGACTCAGCACATTTATTGATGGTAGCCAGCACCTTAAGAGTGTTATTAGCTATCACTACAACCAAGGTTTTTATTCTAGATTAGAACCAACAGAAATAAATACCAATAAAAACAAAGTGTTTTTTAACATTATCTGTTGTTGGATTATTTTGAAAATTTAGTAAAATTGTAGTGCGTCACACAAAAATTGCCTTCTCGTTTTTACTTCCATGATGGTATTGTGACTTAGGATGTCAATTATGTTTTGCTATTGATAAAATAGGAATAAGTAAGTAAGTAAAATATCTTAAAAATAGTATTTTGGGGGGCGCCGTTGGCCTAGCGGTCTAAGTGCGCGCCCCATATACAGAGGCTATAGCCCTCATCGCAGAGGACGCAGGATCGATTCTAGCCTCGACCATTCATTGCATGTCCTCCCCCGCTCTCTACTCCCCACATTTCCTGTCTATCTCCAGCTGTTCTAGCCAATAAAGGTTGAAAATTCACAAGAACATAACTTAAAAAAAATATATAATATAAGGTATTTTATCTTACATGCAATACTGTCAGGAAGAAGTTTTCTCACAGATAAAGTATCTGAGGGTGGTTTCACAAGCTCTTTTGGGAAATAAGACTTAGGAGTGCTTTAGCACACCTTGAGGGTTTCACCAAACACAGTTAGAGGAGGATAGTGAGGAGGATGAATCTGGCTCATGAAGCACTGGGGAGATACCTGCTGAATTGAGATGGTGTCAGCGTTCTTGGTAGCATTAAGTAAGAATGAAATGCTCCACATGTGGAGTTCAGTCTTTAAATATCATGACATACATCTTACGCCTGTTTTGGATTAATTTAGTGCAATCTCTGGTTGATACTCTGAGAATGCTTTTTAATATTCTTCATTTAGGACAGCTTTTTCTCAGGTATATCAACCTTTTCTTTTAAGTATTTTGTTTGTAAGACCCTCTCTTTGAACATTTGCCAAATATATCTCTCTTTGAAGCTAACCTGATGCTTTGAAAACAACCCTTTCGTCCATGAGTCATATCAATTACCTTGTTTCTTTTGACAGTGCTCCCGTTTTAATGAGTGTCCACATCACATGTTACAAGAAAGAGCTTTAGCCCTGCGTTCTCTCACACTCACCTCAGGGGTTCCTCGAGGATACTAAGCTAAGTGTTGTCCTCACGTTACCTTTTCATGGTCATGGCAATCAACTCAGCAGACATGGGCAGAGAGGGAGTTTTTTTTTCTTCTTATGACAGGTTTTGTCTTCTCTCACTTTTTCCAAATGAGACCCATTTAAATTACCAAGAACATAGCCAACAAGTGCAAAGGTTACTGGTGCTAAGACACTGCAACCTTACTTGCAGTAAGGTCATGCAGAGTAAGCAATAGGATGCTAATAACCCTATTAATATGAATTCTGTTCTAGTATTTGTCTCAACCTGTTGCTCTCTCTTGTCTTGCTCTCTCTCATATGGCCTCTCATTAATGCTAAGCGCCTCTAGCTGACCTTACTGTTGCTAATCCCGTCAAGCCACACTTTGACTACAGAGGTAGATACACATCTTAAAATACAAGTTTTGAAACAACAGTTTGTCATTCTTGATGGGAATGAATAAAGGATGGATTTTCATTATTGGATAGCATACGGGACTTTGCTGCTGAAATGACTCCTGTATCTAAAAGCCTTAACCGGATAGCTAAATGAGCTAATGTTAACTTCTTGAAGAGGCAGAATTTTATAAATGGGACCTTTCATGTGAACCTGATTGCAGTATACATCCTTAACTTTTCTTTTACTTGCCTTAAATATCCCTTTTTGGTTAGCCTACAAACTTGTATTACTTAGAAATGAAAAGGGCTGAATACTCGGTTTACGTAACTCTATCTTAGGCTGGCTGAGGTTGTTGGATGTAAACTCCTGGTATATAATTATAATTTCACAACCATCATAACCATTTTATACAGACCAATATAATCTATATTTAAATCATTAACACGATGATGGAATAAGAATTCAATAAGTTTCAAGGTGATGGCAACAGTGACAGCACTGGAACTACGTGTTCTCTCTTTTTTATTATTCTCTTTCTTGGTCTGATGGCTCCACTACAAGCCTCAGGTCAAATCTTCCCCCCGCTCAATGAATTCATAATGTAAAGCCACTTCATGATCAGTAAATGGAATGTGTAAATGTAAGACTAATATATGATTTAGGGGGGAGGATGTTATATACATTCATAATCAATAATTTACAAATGTAGATGTAGTAGAGAGTTGTATTTGAATATGTCTTGGTTTTAGTCTCTGGGGCGGTAACATTATGTTCATATAATACAGAAAATAAGCTTTTATTTAGAATAATACAAGCTTAAATGTAAGTCTCTAGTTTCTCTCTCTAGTACAACCTAGGGACATGTCCATATCTGACTTCACTGTTGCCCAGTGCATGCTGGGATATGTTCTATAGGTCACTTCAGCTAAAGACAGCAGAGTCAATATAGAAAATGGATGGGTGGCTAGATGACTAATTGATGTATACCACAGAGTGCAAAAATAGTAAATTAATTAAGGTGACACCACCAAAGAGCATGTGTGAGTAGACGTTCAAAGAGTGGATGATAGAGTTCTGGTCACAGTACTTGCTGGTTTTGCCCTACTCTCTATTCTCCACATGTCTTTCCTCTCTACAGCTGTCCTTTCTAGGACAAGCAAAAATGCCCCAAAATCACTTAAAGTGAATAACTAACAAAACCATGCCTCTAATATAAGCCTTCTTCAAATAAAGGCCTGGTACCTTCGTCTCTGCTCAGCATTGCAGGAAAAGTGATGGTTGCCCTTTATTAGGACACTGCTGTTTCTTCATCTGACAACATCTCTATAGTTGCGGGCTGGACATGTTTAGACACAAAAAAGAGACAGATGAAGGTAATTGTTCATTTCTAAGTAAAGACTTTTAAAGGTTATGAAATGACGGCATTCATGGTCCAAAAGAAATGAAAACACTTGATGTCAAAAAATAATGAACAGACAGTGTCAAGTTCAATCTATTTCTTTTGGACCAATCTATCTGAACCTCCTTCCTCTGCTAATTATGTTCCTTAAGAAAAGTAAAATATTGTCCTCTTCTACTGAGAGAGGACTGTGTGCATTAACACAGTTTTTTTGGCAGCAAATCAATGCAGATTAGTGTATTCAGCTCTGTGTCCAAAGCACAAAACCGATTTTTTTGTTGCTGCGCTCAAAGCACGCTCAGATGGAAATAGTTAAACTTTTGGAACACAGCTGCACTTCACTTTTACACTCAAAACCGAGAAGGGGCGGGACTTCTCATACCAGCATTGTCAACAGCAATGGCAGTTTTTTCAGGGTACAATTTCCAGGTCTAGAGCTGCTGCTAGTGCTACGAAAACATTCTCTATAAAAATTTTTTACCAGTCTTTGCGAACATTGAATAAAAGCAAATATGAAGCATCCAGAGCAATTAAAAACAGACTTCACAGACTTCACAATCACTACTTTGAGAGACTGGTATGCTATGGGACAACGCATGACCTGGCAAGTTGTGTTAATGGACACAGGCCCATACATTTGTGCAGTTTTGAGGCATTTCTAGAAAAAAACAGTTGTTTTTCTTTGAACAGCAGCCTGTCTTAACTCTTATATTTAGGTGTACAGCAACACTTTTATGGTAGCTTTGAGACAATGCAAATACTTTTCCTTCCAACAAATTGAGTCAGAGTTTGAATGGATGTGTGCGTATATCTGCCAGTGTTTTCACCAGAGTATCTTGCACTGTAATAACACTGTTATGTAGCTCATCATGGCCACTGGTGCCCTCTCACCCCCACTGCAACTCCACTCACTCACCATCCTCTTCACTCCTCCTCTGTGCACCCACCCCTACCTTCATAATCCCATCAGAGAGCCAAGGCACTCCTGGGTGAGCAGGTCGATGGAGGGGTTCTGTACCTGGAGGCACACCTTCCTCTGGCCGCTATGAAAGTCGGTGAGAGCAGGGAGCTCAGCGTGTTTAAGTGAAAGTCCTGTTAACCCCCATTACCCTCTGCAGCACTGTACTGCAGGATTAGCAGAATACAAATAGCCCCTCTTGCCCCCCCGTCCTCAACATCATGACTCTCATACACCATCCGCTGAAAGAGTTGCTGACTAGGAGAAAGAGTGAAATATGATTTGGGGCGGTGCAGGTGTTTACTGCATGCTAAACAGAGTCCTGCTGCTCATTATACAGGCCCTAATGGTGGGAATGCATTAGCATTTTTTTCTGAATTGGGGGAGGAGGGTGATGAAACACGGCATCGAAATGTTACCAGCGCTTGATACCATGTGACCTTGGCTTGCAGAAGCTCAGATCATGGTGTGAAACAAGGGAAATGCTAGAGGGTTTGGAGGTTAATTAATAATTAATAGTTCAATGCTTCTTTGTATTGCGTTTGGTTGTGTGAAATCAAAAAGCATTACAGATCAACGGAAGCTGGTCTGCTCGGAGCCAGAAACTGCCCACACTGATCAACTCTGAAAGAAAAACACTAGATAGTGTGTGTATCAGTGGATAACAATACAGAGGGCTCTGTTTTAAGAAAGCAAAGGACACATGTACTACAAATAAAAAGCCATCTGTCATCCACATTATTTCATCAAATCAAGATACCTGAATATGATCTAAGTCTTATAAACTTTCAATCAATCAATCAATCTTTATTTATTTAGCACCAATTCACAACAAATGTTATGTCAAGACACTTTTACAAACATAGGTCTAGACCACTCTATGTCAAATTAGGAACACCCAACATGAGACACCATGAGCATTGCACCTCGCAGTATTTAGCTAGTTACAGCGGCGAGGAAAAACTTCCCTTTAACAGGCAGAAACCTCGAGCAGAACCAGACTCATGTTAGACAGCCATCTGACTCGACCGAGTTGGATCTGGAAAGAGGGATAGAGGAGAATAAGAGAGAGAGGGAGTGGTGATAGTGATACTTTGAAGTGTTCTAGTCAAGACCACTAAAAACAAGTCCAATTCATTACTAAGACTAGAATGTTACTAGACCTGGACAAGACAGAGACTTTAATTGATGCTTTTTAAGGCTGAGGCAAGACCACACTGCATGACACAAAATAAAAATCTGTTGCAAAAGGCACCTTTCAAATTTAAAAAATCAAGACAAGATAACACCTCACTGCAATATATTGATCTCCTTACATACAAAGAAACAAACAAACACATATTTGTTGTCCTAAAATAAATCCTAATCCCCTCTTTTACAAGACGACCAAAACAATTTCTAATCATCTCAATATGTGACCTTCTAAAAAGTGTCTTAAGGCAGGTCTCTGGACCTGGATCTTGATGCCCCCTGTGGACAAGTAATACCTCTAATCCTTTTATTGGTTTTGTCCTTTAATGGAGCGACGCCTACGAGCTTGTTCAGGCAGACAACTCGAGCTGCAATGCTATACATGTCACATGTCCCACTCTCATAACCATCATCCAATCCTGGCGTCTGCCTCTCAAATTGGCGGTCTATTTAAACTGGGAAAATTTCCCATCTCTGCCAGTCAACGCCTCTGCTGCCTGCATGCCTATTGCTGAATTTTCTTTCATCCCCACCGCCACCCCAGCATCCACCTGCAGGCTCCGGGGGGGTGTTCAGTATGTTTTGCTCATCACTCCTCAATGTCTGCATGTAAACTTATCTGCAGGGAGTGATGAGGCCGGAGCCTGGGCGCCAAACTTGAATATGTATTGCTGCTACAATAAACAATTTAAACGTGAGTTGTCTGACTGAACTTGAGTAAGATGTGTTTTCTAAAAATCTATCCTGATGTCTTTTAACAGTCAAATCAATCAATCTCAATCAATCAGTCTTCATTTATGTAGTGCCAAATCACAAAAAAACGTATTCTCAAGGCACCTTTACAAACAGAGCAGGTCTAGACCGTACTCTATGTTAAATAACTGACAAAGACCCGCCATCAAGACAGGATAAGATCCAGTCGCATCTTTCAGGCAGGACTCAGTCTGATCTCATCTTTATCCACCATGAACAGAGCACTTTGCACTAGCAAGGAAATCTTCCTTTTAACAGGCAGAAACCTCAAGCAGAACCAGACCCACAGAGTAACCCTTGGTAAAAACTTTGAACATGGAGTTCGTACAGTGCTCATTGATTTAAGAAATGAATAATTTACAGCCCTAATGTAAATTACGAATTAAGTTTCATCTTCAAATACTAGAGGAACAAAACAATGACTATTAGATGTAGGCTGAAGCTTGAGCTTAATCTACCCACCATTTTTACATAACATAAACTGTAAGGCAACCAATTAAACTAATAAGTAGGAGTTACACCATCACAAGTCTGAACAAACAGAGCTCCAAACATAGATTTTACATTGCATATCACTGCCTTATTTTGTACCTGCCTTGAGTTCATTTTTCAGGGCTCTGTGCATTATCTGTGCAGTTTCAAGATGAACAGGTGCATATAAATTGAAACAGCTCTTCTCATAGATGTCTTGTGTAGCTTGAAATGTTGGAAAAGTGAAAGTTAGAAGTCCACTCAAGTCCACAATTCAGGTTCAGGTTCATTCTGGTACTCTGTTGGAGAATTAAGAGGGGACCCTACAAGAGTTCAGTGTTGACTTTAACTTCAGTTTTCCAAAATAACTGTATTTAATACTCAACATTCCTCATTGTAGTAAGCTACTCTTCAGATATTCCCCTTCAAAATAAAATACAGGCTTACTAGAGACTTAAATGACCTTTTATGAGATAAGATAGACTTTATTGATCTCTCATTGGGGGACATTTTTTTGTCACAGCAGTTTTCAGCAAGAGACAGGAGAGAACGGCAATATACTTACACATTTTAAATAGTATAATTAAAGATTAGAAATAAGAATATAAAAAAGTAAATTAAATATAAAGTATATAATAAATATATACACTATAAACTAAAGACACTTTCTACTTGTGCATAGTTTAGTTATTGCAAAGGGCAAATTTCACCAGGTTGCTAAACACACAGTATGTACCATGATGTTATGAAACTTCATAAATATTTTATAAATATACTCCTTTATTCTTTCAGTATTACAACTTTATTCTCATAAAGCTACCATTTTATTCTCATCAATGTTTTTTCAGAAAATGTCATATCTGAAATATTTTTCTTCTTTTTTTCTTCTTTCTTCTGCCCTAATAGTCCATCATACTTTCCGGGATTAGTGCTCTCCGAAGTTTTTCACATCCTACACCTTTGTTGCTCTACTTTTCTTGTTTTCAACTTCTATGATAATCACAGTCTAACTCTTTTAATGGCTTCAACTGATTGACTGACTAATTTTTTTTTTTTCAAATACTGTTTTGTCAGTGCATGTATGAAAGCTTTAACTTCAGACTTCTGTTAAAGAAGCAAAAGGAAGTGTGTTTATCTTGCTGCATAGTTCTGCAGCTTTATGCATGTCGAGAGCAGAAGTCTCATTGCAGGAAACTGATTGATAAATCCATTTTTTTGGGGGGGTCTTGCCAAGACGAGAAATCACAGATGTATGATTCATCCTGAGGGTTGCTTTATTTATTTAATTATTCACTGTGTATTTAATAAACATTCCGTCATGCTGTCTTGGTTAACAAACTTAACCTTCAGCCTTCAATCCAGTTTGAACACGATGTTGGAGTGAAACCACAAAGAGTGTGACATTTAATTTTCTGTCCACACACCCGCCCTCTGCTCCTCTCTTCACCTCTACCTTCCTTTGACGTGCCTCTCCTTGTCTGCTCCTGCGCACTGTTTTTTAGTCCCTACTTCATTTTCGCTCTCCATGTCCTGTTCTCATCGCTCACTCTCCTTTCCCTCTTTTCATTCCATCGTCCTCTTCTCTTCCACCTGCTCTGTCTTGCTCTCTCTCGCACTATTTCAGGCCAATATGAAACCAACCAATATGAGATTTCTCGGTTGATGGAGAGCTACGGCCACTCCGTCACAGTCTTGGAGAGTGTGTCTGTGTCTGTATGTGTGTGTGTGTGTGTGTGTGTGTGTTTCTGTCTCTGCTGTCGTGTGGGCTCAGGTTATTGTGTGAAAGGAAAGTAAGTGTCTGATTTATGTGAGTGTGTGTGTATGTGTGTGTTAGTGTGTGTGCAGCTCTGCAGGCCGCTGACTGTCAGTCTGATTCAGTTTTTTTTATGTGTGGCAGAGATGCAGGAGATAACTGTGTTTTGTGTGTGTGTGTGTGCGTGTGTGCGTGTGTGTGTGCGTGTGTGTAGGTGTGTGTGCTACTGTACTGCCCAAGCTTGTGTTTCAGCAGAGCTTCAATTAAAGTGAACTGGCTCCCTGGAGAGGAGCGGTAGCTGCCATGCTGCACACACACACACACACACACACACACACACACACACACACACACACACACACACACAAACACATACAAACACATACACACTGATTCACAAACTCTATTCCCTGTGACTGATTGAATGGTTCCTCGCTGTACAACACTGCTTGACAGCACACAGCGTGATGGAGAATAGCGAAGCAGACACACTTTTAAACCTGCACATACATTAACACGACCTCACTTTTGCACATTTTTAAATCCACTTTAAATCTGCTACAATTACTGTGACTCCGGGAATACCTATATACCTAATTCTCCTGCTGAAAATTGCATTTCATAGCAATTCCCCACCCCAAGATTTGCATGGCTGCACCTCCAGAACAGAAATTGTTAAACTTTGTCATTGTTCCCTCTGCAGCATCCATATTGTTGCCATCTCAAGTCCAATGTGTACATATATTTTTATGGTTATTAATCATCGTGGCATCCCATTTTTACCGGCTTATTCCCTCAGAGCGCAGACAGAATGTCGCTGTCGTGCCACAGCAGCTCACCTCTTCCTGGGGAATAAATGTTCTCAGGCCGAGAGCATCTATGGCTCTTAATACGGCAGCTGTACTGAGTCTGTTTCTCTCCTGAGGTCATAAAACTAAATCTAAATGTTTACAGCCAAGCACAGACACATAAGTGGAATGTGTCCCAGTGGGCTGCATGTTGTGACCCGGGTTTAGTGGGTTTCTATATCAAGAGAGAGGAGATCCTTTCTTTTTGTTAAGTTTTTTATTAAAATGATTAGTTTCATATATTTTTTGCCTCTGAATTTGTACTGAAAATAAAAAAGGAAACTCATGGAAACTGAATTGTTTTAGTTTAGATGCAGTGGTGGCTTAGTCTGTAGAGACTTGGCTCTGACACCACAAGGTTACTGTTTTAAGTCTCAGTACGAACCAAAGAATGGTGGTCAGGTAGCTGGAGAGGTGCCAGTTCCATGAACCCCCCAACTGCTTGAGCAATAAAGTATGTCCTCTTCTTCTCAATAAATAAATACTTAAATAAGAATGATAACTGTAAAACGTTGTAGTAGATAAGATTTGTTGAATATTATGCTTCATTTATTCATCCAGTATAACATGTCATTGGGCATAGGCAGGGCACACCCTGGATGGACTGCAAGCAAATCACAGGACCAAAAATGATAAAGTATAATTGTAAGACACTTTGTAACATCTGGTTTGACAAGTACCAAAAAAATACACTATCTTATTGTAATAAAAATAAGAATAAGAACAAAGTTATAATGATAATAATGATGAAGTAATACCCATACTACTAATTATAATACTTTTGTTATTATGTTATTATTGTAGTTGTTTTTGTTGTTTTTATTTTTATTATAACGATAATATTTTAACAAAAACACAATAATAATGATAATATATTATTATTGCCATTATTATTGCTATTTATTATTATCTTTGTTGTTGTTGTTGTTATTGTTATTATTATTATTATTATTATTAGATAGCGTATTTATTATGCACTTGTCAAACCAGATATTACAAAGTGCCTTACAAAACATAAAATAAAAAAATAAAAAACCCCAAAGACATAACCTCAAAACAATATTCTAACCCTACTCTAACCAATAATGACAAACACACAAAATATCACTCAACTCTTCTTTTTTTTCAAACCACTTTTTGCAGGATGTAGAGTGATGAGGTCAGGTATTGATTAAACCACAGAGAGTGTGATGATTCATTAATTTAATGTTATTCAGACATTAAATGTCAGAAACATTCAATCTTGTTCGTGGCCATATTAGTCTTTTACCGCACAAAGCCCTGGCTGTACAGTTTCTTCACCTACTCCAGTATCAGCCATGAGTACAAACATATCAAAAGAAAATTATCCATAGAAAAAAAACTCCTCTTCCTTATTGACTTACTTCTCCCTGCCAAACTCTACCTGCAGAGCTCTCAACAGAGACACTTCTGATTGAGTGCTGAATATCTGATCACTTTATTGCAGTATTTCCAACCCAAACGCAGGAATTCAGCTAAAGAACTAACTAATCCCTTCACTGATAACCTCACTTTACTATGTAGGCCATGAAGAAGAGGCATCAATATAAGAGTGAGACTATTTCAAAATCTGTTTAAAAAAAAAACCTTACAGTACCTTTAAGTACTTCATACAGTTATTGGCCTTTGATTGCTTGGACTGTTATAGAACCACATGTTCTCTTCACCTGGGTTTATTACTCTGCACTTTGCCTTTTGTCAGCACATTCAGTCCATACAGCTGGATATCATTTCTCAGTACAGTTCTCAGTGCTGAGAGGGATGAAGAGAAAAAGGAATTCAAACTGTTTTATAATCAAGAGCAGTTTAATGACTGCATACTCTGCAACCACACAGTAAACATGTTTACATCCCTGCTATCTTTGTCAGTGTAGTTCGTAGTGACTCTCTGGTTATGTACAGCTCAACATATAATAATCTGCAGTTTGTCAGCTCTACTTTTCCACGCTGCTGCACAAGGAAGAAGTTGCTAATTAGCTTTCCCCCTTTTACCCTCTCTTTGCTGAGCTGTGATGTAAAACAAACCAAAGCCACGTCGCTTGCTCCTTAGTCGACAGCCACCGAGTGTTCCTCCACTTCACTTGTTTACACACGATAACGCTGTCACGGTAGCGCTGTGAGTAAACCTGAAGAAAGGCATCATCAGTATCACATGAAAAGACAGGGTTTACTCAAGTCAGCGCTCCTTAATCTTGACATGTGAAGAACGACACTAATTTCCTCTCGTCTTTTCTCCTCGCCAGTGCAGCTCCGTTTTTGATGATGTAAACACCTCGGTTTATCACGCCGGCTTCCAAATTGCCTGGAGTGGCTGCTTCTGTAATTGCAGTTTGGAGCAGAGTGCATGTTCCTGTGTGTGGAAAGAAAAGCACACACAAGTTTGTGTAAATAATCTCACGAGTGCTCACACTTGATGCTGCGGTGAGAAGTGTGTCGTAAATGATCCCTAAACGGTCACCCGGGCTTGTGACTCTATCGCATCTCTGCACCTTGATTAAGATCTTTAGGCTGTGACAGTAATTACCTGCCAGCTACTCGTCTTAAACACACTGCAGACCCCAGGGGAGGAGAGGAGGGGGGGGCACTGAGGAGGAAACGAGGCAATAGAAAGAGGAGGGGAAGAAAAGATGATGATGACAGAGCAGTTGGAGTGTGGGTAAAAACAACAGCTAAGGGAAATAGGAGTATTTCTTGATAGTGTTAAGTGAAGGGAAAAAAAGAGTAAGTATAAACAGAATCATAAAAAAGGAGGGAAGGAAGGGAAAAGGAATGGATGGCAACTGCTGGTTCTGTATTTGACAAATTTTAGAAGTGAATATGAAATATACAAATAAAGCTATTTTGCTTTGACAGTAGATTATTTTGTCAGCGGATTCGAATGAACTAAGACTCAACTTTTCTTCTCATGTTTTAAATTCCTCTCTCAGCCTGCAAAGATCTCACATTTACGTATGAAATGTAAATTTTTCCACAAGCTTTGGCGGCTAACCTGTCATAAAATCATTTCCTGCCAGCGACTGTCAAGATTCAAGATTCAAGAAAGCTTTATTGGAATATAAGGAATTTGACGTGGTGAATTGAACACTGGTACTTAACAACAAAACAGTAAGGACAGAACAAGACAGTAAGGACAATAAATATATAAACCTAAACACAAATCTAAAAATTCAAAATAAAAATTAAGATACTATCTGTACAAAGAAAGGTATAGAAGTACTTTTAAAGACAGGAAAAAAGTTAAATTAGCCTAAGCCAGAGTGCACATGTAGTAGATGAATATAATAATAAGATATGTTCTTCTTGCTGATTAAACTCAAAACATTGTACATTTTTAATCATTTCACCAAAAGATGAAGGATTTTACTCAGCTAGCGAGCTAAAGTTAGCCACATCTTGGCTAGCACTAACTGGGCCACAGACATTTTTCATGAAACTGCTTGACCAACAGTTTTATTTGATTTTGATTACCTGGTGGGCTTTATATAAAAGCAGAGGACTTCTGGGATTAGAACTTTAGTGAAACATTCATACACTATGAACACAAAATATATCCTGGTCCTAGCCTCAAAATCAGGTGAGCACTTAGAAACTAACTAACAAAAGCATCTCTACTTACAGACCCTTATTGCATCCTGTAAATGTTTTAACTGGCATGATTCACCTGGCGTGAGAAGACGTCCATGTTTAAATCGAATTTCTCCAAAAAACTCAAACGTTACCACAGAGGCAGTCCTAGCCATAGCGTAGAAACCAGCTAAACACGTATAGAACTAGCTAACCTTTTCTTTTTGTTGTAGAAGTAGACCTTTGAGAATTATTCAAATTTTGGTGAAGCTGTAGAATATGAACACAGAGCAAGTCTTAAACCTTGCCTAAAAAAAACACTTGAGCACTTTGAAACAAGCTAACAAAAGCTGTTGTCCTTGTAGCCCCTCCTGACTTTGTGTAATTGTGAAATAAAGAATTACATAATTCCAATTTAGGTTCGTCTCTTCTGGCTAACTCTCCAGACATCTTGTAACTCTGACAAACTCAAAAAATATGTGTAACTTTTTAACTGGTTTTGATCATTTAGTCTCCGTGGAAAAATTCATATTTCACTTTAAAAGAAATGTTGAACAAAGAGGTAGTACTCGTCCTAGCCAAAAAAATGAAACACAACAGAGTACATGGGAACTAGCTAACACAAGCTATTCTCTACACGCCCTCCTGACATCCTGTAAATTTGAAAAATGGAGCTTCTGACAGATTACTGTGAAAACAACCTCTGACAACTTATTGTTAAATTATCATTACAAGGTTTACTGGTTTTCATCATCAGGTTTCAGGTAATGGAGACAAAGAGACTTCTGCAGCCACCTTTTGTAAACCTTTTAAGTCACTCCTTATGAAAGGTTAGCTTATGTAGCCATTGCTCTGCACAGTGACTCACCAAAAAAAAAGTCCTACAAAACATGAGCCAGTTCTAGTTCTTTTCAACGGATTATTCGACTCGTCCTCTATTCAGGGGCCGACTCTCTGACTCCAACACTGTTTTATTCTTCTGAAAGTACACTCTTTATAAGGACACGACTTCTGTGTTAGCTCACGGCCTGCTAGCCCGGTCAAACTCATTTCCGGCTTGAATGTAAAGCTAAAAAGAAAGCACGTCCAGCAGCCCAGACTCAATCTTGGACAATGAAAGGAAGCATTTGCCTGCAGATTTGAACACTGATTACAATGACAACAAACAAAGCTTATAGCATCTGGGTCAGCTCTGACTATAAGCTTTTTTTATTTTAAATATCAGCTGCTTCTGACAGATGGTAAAATGGTGAAAATTAGTTGGAAGAACACCACTGAGTAAGCTGTACAAAGACCTTATATGTACTGTTGTATTCAACCAGGCAGTGTTAATGCCTGCCTGCTGCACCAACAAATGTCAGGCTGTCTCTGCAGAGGATTAACAAAGGATCTCCACATCTCCTCTTCCCTCCTGTCTTCCATTTACATCTCCTCCTCCTCCTTTGTTCCTGTATTGTCAGCCATTGTAGCTCCCGTCTTATTTCACCTCTTACAAATCAAGGCCCACATTGAGCCATCAATCACACGAGTGCAGCTTTAAACGGAACAAGGAGATAAAGAGGCAAGGGCTGTAATGCCTATTTGTCCATCAACTCCCTCTGACTGACTAACAGTCTGAATCACGGTTAGCACGTCTGCATCGGTGAGTTATTTGGTTTGATTTTTGAAGCCGTTCTGGTTAGTCAGTTGTCAGAGTGAGGTGCGAGGGGATTTGCGCGCTACCTGCTCGTCTTCCAACCACTGATCCGTAAAGACAAACTAATTTTCTCCTCTGCTCGTAATGAAGAGTGAAATCTTTTTCTGTTTAACTGCACTGGGTTTCGCACGCCGTTGTCTTTACTTCTGTCGTCGCTAAGAGGAGGCCCAAAAGATTCTGCCTAAGTGCCTCGTGCCCTCTCACAGAGAGAGATGATTAATTTAAGGACCCATTCAAGCATATATTGTTAGGTGTCTGCCTTTCAGACACGGCCTCATGGATATGCAGATTGATAGTTGCATGCATGCTTTGAATGCATGGAGTGCTGACTTCTATTAAAAATGCTTTTTCTTTTCCCAGTAATTACCAATGCAAATTACAAGCTGTAATTATATACCACCACAGTGTTAAAGTACCTTATAACATTAAATTAGATTAGCTTGTTTATGCTCTTTGAATTAAATTATTCCTCAACCCAAAGGTATTTATTCTGTTTACACACTCTCCTTTCTCTACTTAGAAGTACATTTTCAGGGGTAATAACTTACATGAACTTATTTTGGGTTTAGCATATCTTTATTAGGATATTTAAATTGTAAAATACATTTTTCACCAGGTATTACACATTTACATTTTTGCATGTTAAGCCATCAACCCGCACAAAATAATCTTCAAACACTGTTCACCTCAGCTCACTAGTAAACCCTGTCTTCTGGCAACTTTCAGTCAAATGATGAGGTGGTTGTCATATTCACAGACTAAATGTCATCAGTTAACAAAGTCACTTTTAAACTGTAACAACAATGTTACTTCACATCACATTGTAAACAAATGAACATAACGTTTTGGTTTTTTTTCAAGATTTGTATTAATTTTTCACATCTTAACAAAAGAAACAAAACAATAACAATGCTCTTTACAGTGGAAAGATTATCGGAAACAATTGTTGGTCAAACATTCAGATTAAGACAGAAATAAATAGAAAAATAAAAAATAGAATAAATAAACACTCCACCATCATGGCTAGGATATCTTCAAAAACAGATAAGAGAATAATAAGTAATATTGATAATAGTTATTATATCAGTAACAGAATAATAATAGTAACTAGGAATGTATATTTGACAGCAATATTAGCAATAGCCACACTATTACCAAAAAAGAAAAAAAAACATAACAAAAAAAACCCAACAAAGTCCTATACATCGGAGGGTGACTCCAGTCGAAGACATAATACCTTTTTTTACAATTTCCTGCAGGGATGGGGGCAGATATTTTATATAAGCTGACCATATTTTTTCAAACAAGTGATCGTCTCCCCTCTTTCGTGCAGTTAAACTTTCAAATGGGAAACTTTGTATATTTCATGCTAACATAATGTTAAGGTAGACAACAACATGCACAATAATGCTTCTAAAGTACTCATCTAAAAAAATATAATTATGCTTGTAATGTTAGCTGATGTTTACTAAGGGCCTGTAAAACATGTTTTTTAACTTGAAATATCACTCAACAGTCTATCTGGCTGCTCGTCAGTCCAGATGAAATGACCACAATTTGTGAGACTGTTGAGGTTTACATGACTTGTAACCTGGTTCCCAGTAACAGTATATGATAACAATATTTGTGCTTCCCACCCTGAGTGTGAGATCACAAGAAGACGGCTGCCAGGGGAATATATTGCTTTCATATTTTGTCCAGCTAGTTGCTAACTTTGTCAGTCTTTATTTGTCTGGTATTTGGAGCCAGGTGCAAAACAGAGAGTTACTGCTAACAGCTGTCTGCTGCTACAGTAAACATGGTAGATTACAGTGGTATTTATATATCTTATTTATCTAATCTTTTTAACTTTAACTGATTTTTTGATTTGGCTTTCTACCCTTACTTATTTTATTAATTTTACTTTATTTTCAAGTATTTTTTATGGTTATATATTTTAATATTTTACCCATTTCTGTTGTTTTCTGTCTCTTTATTCTTTTGTGAAGCACTTTGGGCTGCATGCCTTATATGTATGAAAAGTCCCCCCAGTGTGTTTAAAGATGAATGTGAGTGAAAAAGAAAAAACAATTGTTCTTTAACCTGTCTGATTTCTGTTTCTCCTCTCACACACTCATGCTCCTGTCCTCTGTAATTTAGTTATCTCCCACCTCAGGTTACCAATTAAGCATCCTTGGGTTTCCTAAAATTACCTCATTCCTTGCAGAGGGAGCGATTATCATCCAGTGAGTGCTTGAGAAGAAGACTGATTTGCATTTCCGTCAGATTTACCCAGAGTACATTCACAGACACAGGACAGCCAGGCTTGTTAACAGAAGGATATGTTACAGCTCTTCATTAGAGGACTGGCTTTTATCCTACCTAACAGTATTTCCTCTGACCCAGTTGATACAGCTCACTATTATTCAAACTCGGGTTAAATGGCACTAGTAAATTATTCAGTGATTACTTTAACCTGAGGTTTTGCAGTAACAAGGCACTCAAACTCACACCAAACACACTTCTTTGATTCCTCTCCTCTTCCTTGGTGTTCTAATTGTTGTTTAATTTTACTCTAACCATCTGGCACACATATTAGCTCAACTAATTTCACAAACACTACACTGAGTCTTGTTCTTTGTACGCCTCCCACTTTCCTTCAGGCCTTTGATACTTCCACCCATCCATACTTTCCTTCACATCCCCACCCTCCCCGTGTTTCTAGGACCTTCCATCAGTCATTCCTCCATCTGTAGCTCTGTTTTTTCCCCCTGATGTTGTTTTTCTCTCCAAAGCAGCCTCCTCTCTTCCGTTTTTTCTTCCTCCTCGTTCCACTTGGCAAACAGTTGGTATATTATTTGTGCCCGTAGCAGGTGTTTTTCTGAAGCTGCATGTATTTGTGCCTGGTTTTTACTACAATATTATCCACAGATGAGTTCAGGAAAAAAACTTGATGTAATGATGTTAATGCTGCAACCACATGCTGTAAAATAAAAAAGGGGGAATTGTTACTTTTGCAGGACAACCTGCTCAAGCTGATGGATTGGTTGCATTAAAATCATCCTGCAAAATCTGGTGTTTCCCAGGGTGCTTAAAGGTTCAATCCCTATCCTCCTGTTCATCCTTTTGCGCTCATTTCCTTCCTTTCAATTGGCTGGGATAAATGTAGGAGGCGACACCACCATCCACTAACATGGCAGATGTCTCTCACTGTGCGATTACTCAGCGTCAAGTAGGCGGTGAAAACAGGTGACACGTTTATTTGTGGGGCGTGCGAGAAGAAGAAGGCTTTGATGATTAGTCATGATTTGTGCAAATGTTCCCTCTCTTCACTTCCCGAAGAGACCAGTCTTGGATTAAAATAACAAATTGTTGCCACACGTTGCATTCAAGTACTTTGGCAAAAGCTCCTGTATTTTTTATCCCCTCCTACACCATTAAGCTGCACAACTTGACTGCAGTTATCTATTCACACACAGAAAAGCCTACCTGCAGCTCGGAGGAGAGATTAATATAATAACCGTCTCTCTCCATGACTGCCTCTTCAGCGCAGGAGCAGAAAGATTGGAGCACTTCAAACCAGCCTCTTTGTAGTGCACTCATGTAGAGCTACAGTCATCTTTCCTGCTACAGGCCTGCTTTTGTCTGGAGAGGACAACTTCTGCAGTGTCTACTAACCCCATTCTGAAAGAAGTTCCCCCCGATTTAAAAAGGTCAAATGCGTTTTGGATTTTCCTTTCTAGGGACAGGAATCGATGATTTCTGCAGGCAGCAGGTTATTATCCATGTGCAGCTGTTTAATGGGGCTACAAAACTCAATGAACATCTCAGGTAGGAGCGTATACATCGTACCTATGTACTACTAATGTAGCTGACATCACAGTTGCCTGCCCCAACTCCAAACAAGTGTATCCCTAACACACGAGGAGACATTGATGTGTCTTAGAAAGTTTGGGATGCATGGACTGGATCTGCATCAATACATTTGTTAGTTGATCATCAAAGTAAGTAAGCAAGTATTTGAAGATTTTTTTAGCATTCTTTTACACTTACCTGCCATGCTTACCTGTAGTAAGCATAGTGAGTTGCACCAGCTGAGATAGTTCAAACTCAAACATGAGTTACATCTTAAATCTTACTCCTAGCCCTGGTCGTCATGGCACATTGTTTTTAAAGATTGGATAACTTAGTAATGTATTGATGATTTAAGTTAAGGACCAAGTTTAGTTTGAACTCCCACTTTAATATTCCACAAGCAGTGATAACTTCATCAGTACCATTAAATCACAATCATTTCACTACTGATTTGTCACTGTAGTAATTTTACCCAAGCTGTAGATGAAAGATAAAGGCTTCAATTATCACCTAATCAAACACTATATGGACGGAAGTATTTGGACGCCTGACCGATACACCAACAGGGACTGTGATGAAATTGTATTCATAAAATGTAATATGGAGTTGGTCCCCCTGTTGCAGCTCTTACAGCTTCCACCCTTATTGTGAGGCTTTACACAGAGGTTGGAGCGTTGGAGTTGTGCCCACTCATTCTGTAGAGCATTTATGAGGTCAGGCACTGATACTGGACAAGAAGGCCTGACTCGAAATCTCCATTCCAGTTCATCCCAAAGGTGCTCGATGGGGTTGAGGCCAGGGCTCTGTTCCTCCACAAAGAAATCATCAAACCATGTCTTTATAGTCCTTGCTTTGTGCACTGGGGCACAGTCATGTTAGGGTAAAAAGAGCTTTCCCCAAACTGTTGCCACAAAGTTGGAAGCATAACATTGTCCAAAATGTCTTGGGATGCTGAAGCATTAAGGTCGCCCTCCACTGGAGATAAGGGGTCAGGTTGAAACACCTGAATTCAGTCATTAACAGGTGTGGCTGGATACTTTTGTCTATCTAGTGTATTACACATACCTTTATGTTGCTCTTAGTCAATAAATGAGAGACATGTTCAGTTGTTAACTTGTTTAGGGGCAATTACACACGAGAGGCAGCATTGTTACCTACACTCAAATAAGAAAAATGCATTGCACATCACATTGGGTTCAACCACTTCACTGCCACAAATGTTCTAACATTTTTCAGGGCCCCTGTCAGTCATGGATCCTTGGGATTGTCCTCCCAAATATAGCACCCCTGCTTCTGCTTCAAGGACTATAACCTCTGTTCATGGCGCTCATCTTAACCACTCAGCTAAACTAGGGCTCAAAGCTCTGATAAGTTTGTTTCTGGTCTAACTTTTGGCAGCACTGGTCTGTGAGCTTCCTAGTTCTTACACATCTCCACCTCTGTGCAGCCTCACAGTTCCCACACCCTGAAATTTGAGGAAAAATATACAATGAAGGATTACGAAGCAGAGATTACTCTCCTCAGTTCAAAAAGAAGAAAGGACTTCAAGCACCAGAGATTCCCCACAGATCCTGTCTCTCGTGTTTTAGATGTCTGAAAACAATCTTCTGTTCCTTGAGATATCGTCATTTACTGACTGTGTGTCTAATGCATTCAGCAAACAATGCTGATGCTCACCAGCAGTGCAGCAGGCGCACTATCTGCTTCACATTAACCTCCCTCTGTGCTCCCGATGTGTGTTGACTCAGTCAGATTGTTAAACTACAGGTAGGCACTCAAGACTGTGTTATCAAGAGAAGAGACACCACAGAGCATCGCTATCCTGTCGCGCAGGTGGAGCACTGTTTTCTCATGCGGTGTAATGTGCGTATAATTTGAACACATATACACACCTATGAAGCTGTGACTGCAGGGCATGCTGCAACATGGAGCCCTGATATAACAGCATTGATATCTAATAAATGTATATAGTAGTAGAAATTCCCCCCTAGGTAATAATTCACTACCATCTCCAGAGACTTACCCCTGAACTACAGCACATGTGATGATTAATATTCATCATATGGCTGCTCCATTGCCTGCAGATGCCCCCTCTGTTTCCTCTGGGACCTACACACCCTGACGCTAACATTATTTCCATTTACACACAGCCAGTTTGATACGATGCGTGCTCGCCTGTGTGCCGCGCTGGGGTTAAAGTGTCTCGCTCAAGGGCGATGTGCCGTAGCGATGGCAGGTATCGTCCTGCTGGGATTCCACAGAGCCTCGTCATGTATTCAGACCCCCAGCTGGTAAATACACGTTTAATACTACAGAGTCAGCAGGGGTGGGCGGTGTGTGCGGAATACACGATCACGTCAGGTGATTTGGTCTGATACAAGCGTGGCCGTGAGGGACCCAGAGGAAGATTTTCAGTGTCAGCACATGAAGGCTGCACACTGCAGAACACAATAAAAGCGCACTCCAAACTCCACCGAGGAGAATCAGATATTGCAGGGTTCTGTGGGCCAAATATTACAGCAATCTTTTATTTAAAGATGAAGGCTGTTTGTTTTTCATTCTTTGATGCCATTTTTTAATTTTTTTTGCATAGCTTCGAGGCTTATACTAATGAGACTAGCTTTCTGGAATAAGTGCAAGTAGTTATTTTAAAACCTGTGAAAAACACTTAAATGAACAAACCCTGTGTTAACTCTAATAGGCTGAGTTTGACTTTGATAAATACTTAATGTATTTTTATATAACTCACATTAAACAATCATAACATGTTTTCTTCGTTTTTATAATATGAGATTTCTTCTAAACTTTCTGAATACATTGGAAAGGGAACTATAATACAAGGAACAAATAGCAAGTTATGGTATCAGTATAATGATTTACGATCAGCTAAAAGCTTATTGATCAGACTTTTATTACTCTTAATTATTTACCCTTAGGTGTTAACTCTGGATGCCCTTAGCAGAACAAAACACACCAATATAAAAACTTTTTGACTTATGAGAAAAAGTGACAATAAGAGATGCACTTTTTGTGAAAATTAAGACTGATGGCTCATGTAAAGTCAATGTAAAGACGTGAATAGGTGCGAGTTCTGGTGAGGTGGCATAAATGACGCAAATGGGGCAGTGGGAATGGCACTAAGTTATATTTTGGGGGCTTTTACACCTTTATTCAGAGAGAAGAGGACAGTGGATAGTGTAGGAAACAGGGAGAGAGTGGGTGAATAACATGTGGGACTTGGACCGCAGGCTGGATTCGAACCCAGGCCACCCGCTATAGGGGCGTACAACTTAACCATTGGCCTGAATATGCGCCTGTTTTCACAAGAGTTAAAATACTGAACTCCAGCCAATCTTTGGCACCATGACAGCCAATCAGTGCAGATCCTCCGTTGATGTATGAATTTTAATTTTAATTTTTAATTTAACTTTTATTTTACCAGATAAAAGACCCATTGACCTCTTTCACAAGGGTGACCTGGCCAAGAGAGGCAACAACACACGTCATAGTAAACAAAACAGACAGATAACAACAACAACAAACATTAAAATCTAAAATACAGGCAATTTGATAAAATAAAGTGCAGATTTTATGGTACAGTAACAATTTAAGTGCCCAAAAACATAACACAAAAAAAAAAAAAGAATAACCTCTCAATAAAATCTACAAGCACTCTACCTGCTAAATGCTCCTTTCTTAAATGTGTGTGGTTAACTTTAATGATCTGGTTGATGTTGACGCCGATGAATAACAAACCACTATGATGATAGAGGTGAAAATGGTCCAAAACAACAGGCTTAAAGACACTAAAACGCAAAACTATGCCTTTTCATTTAAAACATTGATTCAGATTTTAAAATCGGGTGTATTAATCAATGCACCATTGATGGCCGTTGCATTTGTGTTGGTTCAGCATTCTCTGCCCATTTTCAGCCGTCACTCACAAAGAACACAACAAAGAGCACCAACACTCACACCCCCTCTGACACTGAGACAACATGTCTCTTGGCTCTGCACTGCCACAGAACATCACGTCTATTGACTGATGGAAATAATGTCCCCGTTTTTGCCTGGAGATACTCACACCACTGCAGTTACTGTGCTGTTGCTATCATTATCTGTATTCCACTTTCTTCCCACACACAATAGAAATCAACAAGTTCACTCCTGTTCTCTCGGGAAGTTGCTCAAATGCATTGTGGGAAATATATGAAAAAGCCAATTCAGACAAAGACGGGTCAGAAAATGCACTTTGCATGTAATAACCCACAGAAGCATGGAGCATATCATACAGTGTGTTTATCCGAGGTTTGTGTTTTATATTACTGTTTCATAAATGTTTGCTTTTACATCCAATAAGGTTTATCTGTTTTGAATTACCAACTGTATCTTTGTGTTATGAAAAAAGAAACCTAATTTCCTCCCTGAAAACGTAATTTCCTCCTCGCTGATACTACATATATTTAAGTTAGAGAGCAGCTCAGGTCCTCGGCTTCGTTGTGAGATCTGTGTGGGAAGCTTATTTTCTTGTTTGGCAGCAGACAGTGTGAGAAACTGAATCTCTCAGATTGAGTTGTATTTTAAAGTCTTTGGAATATCTTCAAGAGATTAAAATCGTAGTTAAACTCGTGGACACAAAGATATCTTTCTGTATTGTGCCTTGTTATGTTGGAAGTTATTCTGTAAAAGTCATTGCCTTTAAATGTGAACCAAAATGTCTTGAATTATTCAAACAAATGCATCTCAAAAAATGTAATTCCACAGTATTCACACACTCTCTAATGTTCCTGAATACATGCATGTTATACACATACCCAGGAGCCCTTACACACCCAAAGTTACACTCACAAATACTTGTACAAGCTCAACTAGCTTGCATCCGTCGGTGGAACCAATTGTTTGTAAAATTGACTTCTTATTTAATTACCAGACGAGCAAATTAGTTTAAACTTGAAATCCCAGAGCCACTCAAGGGGAATTAAAGTGTTTCCAAAAGTTTTCAGCAGAGAGGAAAATGAAATTTTCTTCTTTATGGTGATTGGTTATGTCGCTGAGAAGGAAGGCTCGGCACCTCCACACACTTTTATCTACTGAGTAAACAAAATGTCTCCCCAAAGAGAAGTGCAGGTGCTTCATCACTTCTTTAATGCTTCTCTTTCACAGGGTAGATTGAAAAGAGAATATATGTTTTCAATACTTTGGGCAAATGCATCCAAAGGCTAAAATGCAGCTTCTCTAAGTTGTCACTGTGTGGAAGAGGACAATGGTGCCTTCAGGGACAGTGCTGATTCCAGAGAGAGATTAAATGGAGATTGAGGAAAACATAAAGAAAATGTCTTGGGTGTTCTCAGCACTTTGTTGATAATAAATCAGCTCCAGTCTTTTTATTTTTTCAAGTTACACAGTACTGTGACTTGAAAATTTTGCAATCATGTTAAATAAGGGAGGCTGAACTATGAATACATTTGAATTTCAGTGTGTAATTTTCCTGACTGTACTTACAGCCATCACCTCTAAACAACCCAAGTTCTTTGATTGATTTGGCCTAGTTGCAGAATGACTTCATAAGTTTCATGATGTAAAATTAGTTATTATGGACATTTTGTATCATAGCCCTTGTTTGTTTCCCTCTTAAGAAGGCTAAGCACAGGAACCCCGTTTAACTCAGTCGTTAAAACGTGACATGCACACAGAGGTTATGGCCAGAGGTGGGTAGTAACGCGTTACATTTACTCTGTTACATGTACTTGAGTAGTTTTTTCCAAAAATTGTTCTTCTGAGAGTAGGGGAGAACGGGGTTGGTTGTCACACTTTTTACTGTTTTACTCTTTCAATAGTCATTCCTACATTAAATTGAAGCTTAAGGTGTTTGCTTGAAATGTGTATCCCTCTCATTTTCCAACTCATTGTAACAAAGAGGCAATTAACTATCCGACCTTGGAGATTTGCAACTGGAACTGTTTATACAATAATTTTCCACCACAAAATGCTGAGTAATGCTGCTAACCACTGGCTTACAACTCTGCAAGCTATTACCTGACTAATTTCAAATGTCAATAAACAAACTTAGATAATGCAACCGCCTTTGACACAAACATCAAAGAAGTCAAAACATTGTACTCACAGTCTAATAGTGTCCAAGACAGCAATTCTAAGATATACTGTAGTGACCTGTGGGCTAGCTCCCAGCCACAGCAGAAATCAGCCAATGATAAGTCCTTCATTTGCGCCACCATATTCAATCTGTTGCTGACTAGATTACTACTAACAATTTCTAGTAGTTACATCTGCTAAATCTGCTGTGCTAGACTGGAAAGCTTGACTTTTTTGGCCTCCAAGTCACATAGTGTCTTTTAAAGGCCTCTCAGTGTCTCTGCCTTAGACTTTGTGATGGATGACTTCAGAGTTTGGACAGAAGGCCTCCTGCAGAGCTGCCCTCACACCACAGAGCCGCTCACAGTTGGCAGAAGAGCAGAAACCTGATAGAGAGAAATAAGATCCCATTACTGCGCTCACAAGAGGGAAGTAAGAGTTTGTCAGTGTGTGAGACTTGGCGCCATGTGAGGTCATCATTATTCACCGACAGATCTCAGGGTTCTGTTGTGAGAGACACAGAAAGTGAGACCGGGAGACAGACAGGGAAGAAGAAAAAAGTACTGAGCTGAATACAATACGATCCCTTCCTCGTCGTGAGCCCCACTTTCCCACTCCTTTCCTCCACTATGCTGTCGAGTCATCACATTTCTGCGGAATATGAAATTCGCCATGCCATGAAAATTGATGATCCCCTTTAACCTACACTGCTGAAGCACTCGGCTCCAAAATAGCAACCAAGCCCTTTTTGTCTCTGCTCTTTGAAGGCCCCCCTCATATCTTATGTTTAAGTGCTGTTGACTTTGAATGTACCCTGTTCCCATCTTGATAGGCCGCTGTATCAGCTGAGCGTCTTGAGGGGGGATCGTTTCCTTCAAGTACGCTCAAAGTACACTCAACAAGCATATCCCAAGGGCAAATTGAACAGCACTGTGGTGACGTTAGACCAGCTTTACTTACTTTAGTGGGGTATCATTGGCTTAGGAGCTTGTTCTAGAAACATCAGTGTTGCAGTGGTGCTAATTTCGTTCCGGGTTCATGACTTGGGTTACACTGTATGGATAATTTCTATGTAAATGTATATCTAAATACAAGAATGTGGTAGCGGTAAGTGGGTTTTGAATTAATGGAACACTTCGAGACCAGGGTCTTAATATATGACTCCATGAATTAGTCATTACCCTCGCATAATCAGGTATTAATGTCATGAATAACATGAACACACCATATACACTTCAGTTCATTTTATCGAGAACAGTCTGATGTAATACTCTGGAGATTAAATGTTTGTGAAAATAAGAATCCAATTATAAAACATTGTTTTTTTAGCTCAATGTCTGAATGTGATTTTCCTTGCAGTCCAAGTAGCAATCAGTATGTGAATGGTGGAGGCATTCAGGAATGAATTCAATTAAGTGCATTTGTTTGCTCAATTGTTTTTTTAATCACATTGGAGACAGAGAAAATAAGTGTGTGGTGTCCTCATATTTCTCATGGATTTCATATGTGAGAGCCCTCACAGCGCTGTCAGCAAAAGACTCAGTGACAATTTTGCATAACGTTACCCACATTGGGTCCAAGTAGTTTGGACATAATCAGGGCAGCTATCAGTGGTGCTGCCCTCCATATCCATCATCCCTCTATGTTTCCATCACAGCAGGTTTTGTAGTTTTGGGACACTTGTTGAACTTCAAAGCAAGTCTTTTGGCATTTGGATTACTACTGTGTGAAATGACACCAGATCTGTGTCCAGTCTGTCTCAGATGCGTCACGGCACTAGATCTGATAGGTTTCTATTAGGGATGCACCGAAATGAAAATTCTTGGCCAAAACCGAAAACTGAAACACCGAAATAAATTATTATGCCAATCATTAGTAGGGAGACCGTGGACAGTTGCAACATTTCACTCCTTGGATTTGAGATTAAGCCATGCATTTTTTGTTTGTGTTGCACAGGCATTTTCTAGGCTCTTTATCCTCAAATGTGACTTTGAAAAAACATATTTTTTAATTCTTTAAAGAATTAAGCTTAGAAGATGTATGCCACTTTGTCATGTTTACAACTGTTTAGTACTTTAATGAAAGTTGGTTGTGAAGACAGAAAGGGTAAATGTTATTTATTTGTAAATGCACTGACTACCCCTGCCTGTAAGAGCCACAGTTGGGCCACCCCGTTCAAAAAGCTCTGGACACGCCCCTGCCCCTAGGCCACTCTGTTCTCCTTCTCCTGCGCTGTGTGCATCTCCGTCTCCAAGCGGGTTCTCGGCATCAATCACGGCCTGGATCATTTCTCGTGCACGCTGCTTTATTCCCACATCCAAGTAATGAACTTTATAATGCAGATCAAGTACAGTCATGATGAAGTGCAGAGGATCCGAATAGATCTCAGTGAAACGTGTGCTGACAGACTCTAAGAGTGTACTTTTCATTGTTTTAACTCCCTGGTCCGTCTCAACCTCTTTGCTTAGAAGACGCTTTAGTGCTGTGATTAAAGGAATAACATCTGCTACAGATGCATCAGAGGAGCTGATCTCTTTAGTTAGCTGCTCAAAGCGGGCAAGAAGAGAGGGCATGTTCTCTACTAAGACCCACTGGTGTGAAATGAATGTTGCGGGGAACTCGTGATCTGTGCTGCAGGACTTGCTTTTGTACAAAGCAATCCAGATGCGTTTTTTTCTTGTGTTATCACAACATTCTGTTTCGGCTGAAAACCGAAAATGCACTTTTGGGCCATTTTCGGTGCATCCCTAGTTTCTGTTCTAGTCAATGTGTTAACCTCCACTGGATCCTCTTCGTCTCTGATCCGGCAGGTTGGAGCCCTTTGAATCAGATGCACAAGACCTCTATTTTTGCCAGATGCCGGAGCATGACGCATAAATCTGAACAGAGCATATCAAGCGGGACAGGAAGTCAGGCACCAAAACAAAATAAAAACATCCGGTTAAATTTCAGAATAAAACACTCTGTGTTATCACCAGATCATATTTCACTTGACTACAACAACAAACTGTCATAATGAGGGGAGACGGGCGATGAGTCGGATAATCATTGATTCAGTATTTATCACAGGAAAACCTTGGTCACATGACTCCAGCTGTCTGGCGATCCTGCTCCGTGCTAAGTTCTGAAAACACAGCAGGTAGGTGTTGACGGATGAGACAGCACGAAGCCGGACCGGGATGGACTGGACACAGATCTGGTGGAAGTTGAGTGTTTGCCTGTTTTTGGTGTGTCTGTTTTTCTTTTTTCAATTTTCTGTTCTGCTGTGGACTGGACCCACCTGAGGGATCTTAGATGTTTTATCAGAGAGTTTAATGTGTGTTTTTGTCAGCAGTGAGGGTGTGACGTAAGTCCCACGACTCTACCAACAACATGTGCATGCGTTGGCTGCACCTGCGCAATATGTCAACGCCCAGGGAGGCGGTCTTTTGGCCTTATGTCTTATAATGGGCGGAAATGAAGACACGTTGTTTATTCTATATGTGGCCAATTGTTTTTCCATTACCATTTTTACAGAATTGTTAATAGTATCAATGCAATCTTAACAATAATCACTCATAGGAGCATTTACAAGAAAAGAGATCATAGCAAACTTTTAAGATGTGTAGACAAATACACTTAGAGTTCACGAAACACAGACTTACTGGAAAAGCTTAGACCATCCTCATTGTGCATTTCATCACTATTCATACAGAATATGAATATGAAATGTCTGATGAAGCTTGCATTTCTGAAATGTTGTCATTGTGTATATTTGACATGAGCTCATACCCATTTTCATCTTCATGATTAAATATACATTTATGAAGATATCATGCGTATAAACAGGCTTATAAATATCACCAGTGCATATTTCTGTTTTGTGCATTCACTTTTTATGCACATGGGACCACATTAGGATGACTGGGTAGTTCTAATAAGTAGATTCCTCCATGTCAACATTTTGCTCTCTTTTGTTATTTGCTGTCAGAGCAAACTTCAACTCCCATAATCCTTCTTGATTGATGAAAATGGAACAAATGTGTTACCCAAGATTAGAATGAGGTTTTCCGATGTTATTTTAACAAATCAAGCAACATAAATGAGATTATAACGGGACAGGCTAGCCAGTTTCGTGCAGGCTGACTTTTTTTTTTCCTTTTGGAACTTCCAGAGAAAAAGTGAGTCTCTGAGGGAGCTGGAGATTAAGAGAGAGATATGAGGAGGAAGAGAATATCACATCTTAAATATATGGGGAGAGGGGAAGAATCTTATAGAGACTCAGACAAGGGAGAAAAGTATTCTCTGAGAACACAATGGCGGATGGCGTGCTTCCGCTAAATAAATTATCACGGGGCTATTTTAAGCTGAAGTGTAAATGCAGTAATCCTTAGAGCCAGAGCTGCGAAGAGCCAACACAGCAGCCACATCAGGGAATACAGCTCTGCCTTTATCTCTCCCTCCTGCCCCTCACACACACACTCACACATCTCCACCCTATCCCAGCACCTCTATCTTTTCTCGCTTTATCCATTCCCCTCTTCTTCCTTCTTCTCTTTCTTTTCTCCCCTCTCCTTTCATATGGTAAAAGCCTCCTCTCTGTGTCAGAGTATTTTGCTTATCACTGAGCCCTCTATAGGGACTCTGCTGAGTTCCTATTGTAATAAACAATAACAGACTTCTGAACAAGGCAGGGAGGGGAAACATGTAAGTAGGACGCAGTCAGAGGATATTCAGGCTTCACTGGGTCATTCTGCTACGTGAAAACAATTCTTTCTTAACCGATATTTAATGTAAAGGCGTGGTTTTTTTTACAATCAGGCCCAGATTACGTTAAATTTATAGGGGAGAAGACCCTCCTTTGCTTCTGTGCAATAGCACATAATGCAATGTCGTTAATCACCAAGGTTTCACAAGGTTAATGACCACATAGCCAAGCTCTCAAACTGTGTCCCTTTCCTTAGAGTCAGCAGCAGGAACCTGAGAGCCTGTTCATAGTTCACCCACTCACCATGTTCATAGTTCACCCACTCACCATGTTCACTTCTCTTTACCTTTTTTCTGTCTTATATCGCTTCATCTCTTACTCCTCAACCTCAACCTGTTTTTATCTGTCATTTTAAAACTTGTTGGGGGAAACACTGAAGATCCTACAGTCTTCAACCCTCTAAAATGTTGTATTATTCTACATTTTAGAAGCTTTTGGTGTGTAGTTCAAGAATCAATGTTATTTTCCAACAGACTCAGTTGTCTTTTTTTGACAATAAATTAGCACCCATGTTGTCTAAACAGCAAATAAACTTGCACCCACTTGAATGCAAACTGCTGTGTCGGTGTTGGAGGTGTGATCAGGCGCAAAGTCCACATCAAATTGAGTTAATAGGACAGACGGCTTAGAGTCGGAGGCTGAGGAGTATTCTTTCCTTAATTTTCATACACCATGATACAATAGGGGGCTGATCTCAGAATGCCAGAAAAGGACACCGTTGTCGGTATTTCCTTACATACTGTACCTACTTCACCTCCGCCCTACATCGCCAACAATCTCCAGGCCGAGACCGAATACATGGAAACACACAGACACATCAAAACTAAGAGTTTATTTAACATGTAATGTTTCATGACCTTGAACAACAAGCCAACAGATATTTGTAAAGACTAAACAGTATCCATTGCACATGTTGAACATAATACAGTCAATAGTGTCTTGTGCGTAAATGTATTTGTCAATTTGGAAAGTCACTGTTGTTATAATGAAGATATTACAGTGACCTGTGTTTTCTGAGATTTAAGGGGCACGATGTGAGGAGAGAAGCTCAATATGCCAGCCAAAGCCCAGAGTATTTAAGTATAGAGGCTGAAGTCCACCTTGTAAATACTAACACACCTGCCTGCAGGCGCACCTGACTCTTAAAGGAATGAGACACACTGATTGGTTTGATTCATGTTACACCTAAAACACAACTCTGAATAATCAAATAATCAAGGGATCTAATCAAACCTCTTTGCCCCATAAATAGCGCCTAAATTGTGCATCACTTAACTAGCTAAATGTGGTTGGTTACACCCCAATGTACTTTGCCCTATGCCCTATAGACTGTATTCTTTAGATTGTTCAAAGATAAGGAAGTATACTGCAAAAAGTTAAAATGTTACTAAGTGTGATGGTTTCAGAATGGTCAAAATATCTCGTTACAATTCATATAATCCACATTGACCTGAATAAGTCTGAATAAATCTCCTTTCAAGATTGTATTTGGGTGACATTAAACAGAAGGAAAACTAATCTTTCACATTAAAGAAGCTGTAACATGACATATTTTGAGTTTTTCTATTAAACTTTTAAATGCACAATGAGGTCATGGTGAATACTTGTGATATAGTGAATGATGTGCATACACGGTTTGGGAAAAGTTTGGAAATGTACAACTTCTACTTCAACAGTTTTGTAAAACTAAGTCCTGCTCAATTACCTCCAGCGTTGCTCTGTTACGATGCAGATCAAAGAGACAGGAATAGATATCTGAATACAAGCAGCGTGGCAAAATCTCTTCCAGATCTGTCATTGGGTATACATCACTGCTTAGGTGCTTTGACTTTCTCTGCAATCATTTGACTCTCAGAAGAATATTTGCCAAAATGTTGATGAGTTCTTAAATTTTTGTAGAGCCCAAGTAAAGTACCTTTCAGTGCAGTTGTATCCAGTCCAGGCAAACTCTGCTTTTAGCTGGAAACGAACATTTTAGTTCATCATTATCAAACACTGCAATCTCTAGCATGCACTAAAACCAACAGTCACCAAAAAATGTTGCTAATAGTACCCGTAATGCTTAATAGTAAAACTAGGTTGCAAAGTTTCCCCCATAGACTTCTATAGGCATACCCACTGAAGTTCCAACATCTACAGCCATGCTCTCACCCACATTGACGTGTATACAAATATAGATCCAAGCAAACACCGGCATACATGCGCTGGAATAAATGAGATGCTTGTTTTTACTGTTCCACTTTCTGCTCCTCTGCATAGCGATCTTTAAACCCTGAAGGCCGTGACAGCTCTGTGTCGGGAGAGAGATCCTGCATGATAGAGCGGCTCAGAAAAGAAATAGCACTGAGCTCGGTTTGACAGTCCCACGCTGAGCGACTAAAGAAAGCACAGAGTTAAAGTGTATATGTGTTTGTTGGTGTATATTTCGGCAGTTGGTACCAAAAAAAGGCACGGTAACAAACAAATGCAGCTTGACACAAGTTACCAAAATACAAGCACTTTGAGAACTACCATCACTCGTTCTTCTTCTTGCTCTGAATAAAGTAGACTTATTCATTTAACCTCACTGGGTTTCTCTGATGAGGAGCTCCGCTTGAAAGAGAAAGACAGAGAGAGTGAGAGGGGAGAACTTCCCGTCACTTGTTTATGTTGTTAAAACCAGGGCAGGGAGTGAAGCAGAATAACATGACCTATTTTGTGAACATGCTGGGAGACAAGGCTCTCTAAACCTGAGCCCAGCACCACAACGGCTCAGGACTCTGCTCTGAGTAAATATAATACCAGCATGAATGCGTCCGTGTGTGCAGAGCCAGAGTGGGATAACACTTTGGGTGTCAGGCAGTAAATCTCCACAGACAGCATGGTAACCATTAGCTGTTTTCATCAGTGACCTCTTGAAGACTCTGTGAGAACCTTACTTTAAATTTGCTGCCCCCTGTGGACACAGCACGTCTAACTATCACAAGTTTTTTTTCAACTTGATCCAGGCTGCCCATTTTATTTTAGTGGAGAAAAATCACAATCATTGGGGCCTTATGACCCATTGCATTTTTTTTTATAATTCAATATGTTACATCAAGTATTATTCTAACTCCTTTGACTTGTTTTGTATTTTAACAGATCCATAACTAAACCAACAGTTTTACAGTATCAGTCAGGACAACTCTCATCAAAAGAACAAATTATTGCATGCAGTAAGTTATATTTCGCAGCACGGCTCTGTTCTGGGAGCTCCCTGCTCTTCCAGATGCCTAAGTGGAATGGCAAACCCTGAGGTGGGGAGAGCACACATCCACTCACTCTCATGCTTATACATGAAAAACCAAGGCAGGAAGAGCAGCAGCAAAGATACAGAACAGAGCGTGCATCAGGGACAATACATATGACACTGGTGAAATCAATCACAGCATAAAGGAGGAGCTGAGGTGGAGGTGGGTTGTAAAGCAAGGCTGCTGCTGCTGCTGCTGCTGCTGCTGCTGCTGCTGCTGCTGCTGCTGCTGCTGCTGCTGCTGCTCTCCCTGCCTTGAGTTGTGTAATAAAGCTGTTTGCACAAGAAGCAACTCCTGGGGAGCAGAGCCTTCAGCTGCTCTGCTTCCCAGCTCTGGAACTCTCTCCCACCTGACCTCCGTAATACTGACTCACTCCCACATTTTAAATCCAAACTCAAAACCCATCTGTTTAAACTGGCTTACTCCATCTGACCACAACTCCACTGCCCATTCACATAACAATTTTTAAATTGTATTTTATTTACTGTTTGTTATTTAAACTCTGTTTGTTTTAATGTTGTAAAGTGACCTTGAGTGTCAAGAAAGGCACCTATAAATGAAATGCATTATTATTATTATTATTATTATTATTATTATTATTATTATTATTATTATTATTATTACCTTTCTGTCTAGACATGTTTAATGTTATTATAGAAATAAACAATAATGATACATTGATTTGACAATGGATATGATTGGGTTGCCAGTTTTCATCAATGTTTTCATTTAAATAAATCAACTGTGACACTTGTACGTTTTACAAAGATCACATAGTCAACTTTTTGCATCCTTTTTTTCTTCTTAGTTTTCACTTCTGGAAACTTTTCAGGCTTCTGAAAAACTCTGTAAATGAAACATTCAAAGAAGTAAAAATCTGTCTTTCTCTGCCCAAAACTCAAACGGACACATAAGCTGTGATAAGCTCAGACATGCTTTGTATAAAACGGTCAGAAGCCAAAAGGTTTGAGTCTTTACCAAGTAACTTTCATTCTGATCCACAATTTTGTGCATTTCTTTCTCTTGTTAGTGATTCATGGCGGTCCAGTTTGTCAGATTTTGCTGTGACATTGACTCTACCCATAACAGGATTCTGCTTTCTATAGAATCTTCTCTCTCTTCAAAGAAGATTGAGTGTTACTCAACCATATTGTGGACTGATAATAATCAATGTCAGGTTGTCCCAAACTTTATTTTTCAGACACATATTTCTTCAAGGCCGTGACTTTATTGTGACAGCACAACACAAAATTTAATTGTGCTTCTGTTGTGGTTTTTTCAATACATGTAGGTTTTGATACAAGAAGTATTTTATAGTCAGTAATTCTACAGTAAAGACCAAAACTCAGTTCCACATCTTGCAATACTGTCCAAGCTTTTCACTTTACCAAAGCTTTTCCCCAGATGAAGAGGGATGGAAATATGTAGATCACTTTCTGAAAGTCGAATCATTTTAACACAGTAGATATTTTACTTTTAAAACAGATAATAGTCCGATTGATGGATTGTGTTCAACTTCGGATTCATGTGCTTTTTTTCTGCGTGATTAATGTCCATTGTATTGAAGCATACCCAGTGTACAGAAGTCTCAGTTTGGGTTAAATCCTCTTTATCAGAGTGGTCTTTGGGTTTAAGACTGAAAGACTTCGACTCACTTCAGTGATGGAGACTTTTCTTTTCATTGAACCAACCACCAGTTGGACTGTTTAGTGTCTTTGTTAAAGTAACTTGATAACTATAACAAATATTGCAGAGATCTTTGATTTCTATAACAAAACTTTCTCTTTATGTATCCTCTCCTCTGTCTTTTATTAAAATTATAAACTGAAATGTTAGATGCGCATAACACCATTTGGTTTGGTTTGGTTACCAACAGAAATATGAACAAATACAAATTTTAAGGGAGCTCACTCAGCCCACATTAAGTGACACAAGGTATTTTTCTTGCTTTTGGATACATTGGAACAAATGCCTTTTTATGCTTTAATCAAAATGAATGTGTAAACTGTTGTCATATGATCTTTCTATTTCTTGCTGGACATGCATTTTACTTATTTTTTAGTCTTTTATATTACTCTGGTGCTGATATGGACCTATGGGTCTGAAATAAAGTATATCTATGTAACAGCTTCCATCATAAAGCTTGTAGGCCTAATGTTCAGCAAGGTCTATAAATATGGGAAGGTTTCCTATTCTAAAATATTGTGGCTTTATGAAAATCCAAGATGAGTATTTAAAAAAAAGGCAGAATTAAACATGTGTAGTAGGTAGGTAATGTGTGGGCAGAACCTTACCCATCTAACCCTGTGCTGACATGTACGGTAAATGGCAAATGATGGCATGCTGCAGACTGTTTTAAGATCACTTCTTGGGCTCTTGGAGAAACAGAATATATGACATCACACTCTTTTGCTAATCAAAATATGCAGTCAATTTACTGATAAAATGACGGTCTCAATTGGGTATAGTCCAATTGGACATAAATCTGCATGATAAGAATTTACTATAATAACAGAAACCATGTTTGAGAAAAATTGTGTATTTTAATTTTAAATTTTAACCCATGTTCCAACAGTTATCATGAAAGAGGTGTGGTTTATGTCCTACACTGCTCTCCAGCAGGGAGAGCTCTAAACCATTTGGCTTAACACTTCTGATGTCTATTTTAATAGATAGTCTACTACAGTGTGAGCCCACTGCACTTGATTCAGTTTGCCTAAACTCGTCCAGCTCAGCCTGGATGGTCACCTCCTGGCATGAATTGAGGATCCATTAAGTGTCCCATAAAGGCATTTTCCTCAATACTGAAGTTTTCTTCAAATGGATAATTGTGACAGAATGAGGGAGAAAAGCTGCTCACCTGGTCTTTCATTTTCACCAGGTTTTGAGTAGCTACACAGCATCTTGCAATACACAATGAATGGGGGCTAATTGTTGCCTATTTCAGTTCACTTTCAGGGGCACACATGTCTGCTGGCGTCAGGTCTGTAGCTTAGATGAAGGAAACTTACCAAAGTTTGTAGACCAAAAAAGTACTTGTAGGTAGCATGTTGGGGGTTTATCACCATTTTTGACCCAGAAAAATTCAGTACATCAGCAGCTCTATCCTTTAAAATCGCAATTTGAAGGTTCCCAGTCTGTCAGGGACACCGGCAGGTAAAGCCTGAAACCAGCCCACAGAACAGATACGTTCTTCAAAGCTAAAAGGACAGATTCAGTGCAAATCATCTTCATACTCGTTCTTACTACGAGGCGAAGAGAGGGTGGCAGATGCTGCTGCATGCTGAGGTGTGTGCAGATTAAACAAGCAAGGCTGCACTGATTACAAATGCACAGAGGGGAGCCATGCAGAGAGAGAGAGAGAGACGGATATGAAGACAGGAGGAGAGAGAGATCTTGATGATCCAGATATTTTACTACCTGTCTTTGAAAAGCTGCTCGCCTGTTTGTACTGGCAAATAACATTCATTATTGGTACAGGAGGCACCACTGCAGGAAACACGCCTGTTTCTTGTGTCAGTGTGTGTTTATGTGCGTGCAAGCGTTCATGTGTGTACGGGTAAGAAGTGAGTTACACTGTGGAATTCATAATAGTGCATTCATAATAGATGAATAGATAGATCCCTTTGTTTGGGACAGGAACGTGATGAGTGAGCTTTGTAATTGGTTAGTTTAATAACTGGAGACAAACCGAGTGTTTTCTGTCCTTCACTCACACACACACACTCTCTCTCACACACACAAACACACACGCAATTACACACCAGAGAAACACGTCTAAATTGTAATTCTCTGTCAGACTCAGGAGCTCACTCACACACACACACACACACACACACACACACACACACACACACACACACACACACACACACACACACACACACACACTCTCTCCGCACTCATGTCAGTGAGGCATTCACACGCTGGTCTGTTTAATTTAAGTTTGGCAGATTATAGTAATTATGTTAAAGAAAAGATTTTCCAGAGTAATTTGCCCTTTTCTGTCCTTCAAGAGTGAAACGGCGGCAGCTGATGGATGAACACACTCCTTTATTTCACACTTAAACTCAACCGTTCAGACAGATTGGGAAATATGTCGGTATAAAGGTTGTGAAGGATGCTGTTTTATTGTTCTGCATGGTTTTACAAACATAATGATGTCTCTCAACGAGGAAAGGAGTGTTTCTGAACAGCAGGAATCACTGACTCTACAACCGTTAGTGATTTTTGTGAAACTGAGTCAAATTCATAAAGAACAAGTCTGCAAAGATGGGGAGCTAACCTAGCCTGCAAAGCTACAATTAGCTAGTTAGCTCAGTTATCAAGGCAGCTAGTGTAGCTACAGTAATGTCGAGTTTGGAGTACATGATTTTGGTAAGGGAAGGAAGATGATCTAGGCTAGATGAGACCCAGAAGGAATAGGACCGATGTGTTTAACTTTTGTTTTAGCTAGCTAGATATACCAAATTAACTTCTAACTGAGTGTTTACAGTTTATTTGTTTGTGATGAATGACACGCTAGCTTTATGCAATTTCTTGTCTGTCGTGGTAGTAACTCGCCGACACACCACAAAGGCAGGGATGTTGTTGCCAGAGCTTAACAAACTTTTCCTCTGTCTAATATTTCTCCCTAACGCTTTGTCTGTTGTTGTTGTCTAGTTAGCTTGGTTAGCCAACAGCTGTAGCTTAGAGTATCTTAGAAAGAGGTTTGACAAGGCAATGGGGATGACAAAGACATAGTGGAGATCAGGGGCAGTCAGTGGAGTATTTTGGGATCAGTTAGTGACCATCAATGCTGGTCTTGTGGGGATTGGAAGGGCCACAACCTGAAGGAAAACTACCTTGTTAAAGTATTTCCTGTCGATAAATCAATTTAAGTTTGTCTGCTCAGCCTTGTTTTCTATTTAATGCATTTTATGTATTTATTTTTTGCTTTTTTGAGCAAGTCTTTTTATTTATATCATATTTATGTTGTATTATTTTTCGAGTCTGTATCTAAATTTGCAGCTCGTGGTCCTAATGATTATCTTTTGGCCTTTTGCATTTGTCCTTTCTGACCACCGCACTTCACTCATCAGAAAAAGGTTGCTTTTACACATAACCACAGACACAACAGCTAATGTCTTGTGTGTTAAGATGCAGAGATAAGTGCGTGTGAGAGAATGGGTTTGTGGCGACGAAGAGCCCTTTTGATGATGACATACATTTAAAAATAATACAGAACATGTCAGTGAACTGCCCCTTGAGGCATGCTCTCCATTGAGCACCAGGATAATGTGTGTACATGCGTACAAGTGTGAGTGTGTGTGTCTATAATGGGGAGATTCAATGTAAACCATCCATGAAATTGAGACTCCAAAGAAAGTTTCTACGTCAGTATGAAGGTGTAAATGCAGCTATTTGCGTCTAATCGTGCAAACCATCTTTGCATTTCAAACCTTGAAGCGTTGTGCGTGTATGACAGTGTGTGTGTGTGTGTGTGTGTGTGTGTGTGTGTGTGTGTGTGTGTGTGTGTGTGTGTGTGTGTGTGTGTGTGTGTGAGTGTGTGTGTGAGAGAGAGAGTGTGTCTGTTAGAGAAGCTATATCAGAGCTTTGAGCATTCTCACCATTGTCCGGACACAAACAGCACAGGGGGATTTGAGGAATCTTCTGAGCATGATGACAGCTTGTCAAGGCTCCTCCTACGTCTGTAATGAATTTCAGCCTTTTGTGGTGTGTGTGGTCCTGCTGCACTGATAAGCTCTGGCACTAATACAGTTAACAAGTAGTGGATGTGTGTTTGTCAGAGCGTGTGTGTGGGCTGACATGGGGGTTCACATGCTTTTGAGCAGAAATAGCTTGATGCATCGCAGTGTTTGCCAATAACAATTATGATGATTATGACGTGATTGAAATAGCTGTTAGTGTGTGTCTGATTATAGCTGGACCAATAAGTCGAGTAATAATTATACAGAAGTACAACTTTCAGAAGTTGAGTGTTTACATTTAATGCTACTTCATGCTGTTATTACACAACATTTTAATGAGAAAAAAACATACTCAAGCCTGAATCACAAAGACTATCTGCAAGTGCATAAATTTATACTTGACAAATAATGAAATTTGAAGTCCAGGTCCATCTTAAGTGGACTTTCGATTGGATTGATTCAGTTAATTATCATAAAGCACTAATCACCACCCTTGTAGCATTAGGATGATTATCACCAAAGCACGAAGCCTAAATAAAATGAAAAATCCCTTTTTTTACCCTTACAGCTCACACTCCTTGTTGTATTGTAAAGGTGTTAAATGAACATGCACAAAAAACATTTAGTAGTGCATGTTAAACTGGGCACACAAGTTTAAACCAACTAATTAAGGGATAATGTATAGTGAACAGGTGGTTATGCAAATTAGAAAGGTTGAGCAGAACACACTAACTCCTTATTAAAGACAAACATTTGGTTTAAAGATGATCCTTTAGAGCGCCGTTGACCTAGCGGTATAAGCGCACATCCCTAATATGGAGGCTATAGTCCCCATCACAGAGGTCAGAGGTTCGACTCCCGGCCTCGGCCATTTTCTACATGTCCCACTATCTGCTCCCCACGTTTCCTGTCTCTCTTCAGCTGTCCTATCAAATAAAGGCAAAAATGCCTGAACATATAATTTAAAAAAAGGATCATCTTTTATTCAAAATTGATTTATTTTTACAGCCAAAAAAACTTCCTGATTTCAGTCTACAGATTCTTATCAGCCTCCTTGATGTATGAATTAACATCAAACTAAATATTTCAGCTAACAGCTAAGTTGAAACTTCAACTTGTTTGTGTTATAATTAGATTTAAACTGAACATTTCCATTGAAGGTAATGTTCCACACAGTGATATCAACTTCTGCAGCAATATTTATGTTGACATTTCTGTCTTCGATTAGTTCCCTTTTTTTTTTCTGAGTTTTGGCATTGATAAACATTTAAACATAAGTGAGGCAAATGTCAACTTTCAACACTCATGATTTAATGATTGTATAGTGATGGTAGCTTGGAGATGCTCTCACCAGCTCTTGTGCCATTTTACAGATGTAGAATGCTAACATTTGTGCGACAGTGTCAACAGGCAGGGGTGAAATGTGCCAGACTCCTTATCTCTGATCAATTTGATTGGACGTGTCTGTTAGGTTGTCCCTGACCCTGCTTTTGCCATTGAGAACCAGTTGCCATTGAATCATTGGGGTTTTGACCAATGGGAATTAAGCATTTGGCTCAGCTGGGTGACATGTCATAAATCACCATTCACAGAGACTAAATCTTTGTTGAACTGTAGCCAGTGAATGCCCATATTGAATACAGATAAATTGTTATGAACTTTACTTACAAATGTTTCTATGAATAGAGGCAAAGAACACAAACTTTCTCCACCACTTGAAAAGTTTTCCTCTCTACTCCTCTTTGGCAAAGTTTCCAAACATTAATACGAATCCTCACCACTTGTTTTGCCTCTGTGCGCCGAGTTTCTGCGCCTGCAGTTAAATAAAGTAACATATAAAACCACAAATCTGTTTCCTTGCACAGAGCTCTGCACCCACACACACACACACACACACACACACACACACACACACACACACACAAACACACACACAAGCTGTTGTCAGAATCAGGGCTGCCATGTATCTTTGTGCCTTGTCATCACATGCTCCGGCTGAGCTCTAAATGTCACTTGTCTCTCTCCGCTTCATCTGCCTGACTCATCCTCCCTGTCCTCACTCTGCATTTCAAATGCTTCTGTGTGTGTGTGTGTGTGTGTGTGTGTGTGTGTGTGTGTGTGTGTGTGTGTGTGTGTGTGTGTGTGTGTGTGTGTGTGTGTGTGTGTGTGTGTGTGCGACACTGACATGTGCTGGTGTGTATGCGTTTGATGGACACACTGCTGCTCTCCACCTCCCTTTGAACGTTGCCTGCAAGCACAATGATGCTCCCTGCATTGATTTTCTCGTGCCATTCTATAATTATGTCTCTACTCTTTTTATTCGTCCTCCTCCCTCTCTCTCTCTCTCTCTCTCTCTCTCTCTCCTTCTTTCATTCTTTTATCCCGTCTCTCTTATCTCCCCCTTCTCTCCTCTATTTTTCTAATTCTTTCCCCCTGATCCATTTTTATGCCTCACTGTTTCCATGCTTGTTATCTCGGCCCTTCTCTTTTTTTTTCCTGTTTGATCTCAACTTCTTAATTTCCTCTCTCATCTACGTCACTTGGCTCAGTGTCGTTGTGCTCCCCCCACCTCCCCTGCTCTTACTGTCATTGTTTCTTTTTTTGCTCTGATACTGTTGTCTAATTTTCTCTTTTATGCCATCTCAGATTTTCACATGACCTTAATCTTTCTCACTGGAAGTTCTTGTTTTCTCACCTGCCTTGTTTTCACTCCGCAGTGAAACACTGCAAAGTCTGTGACTCTAGGCTGAAAATATAGCAGTCAGGGTCACACTGGTTTAATTTCTGTAAGCTGTCTATTTACTGAGGCTTGATAACGTTGACTATAAATCGATACGTAAGACACACCTCCGCCTGTAAAAAGTGAAACCAAAATACTGAGTTGGCATATTGTGCTGGTGACGTGTAGAAGCGATTTGGCTTGTAGAGCCATTGAATTGACGTCACACCCCTTCTGCGAACCAAAACACTCAATCAGCCTCCAAATAAAACAGCAAACATCCCTCAAGTCAGTACAATACTGCAGCACAAAGTCTCGATTTGAGTTAAAGTGGACACTCACGGTTGTGGAAAGTTCAATACTGTTTAGTAAGTGTTGTCTCTTGTAAGGCATTCAAAATATGGCATCAGTCATATCGTAAAAGCATCTTATCTCCATACTAGAGATACTCTGATGGTATCGAAGTTGTCCCATTCCAGAGAACAAATGTGCTCCAGATATAACATGTTACAATGCTGTGGTTGGACAATTCCCAGTTCAGATTTCATCAAATGGGTCATACTTTAAGTTATCTGGGCAACTCCATCTCCAGATTCTGTGGTGTTTACTTTTTGAAATAAATTAGAATTTTTAAGACAATTTTGTTTGATAGTTATGTCGTAATTGGTGCATTACTTACAACTTAGCCTAAAGAAAAGAAATACCTTTACAGCCACAACAAAATTCAGCAGCATCATTGTACATCGATAGACATAGTACATGGATAGATAGGAAGACCTACCTAGAAAAACAATGTGTTAGCAATTTAAGCAAATGTTTTGTTTTCTATACCGTATTTGTTTGCTTTAAGAAATGTTGCACCAATGTTTAAAATCAATTGTTGGATGAACTGATAATACATTTTCTTCTAAACCATCAAAAACGTCATTTGCCACCTTTGAAACATACGTACATCATTCACTACAATTGAAATATATGTACATCATTCGCCATATTTGAAACATGCATATATCATTTATCATATTTAATACATGAAAACATCATCCGTCACCTTTGAAACATACGTATATAATTCACTCCGACTGAAATATATGTACATCATTCACCATATTTAAAATATATGTACATAATTTGCCAGATTTGAAACATACTTACATCATTCGCCAGATTTGAAACATACTTACATCATTCACCAGATTTGAAACATACTTACATCATTCGCCAGATTTGAAACGTGTACATAATTCACCATATTTGAAACATACAGTTGTGCTCATAAGTTTACAGAGAATATGAATGATAAGAGAAAAAGAATTTTTTCACTCGTGGTTAGTAGTTGGGTGAAGCAAATTTTTTATCAAACAACTGTAACTTTTTTATATCATAAAGACAACAGAAACTACCCAAGAAACCATAAATTCTGCCAGGTTATGTAAACTTATGAGCGCAACTGTACACCATTTGCCATGTTGAAATAATACATATATCATTCGCCACATTTGAAAAATGTATACATCATTTGTCATATTTAAAATATACATTCATCATTTGCAACATTTGAAACATAGGTACATCATTCGGCAGATTTAAAACATACGTGCATTATTTGCCACATTTAAAACATAATAGGTTGGCTTACTGGGATACATAGTTAAAAAAATTCAACTTTAAGTCATGATCTTTCCTAGAACTAACCAAACTGTCTCCAGTCACTCCTTTCATAATTTTTGGATTTCCGAAACTCATAAAATGTGAAACCTATTATTGCTTACTTAAAAGCTTTATATTTAAAATCAAACTAGACATTTGATATTCGTACAGAAAACATCAGAGTTACCATCTTACTTTGAAGCTTGGGGTCAGACATACATCTTCCATTATTATCAAGTTTGAGTGAGGATATGTTGTCTTTCTGTCCTCTTACATGTTCTCTCATTAACTTTTTCCGACCATTCTGTCTTCTGTTTTTTTCAGCTTCTCTGGAGTGCACTCCATCTTCACCATAGCCCGATGGGGACACCCACCAACCTAGCTGACTTCCACCTAACATGTGACTCCTAGACTTCTCTGTGAAACAACCATCTCTCTACGTGTCACACCTTTGCTCTCTGTCCTCATCCTCTCCGAAGATTGAGCTGGAAAAAAAAAAAAACTCCTGCCTACTTCCCAGCCACTCCTGAGAAGCTCCCACAAGTTCTGACTTGCTGTTTCCTCGCAGTCCAAACAATTCCTCACTGCTTCCTGGAATAGGACCAATAGTTTCCATTACAGACGTCCCATCTCTGCTCATTTCTGACCTTTGCAGCCAAACCTCTACCAGAACTCTCACGCTATGACTCCTACACTCCTCCCAGACATCTCTACACTCCTCCTCCCTGTAGAGCCAATAACTAAGAGCCAAGCCCCTCTTAATGATCCTCAACCAAGAAGTCGACACTTTCCTGAAAGAACACAGAGATAAACTCTATGGCTTTACCTCCTTACGAGACAGGATGATTTATTCTTAATTTATACCACAACAAATCATCTTTAATTACAGTGAAGTTGACCTTTTCAATCTGTGGCTTGTGGACCAAATCAGGCCGCTTAGCAACATCTATCGGTCCCTTTTGAAAAAAATATAAATCACACAAAGAAATTAAAAATGTATGTTCAAATTTTGCACAGCCCTACAGAGCTAATGTAATGTATTTATTAGTCAAATAATTAAGTACTTAAGATCATACTTTACTTTTTGGCTAATTGCCCAATCTAATGATTTTAGTGGTTCTTATCAAAGACATGCATTTTTGCTATCAAGCAGAACTTAACTATAAAAAAAAAACATCTTGTCAGTTAAACAAAAATCCAAAACTGTAATTGCATCGGCCTACAGTAAATAGTATCACATATAACCCACCTCCACATCCAAACACAGTCTCTTGGTCCATTCGTGGCATGTAAGGTCCTCATTGTAGCATTATAACCTGTGTTTTTTTTCCCCATGGTGCACTGCTGAGCTTCCCTTCTAGAGACTTCAAGCAGTGGCTACAGAAATAATATCCATAAGAACAATATAAACATCTACTTCCCTGTTCCCACAATGCAAAGTAGTTGCATATTTTACAAAACCAGTCGTGTGTTTTTGTGCTCTCTCTCTCATCCTGTAAACAGTATTCGCCTGGTGAAGTATCCATACCTCCTCTCACTTCTTCATATTGTGGATATCTCTCTCTTAGGAGGTAGACAGTAAACCTGAATGAACTTCACTGTGAAAACAACTAACAGTTAGTGTGGAAATAAACATTCAACCTGGCGTCACATTAGGTATGGTTAAGTTGGCTCCCGGCGAAATGAACGCCGCCGCTGTGAAAAGCAATCTGAGAGAGATGAAGCAGAACCTGAGGAGAAGGAAAAAAACAAAAAGACGGGATGAACTGCATAAGGAAATTCCCTTGGTGTCTCTAAACCGCCATGCCAGTAGGTAAACTGAAACAAAAGACAAAGGGAGTGGCAAGGAGAAAAAAAGAGAAGGAGCAGGAAAAGCAACAAGGGCTCTGAGATGCTTTCGACTTGAAACTCTTTACAGCTAATGAGGGGAAAGAAGATGAAGAAAAGACATCACATATAACAAAAGAAGAGCCTTTTTTCATTTCCCTGTCCTCGCCGTCTCTTTATTGCTTCGTCTGCTCTCCATCTCACTGCTTTGAGACTATTTTTAGATGAGAAATATTGAAAGTAGTGTAGGAAGGAGATGAGCAAAACAGCTTGTGATGAAAATGTTGTCTGTCGGTGTATTAGGGAGAAACACTGTAATCTATTTATCTCTGTTAATGTGAATAATGGCCATTCACTGTTGATATTTTCTGTATTTTAACTGCACTTAAAAGCACATGTGTCAGTCAGGAAACAAAACATCTGTTCCTCATCTATGCCACTTTGTCTATAAGTGTAAATACATGATAGTCGCCAGGATAATGACCCTCTTATCATTATCAGAAGCTGGTTTTAATGTATCAGAGTGATATTCATCAAAAGCTCAGATGTAGCATGAGCTGTTGTCATGGTAACAACATCTTTCCTCTTTGGACGGGTGCTGTCAATCAAAGGGGCGTAAAATAGCTGGAGCATTTTGGGGGAAAACGGGGTCAATGTTGACCCCCTGACAGCCATTGATTTTTAATGGGATTCCATTTGTACACGGGGTCCCTGTGTGTCCAGCCATGCATTGTTTGGATAGCGGCTGTAGCCTGTAATGCAGCAAGGACCAACGTGCAGATTGAATAGTATTGATCAGGACATACAGTCAGTCCACCAGGATTACTAAAGGCCTCCAGGAGTGTGTGTGTGTGTGTGTGTGTGTGTGTGTGTGTGTGTGTGTGTGTGTGTGTGTGTGTGTGTGTGTGTGTGTGTGTGTGTGTGTGTGTGTGTGTGTGTGTGTGTGTGTGTGTGTGCTGACAGTCACATAGGAATGGAGTTGTTCGGGCTAAAACACAAGTGGCTATTTCACGGTCGGGTGGAGATGCTGTGTCCATGTCTGTCAAGGCCACAGGAGGAAGAAGAGGGGGGGGATGAAGCTTCCGTTAAGTTGGGAATTTCTCCATTCTTCCGTTTCAAATTGGAAACTGTCAATATGTAAACTGGGAGGAATGGTTTTCAGTGGTTGGGGACTGGTGAGTTAGAGATCTGGAATCAGTCATGCAAACATCTCATAGCTGGAGAACCTAAAAGTAGAACATCGCTCTTTTTGTCAATATAATGAATTAATATGGATAAAAAGAATACATTTTTTACTGGTATGGATCAACCTCTCTCTGCTTAAAAATAAAGATTTAAATGGCTTGATCCATCATTGAAAAACGCCCTCATGACTGAAAATGGCTGAGGTATATCTCAGCACATCTTTGTCTGTCATTCATTATGTACAGATCATAAATACACCACTAGTCCCCACCTCTAAATCGCCACCAAACCCAGAGGGCTCACCTGCAGCTTGAGTCAACTTACCAGAATTGAAATGTATTTTTTTGTATTGCTCTATTTAGTGAATCATATAATGGGATTGACAATGTGATGAATACATTGATATCGTGTTGCTAACTAAGAAAGAACTTGTTCCTGATTACCAGCACCAACATGTTAAAGTGAAAGTAAACCTTAAACTGTAAAATTATAATATGTAGCTACACCTGGCTCCTCTAACACCCTTTGTTTTACAGAATTACCACTCAGCAAGTTGGTCCTTTGTATGTCATATGAAACATGCTGTCCAAATTGTTGTCTTAAGGCTATCTGCTTATGTCAGCCCTGACAAAAGGCTTAAAAAGGCTTAATCTTGTAGCATAATGAATAACACCACATAGACATACCAAAATAACTGATTATTTCTAACTAATTTAACCTCATATTGACATTACAAAGGACATCTGACATATTTGGAAGTGGTTTTGTCTTTAACGGTTAGGAAATTGGTTCCACTTTCATATCCATAAAGCAAGATGCTAGCTCAGTTTAGCTAAGTTTCAAAAGTGACAAAAACCTGCACCTTAAGAACTCTCTAATGATTTAAACCTTTTATTCTACTTTTTTTTATTGTGTTTGTTTGTTTCTGTTGGTCAAATATGTCTGACTAAATCTTAACAAAAGAAAAAAAATGTAGCTTGAAAAATGCTGAGTCACTTTATTTTCAGAAGTAAGATGCTAACATGAGTTAACAAAAAGTTTTGTACAGCAGTCAGTTTGCTTAGCCAAGCTTAACGCCAAGCTATCTCCTAAGTTGAGAAAATCTTCCTACCTGTTAATTAGAAGCGGTTTATTCCATCCTGAAGTTGGGTGACAAATTACTTTATCAAATATATTAAGCTAATTGGAGCAAGATGGCTGGACAATGACTTTTCTAATATGCTAGGCTAAGTTAAAAAGCTGCTTAATGTGGCTTTAGATTTAGAAGATAGGGATGCAACGATCCTACTTTTTAGGTCCTGATACCGATATCGATACCGATACCTGGACTTTGGTATCTGATACTAGCCGATCCAATCCTGGCGGTCAGAAATATAACTTTGGCACCCCGCCCCAGTATCATTTGTGTGCGGGAAACACATTAAAATTAGAATCATGACACAAAATAATGCAAATAAACATGTTCAGGTAGGCTTGTGGTTCAAGCAGAGCAGTGTCAGAAACATTTTTTACGTGATGGTGAACTATACCTGGGTTCCAAGTGCTAAAGCAGAGGGTGGAATCCCTTTATTTCAAGGATCCAGAACAATTAAATCCAATAACCTGTCAGTGTTTTCACACTTTGAATCCATTAATAGAAGGTTTCTTGCTTCTTTGCAGTAGGCTACAGCTGACATAAACTTCTACCTTTGGGCTTCCATTATATTTTTCAGCGCGACTGCCATCCGTCGAAACATAACCGCTGCACATGTTGCAAGTTTCCTGCAGAATTGTTAGGAAAAGAAGCATGCACCTAAACTGTAGAGCATCTGTAGTTATCCTCCATCATGCTCCACCGGGCAAGAATACACAGACCATCTGGCGCTGATGACGTAGGAGACGCAAATGGCTGTTGTAAACACAGAAAAGCATAGAACTGAGACGAATAGATCGCCGTATGGATCAACACTATGCATCCTCACTGGTATCCAATCTAGCTTTTTGAGTCCGATCTGGCCGATATCCGATACCAGGATCGTATCGGTGCATCCCTATTATAAGACAAACAAAACAGAGATAAAGATTGTCTTATGTAACTCTTGGCAATGAAAAATAAGCTTATTCTCCCAAAAATGTTAAAGTACTTAGAAATGTAAAGTGAGAGCTGCTGGCTGTGATCAGACACATTGACATTTGTTAAGAGGAAGCTGGCAAAACCAATGTCCATTCATCCCCTGATCTAATCTGCTGGGGAAACACACCAGGCTGACTGCTTGTGATCTTCCTGTATAAGAACCACTTGCATTGAGTTTCATCATGTTTTGGATATTGGCCCTGTAAAGAAAGAAAGCACTGTGTCTGTTTTCCACCCTCAACGGATTATTGAAAGCTTTTGTATCAGAGTGAAGTCTTTTCCTCTCTTTGAAATTAATTTTCAGAACTTTCATGCCAACTGTCTCAACTTTAAAATAAGACCTAAACTTACTTACAGCCTCTCCACTTCACAACAAATGTAGCAGTGTGTTTTAGTGATACGTATGCCAGGTTGTAGCACTATAATAACCCTGGATGTAGGCAGTAAAATACTGGTTCTTTATTGCTACTCTCCAGAGTGTTTGAAGGGAGGAATATATTTTCCTCTAGAGGCATGAGGGAAAGTTTCCACTGTGTTTTGGCTCTGATATCCAGGTACAACCAGCTTTAGATCTGGCAAATGTGCCAAAATGTCCGAGGACTTGCCTGAACTGGCTCAGCTTGTAGTCTCTCGGCACCTGAGAGAGGTTTGGCACGTACTCACAGACGCTGATCAACGGTGCACTGTTACACAAGAGAACGCCAGACTAAACCTCACATGATATTGCACAAGAACTTTCACACATGCTGGCACACACCTAAAATGCACACAAACTCAGACTTTGTGTGTAAATACACATCAACAAGCACAGGAAGCATCATTCTCAACAGATAAGCAGTACACAGTCACACCGGCTGGCACGCTTTACGACAGTTGTGCATAAACGATTGCCGAAGTAAACATTGAGGCGACACTTCAGTCACAATCCAAACATTTGACACATAGAAAAAGTTTCTCTGCCGTGTTGACAGCATGTTTTGACGGGTGTTTTTGTAACCAACAGGCATGATCAAGTCTCTATCCCCAAGCTATCTACTTATAAGGTGCCTAATGATGGATATTAATGATGATATTGATACCATGATGAGTATATATAATAAACAGATTAAACTTCATGTAAACTGAGTTCTCTGTTTATTCTGTGTTCTTAATCTCCTCACACTGTGCAGGGAAGGTTGTGTGTACAGCTACTCACAGGCAGCAGATGTACACTGAGTTTGCAGAAAAGATAACCTGACAGATGTGACAGATGCTGGTGCTGTGAAGGTGTGATGATGTAGCTCAGGATGGTTTCCTGCAGTAAGCATGGAGCAGCTTCACTTCAGGCCTCTGGACCCTGCAGGTGAGTCAGTATAATCCACATCTGAAAATGACAAAGTACTCAATATCTGCAAGGGGGGTTTATAAAAGCTTTACTGTAATGCCAATGATATTGCAGATATTGATAAAGCTGCTGAATGTGCACTTGTTAACAAGGTCTACATGGCCATGGACAATCTTGCATCCTATTGGTTCTCTTCTGTGTATCACCTGGCATTCTTTACGAGGCATTTACTTTTGCCTAAAATAGCAATGACAGCACTGTGATTTTTAATGACTTCTATGAAGGTTTTTCTATGTATTTCCGTTATTTTCCCCTCTAAATCTTTTCGATGGCTCGCATTTAATGGTATTACAGTAATGGTAACGGTTCATCTTATATTTGCCTCTAATGTAGAGGGGGAAAAAAATCAATCGTCTGTCCAATCAAAATGAAAAGGTATCTGATGCTAAGCTTGCTATCGCATTGAAACCGGATAAACCTGAAAACAATAGTGAATACATCTGTCCATACATCTGTAAATAAACAGATGATGCCTGGAGTGTTCAACGCACTACAGAAACCTAATGGAAACAACCTGTAGCCATGGGAAAGAGGAACATTTTTTTAAATTTCCACATAAACCACTTCTTAACTTTTTAAATCATAAGTAGGGGTGCAACTGATAAAAAAACTCACGGTTCGGATCGTATCGCGGCTTTGAGTCACGGATCGGATCGTTTTTCGGATCAGCAATAAAAAAAGAAGACAAGACAAAAATAACTTTGTCCTCCATTTATTTTGTAAAACACTTGTAAACTTTTGCCCATTAAATTAAAACAACATTCAACTCAAAATGTCCAATTCACGCATTTAAATTATATGAAAACAACTTAAAGTGCAATTTAAGGCATATCTTCTTTCTTTAAGAAGAAGGGGCGTGTCTGCAGCAAGGGGCTCCTCATCTCCCACTCCGCTGTGATGAAATGAGCAGTCATAGTAATGTAGCTTTCCGTTGCCCTGGAAGTCCACCCATCTGTGGTGAGCACAACATACGATACCCGGGATAATTCCTCCACAATTTTTGTCTTCTGCTCATACAGATTTGGCACAATCGTCTCGCTGAAGTTGGTGCGCGAGGGAATTTCATAACGGGGCTGAAGCTCATTCAGCATTTGCTTAAACCCCTTGTTTTGCACAACAGAGTATGTCCTCATGTCTGCAGCAATAAACACCCCATAGCTTTAGCCCGGTCGGAATTTGCAGCAAAGGGTGGCTTAATTGCTGCAGAGATGCCAAAATGCTCCCATACATGTGACTTAAAAGATGCAGGAGGTTTTTCATGTTCCTCTGCTCCTCCACTTGCCATGACTACCGCTGCGCTTGGTGAGTGAGTGTGGATTGAACATGCGGTCATCATGTGAACACGCGCAACTTTTTTTTTATCAACCAATCCGCGGACCACGTCCGTGTTGAACCGTAGAGAGGCATCCGTACGGATCACAGATCAACGATTATCCATTGCACCACTAATCATAAGTGGGTGCTAAAGAAGCGGTTTCACTATCTGCTTGGCCGTTGTTTACTTCTGCTTTCCAAAACCGGAAATCCAGCAATACCTGGCCAGCATACTACAGAACAGATCCAACAGAACAGTCAAACTACATATTACCTTCAAATGCAGTATGCAGTACGTACTGCTAGACAAACTGAGAGCTGATGAAATAATGTCTTATTACCATATACCATACCATCCCATCTTCATCCGATTATCCAGGTCCGGGTCACGGGGGCAGCAGTTTCAGCAGGGAAGCCCAGACACTCCTCTCCCCTGCCACTTCTACTAGCTCTTCTGGGAGGATACTGAGGCGTTCCCAGGCCAGCTGAGAGATATAATCTCGCCAGCGTGTCCTGGGCCCTCCCCGTGGCCTCCTCCCAGACGGTCATGCCCGAAACACCTCCCCAGGGAGGCGTCCGGGAGGCATCCTGACCAGATACCCGAACCACCTCATCTGGCTCCTCTCGATCCGGAGGAGCAGCGGCTCTACTTTGAGCCTCTCCCGGATGTCTGAGCTCTAACCCTCTCTCTAAGGCTGAGCCCAGACACCCTGCGGAGAAAGCTCATTTCGGCCGCTTGTATTCGCGATCTTGTTCTTTCGGTAACAACCCACAGCTCGTGACCATAGGCCTTCCGGCTCAGCTCTCTCTTCACCACAACAGACCGGTACAGCGTCCGCATCACTGCAGACGGCGTCCTGATCCGTCTTTCAATCTTGAACTCACTCTTCCCCTCACTCATGAACAAGAACCCAAGATACATAAACTCCTCCGCTTGGGGCAAAGACTCTCCCCCGACCCAGAGGGCAAGCAACCCTTTTTCCGACTTAACACCATGGCCTCAGACTTGCAGGTGCTCATCCTCATCCCCGCTGCTTCACACTCAGATGCAAACTGTCCCAGTGCGAGCTGGAGGTCACTGTTCAATGAAGCCAATAGGACGACATCATCTGCAAAGAGCAGAGATGGAATCCTAAGGCCACTGAACAGGACACCCTCCACCTCACACATATTACTATATGTGAGGCTTTATTAAATCCTTTATTATCAGTTAGTAGAGACATTAAATACAAATCAGCTGTCTTGAATCCTACAAAAGTATATCAAATTTGTTGTAATGAGTTAAACATGTCAGGTCATTTTGTCCTTATATCAAGTGTAATGACATTTTTTGACTAATGAGATGAAAGATTGGAATTTTTTGCTGGGTTGAATTTTGTTAAAAGAAGCATCTTCCTGTTTTGTAGGACCTCATTTCAAGGAAAAATTATTTAGTTCTGAAAACTCATTAAATAAAGGTATTCCAATTAATCCAACAATTAAACTGATCTTTAAAAAGCATTGGAATTGATGTTCACAAACTCTACACACCCTGTTCTCCTGCTCCACAAGCTGCAGCGGTGAGGTAGGAGGAGGAGGAGGTGGTGGAGGAGGGGGATAACCAGCGTGAGGGATGAAGAGAAAGTAAGATATGACAGAAAATCGCTCGCACTCAGTCCCCTGCCGCCTCTCCTGAGACCTGCAACACACAAACCTCAGCACTCCGGGCTCCCACCTCCTGCTTGGACGAGATCTCCGCTGTTTTCTTTGAGTCTCTGTGTATCTGTGAGATTTCCCCTCTCCTGTTTTCTCTCTTTGCCCAGTCTCTCTTTTCTCTCCTTTGGTTTCGCTGCTCTGATTCTCTGATTCTATCCGTCACTCACTCTGTGTGTGCCAGGATCTGAGACTGAAACTCAAACGTGAGCTCCCTGTCATCCATTCTGTCTTTTCCTCTTCTTTTTCTTTTCTTTTATTAATGTCGTCACTTCTCAGCTGTTTCTATTTCTATAACTTTGTTTTTTTTTGTTGCTGTAGAATTTCCAACATCTGTTCTTTCTTTATTTATGTGGCCTCTTTCTCTTCTGTGTCGGCATCTTCCTTGGTCACACATTCACGTTGAGCACGAGCGGGTGGCTGTATGAATTAAACATCTCAGACAGAGCACACGCTGAGTCTCTTTGGAGTGTCAGGATGAGCACTGGTACTCGGATAGGAGGGCTCTGGCCACACACAGCGAGTGTTTGTCAGCGTGTGTGTGTGAGTGTTACTTTATCACACAGAGCAGCGAGGGGTATCAAATCTATTTGCCTTCATGTTTTATTGTTGGAGGGGTGAAAGCAAGAGAAAAAGTTTTCTTTATTCTAAAGCAGTGCCACTTTTTGTTCATGAATTTATCAGTATGGGGTAGTACATACAAAACTGATATTCTACAGACATAACTACAGATGAGATACAAAAATCGTAAAGGATTTGTAACTAACAAACTAACACACTATTGATGTACATGCTCTGAAATGCTGCTTTTACATTCATCTTAAAAGTCACATCTGATGCAAAAAGCAGGGCCAGCTTTAGCCTTTTTGGGGCCCGGGGTGAAAGTAGCCCCCGTCTGCCCCCCCTTACACAGACACTGCAAAAATTAGAAATGACAAAATTACAAACTTGCAAAATTAGAGAATTACCCCGTTAGCTCGCACAATGTCTAAGGTCTCTCCCAAAGCCAATGCAAACATGAGGCAGATTTCAGACAGAGGGGGGACACATGGGGTATGACCATAGACTGTATAAAATATGGACGTAGTATCCGTGACGTCACCCATCTGTTCATGAGCGCTGTTTTGAAGCCAGTCAACAGCGGCAGCCATATTGGAAATGCGGAACTCATCCAGGCAGAGTGTGACGGAAAGGGGCGGAGTTTGAGCCTCCTAGCCAATAGCTATGTGTTCCAGACCGGGAGTCAAGTTAGTCATGTCCTTATTTGGGCAAAAACTTGTAATCTTAATATCTTCTGAACCGTCGCGTTAAAAAAAATTCACCCCCCGTACAGTGTGTGCCGATAGAGAGATTAACTACGTAGGGCCAAGCCGTTTTTTGAACCAGGTTATAAACATGTTTATTAATGCTGCATAGATTGTCTTTTTCCCATTCATGTCTATGTGGTTTCCGGTGTTTCTGCAGCCAGCCTCAAGCAGATTCTTGATGAATTACAGTTTATAACACGTCCACATGGGCTTCATAGTTTGAGACCGGAAGTTGCCGCTTGGGTATGACAGAGATTTCCATATAGTGAACAAACTTTAGGTTGACTCGTGTCTGTATGCATAAGCATGTGGAAACTAGGCGTAATGCTTTAACCTACACCTTAAGGGTTGCTTTGGTTTTTCCATTTACGTGTACTTCCTTAATCCAGTGTTTTTTTTGTAATCAATATTTTACTGATAAGTGTTTTTGAAGAGTTGGCATTTGTATTACTGCCCACATACGACTTCTTTTGCAAAGAAAAACATCTTCATATCTCTTCTTCACACTCTTTCCTATGCCTTCCTCATATGTGCCGGTGTCTTATCTTCCCCACTTCTCTTATCATGTTTGACTTTTCCGTACGTGCTGTTTTCAGCTGGTGAGTTGAGTCAAAACAGTTTTCGCCTTAAACAACACCCTCTCCTCTTCTCCTATTTCCCCTGTTTTATTTCACTTTTTTTTCTCAACTTTAGTGTTTGATCTTTTTTGCTTTCTCTCCTTTGGTTCTTTCATCTGTATCCCTCCCTCTCCTCGCCCCTCTCGCTCTCACTGATCCCGTCAATATGACTGATATGGAAACCTTTCGAAGCGATTGATGTTGCTTGTTTCGCCAACGATCACTCTCTCTATCTCAGTGTGTGTATCTCTGTGTGTATCATTATCTCTACATGTGTCTGTACCTGTGCCCGTTACGTTAGCCGCCGTATCTTTACAAAACTGTGCACATGTAAGTGGCATCAGGAGAGCCTCTTCACAAGCTAAGCCTTCTTATCAGCTCTGGCTGTGTGTTGATTCAGTATAGATGAAGCTGACATCCATCCGGTCGTGAACTCCCAGCTCTGTACCCACTCTGTCCCCCGCTCTGTGCCACCCGGCTACGCTTTCATTTCCAGCAGACACTTTTTATTGTGCTTTTTCTGGCCAGCATTGGCACTACTAGTGTCAGCACAGCAGAGGATAATGCACACTTTGTTACAATGATTTACTGAGGCAACCTTTTAAAGTTTAAGAGGTCTTTTACAGGTCAGAAAAGATGGCTGCAAATCTGTTCCATTGGAGAACCACTGTGCACAGAGAGAAATAATGGGTCAGAGAAATGGGAAGGTGACATCTTAAAACCCTGATATTTAGTTCAGCTTACTCTTAAATGCTTGTTAAAGCTGCTTGAATCAATAATTTTATATAAATATTATATCAAATGGTTACATATCATGTGAAAGGCTCCACTCATAGTCCCTTTCAACTGACTGTTTTGTTTTTTAAAGCAAGCAGATCAAAAGTTTTGGTTCACTCCTGCATATACAAAATGGATAACATGTCTTCTCCTCTGTCTGTTGTACAAAAATGAAGCCATCATCCCCCCTGTGACAGACGCTAACATCGTTTGCAGAAAACATTAGCTCCTGGACCAGTGCATTCATGCATTTTGCTATCTATAATGCACATTTAACCTGCCAATAAAAGGGAAACATCCCTCAGGACTGAAACAGTCCACCAGATCTGTGTTTGGGTCATCTCTGCTCCTCCATGGCACCAGGGCTGATTCCACTAGCTCCGCTCTGTCGCTATTTTGCACCGTCTCAGCTCCAGCAATCCGAGGCCTTCACAGCTGACGCACAACACTTCTGTTTTTGCTGAATGCAACACAGGGCAGATCAGACACGACAGGAAGTCGGACACCAAACGATATAAAACATCTTGTTGATTTCCAGAATAAAACTCTCTGTGTTGACACCAGATTGTATTTGACTTAAATACGACAACAAACTGTCAAAATGAGCGGAGCCAGGTCTGGAGTCAACATCATGACATCTTCGTGTGTTTCTTCTGTGCTGCATCCCCATATCTTTTATTCATTCAATAATTCCCTGCTGTCTTTTTGCTCGTGTCACAGCTGAAACTATCTCAGGTGACCTCTCAACCTTGTGATTCTAATCTTCCCCATCCTGCCGTTAACTGATGCATTCAAATAAGAAGAGGCTCGTCTTGTTCAGTCTGTAGGGAAATGTTGTCTGGTCAGCCTCCCATGGCGATGGCGACGTAGGAAGCAGGCAGATGCTGCTGCTCCCTGCACCTCACGCAGCTGTGTGCTTTTCCTGCTTGACTTCAAGGTGAAGCCGGGGTTATTACCTCTATGTTTATGTGTCAGGCAGAGTCATTATACCTCTGACGGGAGAAAAAAGAGCGAGTGCATGCGGTAAACATTTCCTCCCTCAGGCCGTGTGTGTGAAAGTAAGGGGAACCTTATTTTTTTCTTTTAAGCCTGTGCAGATTTTGGTTCAAATGTGGCTCCACAGGTAGGAGAGAAAATAAATCTCCACCCTCAGCTCCCCCCTACGTTCAGCTGTGATGGAACAGGCGAATCCCTACTGGGGGAGCCAGAACCTCGGGGGCCTCCAGCCAGTAGGCGCCACCGAGGATGGAGGGGTGCTGTGAGCTTGCTCGTTAAAAAGCCCTGCGCCCGACCCTAATGATACCCGCCGGCACGTTTCCCTCACTCTCTCCTCACCCTCCATCCCTCTCTTTTCACTTTCTCTCCTGCTCTTGCTTTCTCTCTTCTCTTTCACTCCTCCATCCATCGCCATCTGCCTCCCCCCCCCCTTTTTTTTTTTACTCTGTTTGGACGAGGAAGTCGAAACCCGTCTGGTGAGAAGCGAGAGAGAGGCTCCGTCACACTTGCCTTCTAATGAGCAGTTGCTCTGCGTGCCACTAGCTCTGACGGAGCCAAAATGGCCGACACATTTCACACTGCTGGGCCTTGATCTCTCTGGTTGGTGAGTGACAGGCTTGATGGCTTCACTGAATAATCCAAAGCAGAAAAAAAAGAGAAGAAGCACAAAAAGAACAAAAAAGCAGAGAACAGAAGAAGTGATGTAACATGGTGCCTCTAGTGAGAAATCGCCTTTTCTTGTTTGAACTGGGGCAGTAAAACGTGCCGTGGTATCCTAAGGGTTTATAGTACAGGCCTCCTTGCTTTTATCTGCTGTGTGTATGATTCAATGTTCAACCACAGGCTTGTCATTCTTCATTTTAGCCACCTGGACAGCAGATACTTGATGTCACTGTCAAGGTAGATAATTGACATGACTGTCCTCTCTTGTTCCTTTACCAGAACTGGTATTGAGACAGCAGCAGTTTGTTTATCAGGGGTCATATTTGTCTTACAGGTTCATGATCAGTAGTCTGGGAGCATTTAGGTTCATTAACCCAGTGTGTCAGTTCCCCAGGCAGTCTAAGCCTATAGCAGCAAAACTTAGAGCTGGTCCAAACCTGAACCAGCCCTAACTATAAGCTTTATCAAAAAGGAAAGTTTTCAGCCTACCCTTAAAAGTAGAGAGGGTGTCTGCCTCCCGGACCCGTTGTCTGCTTTCCTAGGACAACACTCAAACAACTCAGCTTTCATAATGATCATTTTTCTTAATGGAATTATGAAAAACTAAACCTAGATAATCCAGAAGTTTGCTTAAGAGCAGTATAGTACTCTACCATAAAGGAAGATAGTGCTAAATAAATGAATTTATGAAACAACTCACCAAAAACAGTTTGGTGGTGTCTTTTTCCTTTGGCCACTCTGTAGAAGCTATTCTTCTGGGCAATGAAGTATCTCCTTGTCATCACATGAATTCCATTTTTTCTTTTCCATTTTCCATTCCTTTAAATTTTAATTTCTTGCCTCTTTTTTTACCACTGACCCTGCTCTTATATGCCACAGAAAGGGGCTGTCAGATAGAAGTGGAAGCACCAAATTTTCTAATAAAAACAATTTGTACCACAAACTAAACTTTTATGGACTTCTTAGAGGATGGGGTTGTTTTTTGTGGGTTACCAAAAGCCCAGGCACTTTGAATCTGGCCCCACCCCCTAAAAAGCTCCCAAAGCTCCACCTGAAAAGAGGAAAGTAACTATTTAGTCAATACCTGCTGTTGCAGATGGTGTATAACCAGTGGCAGTTCTGGGTAGGGGCCAACAGGGGCCAGTGCCCCTGTAAAACTGAACCTGGACCCCCCTGTGGCCCTCCCTTAGAGCGCTAAGGGACTCATGTTGAGTGTAAACAGCCAAACAGCTGCTGTCAGTCTGCATTTTTATATAGTCCACAGTAGTATATATGTCTAGTATATAGGGAAGCACTGAAGTTTTGCCAGTTTGTTCTCAGCCAGTCCTTGCCCTTCTCAGTCTCTTTTGTCAGGGTTTAATGTGTCCCTCTGACAACACTCTTGGCCCCAGCCTGGCCCCCCCAGTAACATTGGTCTAGAACCGCCACTGTGTATAACTGTTTAGCCTTTGTGTCTGTTCTCCAGGTGGCTTCTCAAAACAGGGTCAGTGCTGTCAGTGCCATCTATTGTAGGTCATCCACTAACTATTGCTAAGTACCCAATACATCCCCATCTCAAAAACCATGCCTTTGATCCAGTCCTCAGACTTTCAGTGTTTATTGGCTTTCTTTTTTCTTCTCTATTGTACAAATGTATTCTATTCTCAGAGAAAATTGGACTCTTTCACAATCTTTCTATGCAAAGTTCATGACAGCCCCAGGTAAAAGATGAGTTCTTGGAACAAACACGATCACACCTCCCACACTGTTGTGTAACCTTGTATGTGGGTTCTGGTTGGCGGTAAAACCTCAGATAAAAATCTCCCAATTCTTAGAAAACAGATTCCAAAAAGTGTTCTGAAATCTAATCACTCATCTGGCATTTGTTTTGATCATGATTGGCTGTCAGCAGTCACGGAGCTCTAATGCTGGGATCAGGCTGCACAACTTTCCTGTCAGTGTGCCAAGTCAGGAGACTGTGTATTTTTAAAATCAAGCTGTGACTCTGCAATGAAACATACATAACATGTCGAAGCTACGCAGGAGGGCTTTCTCTCTTCATGTTCACCAAACAGTATGTGGTCTCACGCTGATCAGATTCACAGAGCTTCATTTAAAGGTTTTCAGCTGTGGCGAGATACAGAAATGAAAATCGTAAGAATTAATTTGGTTGTGTTACATCCCTCAGCAGGTAGAAAATTACATAGCGGCTTCAGTCTGGCCTTCTCCAGCTGTATGAACCTGGAAAGAAAACAATTTTCTTGCAGTTTATTTGCAATTAACAGGTCTTAGGTTTGCTGCAACATCATAGTGCTTGCTTATCAGAAGAAGGAAAAACAACCTTTAAAATTGCTAATTTATTGAATGGAGGTTGAAATCGATAAATCTAAATGTTGATTAGCTTCGGAGACACATTGTCAACCAGATTTGTTGCTCAGGTTGAAATTTAGCCCCACTTGCATAAAGATATCTGAAATCATCGTCAAATTACCACTGCTCAGAACTGGGATGTAATTACCGCAGACTACTTCCCGCTTGCTTTTGCTCTCCTTAGACTCTTTTTCCTGCATACACTAAAGCCTGCTGAAACGTGAGTGGTCAATACTGCCCAGAGTGCAAACATTTTATAAACAGAAACCAAACTTTGAGTCCAGATTCTACACTTATATATAGAATCTGTAAATAATGTGAAATTTGGCACATCTGCTGAAGAAGTGGTGACAACAAGAAGTTTTGCTCTGATCAATAGTTATTCGATTGAGCACTGAGGGTTGCAAGGTAGAAAAAGTCTTAGTCTTGCTGTGTCATGAATGCACTGGAAACTGTTGTTACCCCTCTGATTGGGGTGCTGGATCAGAGAACAAAAGCATGACTTGCTGGATATGGAGAATACAACACGAGGATCTAAGCTGGGAATTTTCTTGCTCTCTACAGTTGTCACCTTACCAGTTATCAGTTATAAAATGATACATAATGCTCCTTTTCTTTCCTACAAACCAGGTTTGTTTGATGGTCACATTAGGGTGGAATAAAATACAACTGTATCGTACTGTAACTGAGAATAACAGTCTTGAACTTACACTGATGTTTTCAAAGAATAGGTCTTGAACATTCCTTGCACAAATTATGTCATCTGCTAAATCCCAAATTACATAAGTTTATATTTTTAAAATGCAGTTTTAATCGCAGTAGATCTCAGTATGATGGTTGCAACAAGTGACTGAGCAATTGATGTAGCACTCAGGATGTGAGTCACTTTGGAGCTCGACTGGAGCTGAGCTGCAGGGACTGACTGTATGTGTACAGGCAGTGTGTGTGTCTGCTTGCTCACTTGTCTCTCTGTATTTGTGCCCTTTACTCAGGTGTGTGGGTGAGTTTGAAAAATATCTGTCCATCATGTGTGCTTACTCCAGACTGTGTCTGTGTGTACAGGCAGGAATGAGACATGCATTATTTTGTGTGTGTGTGTGTGTGTGTGTGCAGTCACACAGCAGCACAAAGTGGCATCAGCTCCTCTGAGTCAGAGCACCAAAAGGAGACGACTTCCTGTCCACGAGTCTCAGGGTGAACTCTGCAGCGAGACACGTCCAGTTTCTTCTCCACCATGCAGCACAATCAGCCGGAGTGACAAGTATTCCTCCGTCTGAGGAGCTGCACTGTGGAGCGTTTGCAGCTGATTGGCTTGGATGAGATTTGCATAATGTGTGGGCTTGAAATAACGCTCAACAATAAGCGTTTCAATATGAATGGGCAGTTTAAGATCTATGGCAACAAAACAGTGAAAAACAATCACATGAACAAAAGTCCCTCTCTGCAGCAGCAGCTAAATGTCTTGATTGGCCTACATTCTCTCTGGAAAATTACACTCCCACATTTATCTCCAAATCGGCCTCTTAATCTCAGCTGTTATGATCTTCCATTACAATAATAAATAGCCCACCAAAATTAAAGATGACATCACTTTATGTCCCAGCAGCACGCTCCGCTCGGCCTGGTTTTCTTTAAGAAGTGTTGAGCGAGAGGACTGATTTATTGATCGAAGCTGTGTCTGCGCCGGCGTGCTCACAGGGGAGATGAGGAGGATTATGTAGCAGCAGTGTGATGTTGTTGACACTCCTGTCGCCTTTACAGCTTCGACATGCCAAGACTTGGGTGTGTGCCCGACCTGAGTGTGTCTAAATGTGTGCACTAAGGAGGGGGGCAGCTTGAGAGGTCAATTGAGGAGTTTTTTGGGTGTGATATAAAGAGGGGGGATTTTGTGTCTGTTTGTGTGTGTGTGTGTTTGTGTGTGTGTGTATGTGTCACAGAGGGGGATTTAGGGAAGGAATGGTGGGCCAGCTGGCAGCCTCTGGCTCCTCTGTACCCCGTGGGTATCCGGCTTGGCGTAAACTCGCTGCACTGCGACAGCTGGGACCTGGGTGCCAACCAAGACACAACTTACAAACACACAGAAACACAGACACAAACAAAAGCACAGTACAGGAGGATGCATGGGATTGGATGGGAAGCAAAAGATTGGATTTAGTTTGGGAGAGGCTGTCACAGGGTTGGCGATGAGAGGTTTTGTGTGGTGTTACATTAGACTGGAAGAAGCTGAGGCTGATTTGCTAAAGACAAGCAGATTAAGCACATGGGTCAATGGAACCATGTCTTGTGGTCTAATGAGACCAAGATAAACTTATTTGGTTCAGATGGTGTTAAGCGTGTGTGGTGGCAACCAGGTGAGGAGTACAAAGACAAGTGTGTCTTGCCTACAGTCAAGCATGGTGGTGGGAGTGTCATGGTCTGGGTCTTCATGAGTGCTGCCGGCACTGGGGAGCTACAGTTCATGGAGGGAACCATGAATGCCAACATGAACTGTGACATACTGAAGCAGAGCATGATCCCCTCCCTTTAAAAACTGGGCCACAGGGCAGTATTCCAACATGATAATGACCCCAAACACATCCCCAAGACGGCCACTGCCTTGCTAAAGAAGGTGAGGGTAAAGGTGATGGAGTGGCCAAGCATGTCTCCAGACCTAAACCTTGTTGAGCATCTGTGGGGCATCTTCAAACGGAAGGTGGAGGAGTGCAACGTCTCTAACATCCACCAGCTCTGCGATGTCGTCATGGAGGAGTGGAAGAGGATTCCAGTGGTAACCTGTGAAGCTCTGACGAACTCCATGCCCAAGAGGGTTAAGGCAGTGCTGGAAAATAACGGTGGCCGCACAAAATATTGACACTTTGGTCCCAATTTGGACATTTTCCCTTAGGGGGGTACTCACTTTTGTTGTCAGTGGTTTAGACATTAATGTCTGTATGTTGAGTTATTTTGAGGGGAAAGTAAATTTACAGTTATACAAGCTGTACACTGACTACTTTACATTGTTTCTTCAGTGTTGCCCCATGAAAAGAGAGATACTGTACATAATGCAGGTGCAACATGTGAAAGGGATTTTTACTAAACAGCTAAAAAACTCCCTCAAATAAGTGTTATATGTTGGATGTCAGTTTTCGACAAAATGCAGAAGATGGCGTTAACTATTTAACAAAACTTACCAAAAATCCAGACACCCAAACCTGCGTTTTCGTGGCATGATACCAAGTATAATTTAGGTTCCACCGGCCCTTCATTTCACCTTGCTGCTGATCATGTGGCTCCTCATTTTGATGGCTACATGTATTATCTTTCATTATAATCTTCCATCTGTTATATTTTTTAATCGGCCAGTTTTCCTAATTTTTCGCTCCGGAGTTTAACCAGCTCATGAATCGCTCTCTTATTTCCGTGTCAGTGGGTGGTGAATTAGTACACAGATAAGAAAAGAAATTAACTCTGCAATTTGCAGCAGTGGAAGGACAATTTTTTTATAATAGGGATAGAAGAAGTGTTTAGTTTTAAATACTCTTAAATAGGAAAGGCACAGATTAATGTTTAATGTAATGTCCTTGCATTTCCAGGCTTTCTATTTTCAGCTCGTTTACTGGAACACATTAAGATAAATTTCAGCTTATTCCTGTCTGCTGAATTACTTTCTCAATATCAAAAATTCATGCTAAGGGTATTGTTGTTGTGTAATGTACAACTTGTGGTCATTAAAGGAGGTGTAAGTAAGAAGCTCTCAGAGGAGACCTTGGAGTTGGGAGTTTCACAGGTTGTGGTTGCAGGCATCAGGGAGCAGAAAATGAGGACATGGTTTTTTGGAAAGCAGGAGGCTGAAGTCATGGAGGTCGAAGACTGCCGCGGGCCGCTCAGAGTGGGAGGGAGGTTAATGGGAGTAAATCAGGGAACCGAGGAGGTGAGGTGAAACCTTTGGGGTTTTTATGCTGACTGTCCCGCTCGCCTCATTTGTCAGTGTACTTTGTAACGGCTGGCTACCAGGCAACGGTTCAAAATAGAAAAACTGACTCAGGAGCTGATAGTTTACCTTCCCACTCCTCTGTTGTCAATTTCCCCTATCATACAATGTTCACTTCAGGGTTTGTTTGAAATGTCCATTTATTCTGAAAGGAGTCCGGGCATTGTTGTCCATATTTTTCACAGAAAGGGGAGCCAGTTTTCAAAGTCAAAGTCTTGTGTCGACAGGGGGAGTGTAATATTCTACTTAAAGAGCTAAAAATATGCTACAAAAAGAGCTGCTCATAATCTGATAAATAGCCTCAAGTTTGGTCGCGCCATTCAGCGTTGATTGTTGCTAAAGCCAGAGTTTGAAAATTGAAAAATAGTCAGGAGGTTTTAGCTTACCAGACTTCAGTAGCCTGCTCCTCATTCCTACTTGAGGCTAGCAGCTCTGGGCTACGTTAGCTGCTAGCAAAATGTTACATATCCGACCAAGCATTTGGTATTTGAGCTACATTGTGGTTGCAGTCATGAAGTTTGGACAGTTGAAGTTGACATAGCCAATATGCTATAACTTAATAGATCTTGGACTGCATTTCAAAGGGCTCTATAGAGCATTCTGGCCGTCGCTATCTCGGTTTTTAGAGCCAGAAATGACAATGTATAAACTAGAGGGTTGAGCTTGAGGAAGGAGGGGTAAGCGATAACTAAACTATAATGATAATAATAATACATTTTATTTATAATGCACTTTACATTTGAAACAAATGAAGCCATGGGGTGCCTTTGGCCTAGCGGTCCAAGCACGCCCCGTATATAAAGGCTACAGTCCTTGTCGGAGTCGTCGCAGGTTTGACTCCCGGCCTCTACCATTTGCTGCATGTCTTCCCCCTCTCTCTACTACCCACGTTTCCTGTCTCTCTCCAGCTTTCCTATCCAATAAGGTAAGAATGCCAAAAACATAAACACATAACACAAAAGTAAAGTTAAAAAAAGACTTTAGAAACAATTAGAAATAAAGGAAGCCATTTTTAAAAGCGACTTAGAAACAATACAGTTGGTAAAACAAAGGAAATGCCGTTTGAAAGAGTAAAGATCAACTAACTTTATCTACACTTTCAAAATCAAAACACTGCCAATCTATGCCGCACTACAAGATGCCATCTGTCATCTGTGCTTGTTTACATCTGGATAGTAAGTAGAGCATTATAACATTGTTGCAGTAGCAATCAACTGGAGCTGCAGCCCCAACTAGTGGTGGATGGCTGCGCTACAGCTAAGCCACAGGATATGTCCGGCATTTGAGGCCCACAAAAATACAAATATCAACAACTCATTTAGCCTGCTGGTACTTCTAATGCCGAGGGTGATGACTCTTGCAGTCAGCTAAACGTGCACATCCCTTGGCTACATTATTCCCTGAGGCCACATCTACTGTACTTATAATATAACCAATAACATGGTTTAGACCTGGGAGAACATTTTGAATTAAAGGGAAATGTATTCTAATATTTTCTAAAAATCTGTCTTTCATGGGTCAGACTACTTCCCCTGGGTCCAAAAGGGAGTTGTTTTTTGTTCTTTTAAGCTCAGCACAAAAGCGGAATGCATCAAAGTCCTTATAATGAGTGACAATTTTTAAATCTCTTCATTATTAATCAGAAAAAAGGTGGAAAATAACCGAAACAAGAGAAACAGTCACTTTGTGTGCTGTTAGATAACACCTCTTTCCTCCTGTCCATTCTCCTCATATCTTTCATTGTGAAAAAATGTTCCTCATGAGGTATCAGAGCACGTTGTACCACAATATATATTATCACTCTGATGTGTTTTGACAGCTGAGAGTCCCTAAATATGAAACCCTGCTGAATACTGAATGAAAACAGCTGGGGCACAAGGTTAGATAAACTTTTCAGGCCTTTCCCTCTCGTTGGTATATACGCAGAGACAACGGCACTCATGCATTCAAAATGGCATTCATTTTTCACACGCCCACTCACACGTTCACTCTGAATAACCTTCATGTGTTGTGACAACTCTTGTTTAAAAGCACCATTGCATATCAGGCTTTGAAGAACAGAAAGATAACCAGTAACACAACAAACAGTCCAAAAGAGAGTTAATGCAAAGGGACATAAGTGCAGTACAGCTTACAGATACCGTTAAAAGGTCAGAGAGGAAGCAGATACATTCAGGTATAATGTATTTATGAACCTTTCTTCATCCCCCAGCTTTGAGCTTCCCATTGCACTGAAAAGGGTGAAAACACTCGAACCTCACATGCACTCACAAACACAAAAATCCTCAGTGGAAAACGAAGCTTGCACGATACAAACAGATCGTATCATAATTGCTTGTGCATTCCCGTATCAGAGTACTTCGGACAGCAGCTCTTTGTTACACCTCACTTTGATTAATTGCTGATACAAAGAACCGCTCTATTTACTGCATGTAGGTCAGGTTGTACCTGCTTAAGCATTAGGTGGCAAAACTTTGATGTGCCCAAAATATGTAGAAGTTTACTTTTTGTTTTCTTACTGTGAGAGTCAGCGGGGCGATGCAGCACCTGGCGCCAGAGCTTAACTTAGAAATCCTGAGGTGTAGGAACACAGAGAGTAGCGCTGCTACTGCAGGTCAGGGGGGGATGGAAAAGTCGCGGTCTGAGGTAGATTGGATTATTCACAACAATCGCTACAAATCAACCAGAGAGAAGTGCAAACAATCAGCTGTTTATGTGTCCATCTCTCCCCTCGCTTCCTCACTATGGACAGCGCTACATTTGCAGGTGTCGTCATTTTCAGCACAAGCAACAAGAATTTCACATTTTCACAGCAGAAATGCCCATTTTTATAATACGGGACTTAACAATAAATGAATGCCAAAATATCTGGACACCAAATGCATTAAACAAACCACATACGACACTTTACCTTTATGCATGATGGCCAAATTCCACTAGATCCGTGTCCGGTCTGTCTCATCTCCATTACGGCACCGGATCTGATAGGTTTCTATTCTAGTCAATGTGTTAACTTCCACTGGATCCTCTCCGTCACGTTCCAGCTGCGGATCTGATCTGGCACACTGGAGCCTTCCAGATCAGATCTGCAAGACTTCTATTTTCGCCCTATGCCAGAGCAAGACGCATCAATCAGCACAGAGTGGATTAAGTGTGACAGGAAGTCAAAACTAAATTAAAGCATCCAGTTTATTTTCAGAAAAAACACTCAGTGTTGTCGCTAGATCGTATTTCACTTAACTACAACAACAACAAACCATCATAATGAGCGGAGCCAGGCCTAGAGTCAACAGGTCAGAGGTTTTCAGAGGACCAGAAAGACAACATGGATGAGGAAAGGAGTCTTATAGTCGTTGATTCAGTAACTACTGCAGAAAAACCTTGGTCACATGACTCCAGCTGTCCTTCTCTGTGCTGTGTTCCTAAAACGCAACAAATGGGTGTTGATGGACAAGAGAGCACAGAGCCAGACCGCAGAAGATCAGAGACCGACCGGATACAGATCTGTTGAAAGTCAGATGTTAGGCATGCAGTCCCCCATATATTGGCCTGATCTTTTAATCAACATCATCCCACTTGGCACTCTTCTTATTATCAATACTACACAGCAGCACAGCAGTAAACAATAGTGAAAATTGTGTGTTTGTTTATTTGGCCAAATAAGCTCACAGAGCGCCCCTTGGCTTCCTTTTCCTCTGTCGCTCATTCTTTGTTGTCATGTTTGCTGGTGGCAGATGCCACTGCGCTAACTGCTACTGCTGCTAGCAATGCTACATGCTGCTGTGCTGCAGCTGTTGTTAATTCTATCTCCACCCCTCTCTGCTGAAACCACTTTGACCTTCTTTGAGTCTGACTGACCAAGCAGTTTCAAAAGAACTCATCAAAGGTGATTGTCTTTGGGGGAATTTTGATTTCTTCCCTCTTGCTGAGCCAAGTCAAATTGCAGACAGTAACAACTTAGCTCTTGTGATGCGCACCATGCTGCAGGCTTCCCCACATGACGTGACCTCTCTCTCTCTCTCCCTCTTTTAACAAAATTAGATTTCAATAAGCATACAAGTATGAAAATAAGAAATTGGGCAGTATATTAAGTGTTAAGTTAAAGAATGACAGATCAGATAGCATTTAATCTCACACAAAATCGATTTAGATTTCTCATAGTGACAAAGGTGCCAATCCTAGTGCCTTGACTTAAACCCTTTGGCTCTTGGGGGAGCATAGGTCATTTATGAACTTCTTCCAGCTGGTTCGGCATTGAGCGATCTTCTCTGCTTCCTTCCAAGATGTTCCTTTCTCCTTGAGTTCTGCCTCGACAGACCTTTTCCAGCTGTTTTTGGGTCTTCCCGGCTTTCTTTTCCCCTGGGGGTTCCAGGTTAAGGCTTGCCTGGTTGTGTTGGAGGATGGTTTTCTCAAGGTGTGCCTGATCCAGCCCCATTTCCTGCGTCTTATTTGTGTTTCTATTTGTTCTTGTTGTGTGGTTTGCCAGAGCTCTTCGTTTGTGATGGTGTTAGGCCAGTAGATTCCTAGGATGTGTCGTAAGCATCTGTTTATGAATGTTTGCAGTTTGCTTGCTGTTGCTTTTGTGGTTCTCCATGTTTCCGCCCCATACAGTAGAACTGACTTGACGTTGGAGTTGAAGATGCAGAGTTTAATTTGCGTGGAGATGTGTTTGGAGTTCCATACTTGCCGTAATATTAAAAAAGCTGTTCTAGCTTTCCCTATTCTAGCTTGTATGTCTTTGTCGCTGCCTCCATCCCTCCCAACAATGCTTCCCAGGTATATGTATGTGTCCACCTCTTCTAGTGCCTCTCCATCCAGATTTATGGTGTTGTTTGTTTTGTGGTCTATATTTATCACCTTTGTTTTGCTTTTGTTGATGTGAAGTCCTGTAGTGGCTGCTGTTTTGGCAAGTTTTGTGAATTTGGTTTGCATTTGTGCTTGGGTGGTAGACAGGAGGACTATGTCATCTGCAAAATCTAGGTCTTCTAATTGAGACCACATTGTCCACTGAATGCCCAGGTTTTGCTCAGCTGTTGTAGTTCTCATAATCCAGTCGACTGCCAAGAGGAAGAGAAAAGGAGACAGTAATCCTAGTGCCTGGCCAGGTACAAACATTTCCCTGTTCCAGAAATACAGAAATGTGTTGTTGTTGGTTTTTTTTGTTTCTTTGGAAAGCTATTGAACACTGAGCTAGCTCTAAGATGGATAGCGTGGTTTTATTTTTTTATTTTTTTTATTTAACCTTTATTTAACCAGGTAAGTCATTAAGAACAAATTCTTATTTCCAGTGACAGGCACAGCCTTTTGAGGGGTATAGGGTCAGGGATAACAGTAATAATAAAAACAAACACGGGGGTAAAAACTTAAAAGACAAGTTAAACATGACAGGACAGAACAGAGCAGATAAGGAACAGCGACAGCAGGAGTCCAGGATTAAAAGCAGGTGCAGGTGTATTTAAGAGTGTACATGAGAGAGTTCCTGAAGGCTGATTATGAGATGTAGTTGACCAGTTTTAAAATTTTCTGAAAAATTGTTCCAGACTGAAATGATGACTGATCGATGACTGAGTGTGTTTTGGGGATTTTCAGCAGGATAAGGACGGCTGAACGTGTGTTGTAAGTGGCAGGTGCAGATTGCAACAGGCTACATAGATACGCAGGTGACAGTCAAAGGAGAGTTTTGTAAATGAGCATGTGGAAACTGCTTGACTGGGGCAGCCTTACAGAGCTGTTAACCTGGATGTAGACTGTAAGACTGCACAGAACATGAACATAGTCTAAGTGAGGTCACACGTCGGTTTCTAAAGACACATTTAATGTCCACAGATGGTGGCCTCCATATTGTAAATGCTGACTCACCCCAACCTTTAAGACCCAGAAACGAGCGAAGAGGTGGAGCTGAGGTGGAAGAACATGTATGGGCCGCGTCCAAAAAATAGTGCCAAAACAAATTGGCTTTCTGAAAGCAAAGTAAAGCACTGACAAAAATCAAAATAGAGGGTATCTAGCTTACCCCCATTTTCCCCAGCCTCCCCTGTGGCTAATACTCTATCTGACAAGTAACTCATTCAACCACATTTGAAAACAATCAAACCATCCTTTAACATGGGATTGTATGAGGATACCTTGGCTTTTGGAGCCAGCCTCAAGTGGACAAACGGGGTACTACAGTCTTTTGCACTTGCACATTGCCTTCTTATTTCAACACCGGAGGTTGCCACTTGACTGTCAGTCCCCTTTGCCTTATAGAAAGACAGACAGATGACACATTAAGTGTTCCACAGATAAACATTATTGCTCATTTCTGTGACTGTTACAAGCCTTTAAAAGTCTCTGACATGCGTGTCTTTCTAACCCACTCTCACGGCTGTAAATCACAGTCTTTTAAAGAGGAACACTGAGATACAGACAAAGCAATGTCAGACATAAAGACCCTCTATAAAAATGTAACAGTTAAAAAGTCTATTATCTTCTATTTAAAATGTATGGCTGTGTGAACACTCCTTATCAAACTCTCTTTTGGACCTAAAATATCCCAGACCATGAATAAGAATTGGACATTTGCAGAAACAGTGGTGTGATGATGACAGCACAGGCCTGCTGTTTTATAGTAACACCCCTGTTTTCTGTGCCTTGTAAAGACTTTTTTTATGGAACCAGATTTTGACTCCATTACTGGATCATTTAAGCTCAGTTTATATGTCATTTTCATAATATTACCTCAGTAAGCTTTGTGTTTGTCTTCCTGTGGATGAGTGTAATTTAGTTCACCGTCGTTACAAATACACAATCAAATGTTCAACTCTCATCCCGGCAGTTCAGCTGTGCACTTTATTAGCCCTCTGTCAGTCAGCTGTAATATGTTTTTGTTTGTTTTTCCCCATTTAGTGCGAGCGCCGTCTCAAATTCATTTCCCCCGATGGAATCCCCCCTCCTGCCCGAGGCTCACACACTCACACACTATGAACTTTAAAACAATGATGCACTTCTTCTTCTTACAGTCTATTACCTCCTGTTTCTCCATGTACCTGCTCTCTGGTCACGCATCCCGTCACGAGAAGCAGGATTTCATGAGTACTTCATTTCGTTTCTTCTGTCTTTTTCTTACATTGCCTGCAGACATTTCACTTAGACGTTTTTTTTCTTCATGAGGAGGTAAAAGAATTTGTTCCACCTTTCACATTTCCTTGCTTCAAGCTGTGTAATAACCATAATAACCCTAATTTGAATCTACCACATGAATTGAAGAGATTTGGGTGTCTGCCCTACTCTTCTTCAATTTGGGTGATTAGTCAGGGATTAATCAGTTTGGAAATCCTTGAAATGTGTGTTTCCATAGCTGTTGGTAGATGGAATGTATTAAAGCAGTACCTGCCAAGCTGTTCAGGCAAGCTCGGACTCACAGCAGAGCAAACAGAGATGAAGACATTTCTGCAGACTTGTGTTGGCAAATGTGGTGTAGATGAAGTTACACGTCTGATATCAGACGTAGATAGGGAGACAAAGAGAGAGACAACTTTCTATAGTAAGTCTTGACTCTGACAAGGTCTTCTGAAAAATGTTCAGTTTATCAGCCCGAACCAGCCGTCCACAAAAAAGCTCTCCGGCTCTTTATTACTCTCACCGTAACTCATTGTCCTTGTCTGTCACACAGCAAACATTGACGCTCTGTCTCACACGCTCTGTTCAGTGTACACACTGAGAACAATAAACCCAGTCCTCTAACACACAACTTCAAGACTGGTGTCAAGGTGGAGACTGGACTTACACAGATTCATATTTTAGTTTGTGATTACATAGTTTGTCACACCATTACTTTTTCCCAATCAATTTCACATAACTCATTATTTAGAGTTCTGTTTCATCCTGTTGTATGTTAGGGTGTCACTGCTAGGTAGTTATTAAACAGGAACAACAAGTTTTTTATAAAGGCGGGGCCTGTAATTGCTCTGACTTTATAAAGTTCAAACTGTATTTTAATTTGAAGGTGAGAGGTGTGACAAAATACAAAATTCTGTTTATGTTTTGAGATCTGAGCTGCATTATACTCAATTATTTATTTATTTATTTATTTTTAAGTTGTGTTTTTGGGCATTTTTGCCTTTAATGACAGGACAGCTGAAGAGAGACAGGAAATGTGGGGAGTAGAGAGTGGGGAAGAAATGCAGCAAATGGTCGACCAGTCGGGAGTCAAACCAGCGACCTCTGCGGCAAGAACTGTAGACTCTATCCGTGGGGTGCTTAGACCGCTAGGCCACCAGCACTCCATACTCAATTAATTTAGATGTAAAATTTTTAATTTAATCTTCTTATGTGTGATGACATATGATCTTCATTTCTTCGGGTATCATTTTATTTTGATTGTTTTCAACTGCCGCTTGACACCTCAATTGCTATTGAGTATTATTTTATTCTGAGTTTGTTTGTTCTTTACTGGTCTTTTGAACAGTAAGGATCCGGGAGGCAGACACCCTCTTTACTTTTAAGAGTAGGCTTCAAACTTTCCTATTTGTTAGAGCTGGCTCAGGCTTGCACCAGCTATTAGTTATCCTGCTATAGGCTTAGACTTTCAGGGGAACTGGCACAGAGATCCTGTCTGTCCCTCTCTCCCCTCTCTCTGCCTGTCACTTATATATAACTCTTCTAACCACAGACCTTTCTGGAGTCCCTGAGCTCCTTTGTCCTGTAGGTTCCTCCGAGTCGCTGCTGTAGATGGTTTGCTGCTGTAGATGTGCCAGACTGCAGCTGCTACAACTACTACTATCCATCTCAGTATTATGATCACTGTTATAATGCTGATGTTAATTTTAAAATAGTCTGACTCCAACTTTCATTCCGTCTATTTTCAACTTCACTATTGTAAATGCTAATGAGAACACTTACAACTGCCATAAATATGAAGATCAGTCTATTAGCATTTATTTGAACTTCACCTACTTTCACCGTTATAAGTGGACTGTTACCATTAATCTGCATGAACTGTTGTTGTTGTTGTCTGTTTCTATCCATCTCTCTCTCCACATCTCCATCTATCCCTCTCTCAAACACGGTCTCAGCAGATGGCTGTATAACATGAGTCTGGTCCTGCTTGAGGTTTCTGCCTGTTAAAGGAAGTTTGTCCTTGGTGCTGTAACTTGCTAAATGCTGCAAAGTGCTATTCTCATGGTGGATTAAGGTGAGATCAGACTGAGTCCTGTCTGTAAGATGGGACTGGATATTATCCTGTCCTGATGTTGGCTAATATAACATAGAGTATGATCTAGACCTGCACTGTTTGTGAAGGCGTCTTGGCGCTATATAAAGAAAGATTGATTTATTGATTTGACTAAGTGCGAGTTTGTGGTTAGGGTTATTGTTGTGAGTATCTTCACATCTGGTTTGTTTCTGTTTCGGTTATAAGTCAGCTTTCAAATAAAGCCTAAACATTTATATAGCTGCAGGCAGTGTTGTAGTCGGGTCACCAAACCTTGAGTTCTAGCCCATTTCAAGTCCCCAGAGAAGGATCTGAGTTCAAGTGGAGTCCCCATTTAATGAGATGAGTCCCTGTTATCAGAGGATTTATGAGGACGGCTGTCTCACTCCGACCTTATAGCTGTTTGAACCTCGATTGACTGTGTGTGACCTTTTGGATGTGCAGAAAACACATTTCATTGATTCATTCATTTCCCCATCTCTCTTATTAGGTAGATGCACTCATAATTTCAGGTGCAGTGTCAATTAAAGAAGCCTTCAGCGTACTTGAGTCCTAGTCCAAGTCATCAGTGCTCAGGTCCAAGAGTCAAAGAGTCCAAGTCCAGTCAAATGACTGTTTTCTCCCTTACATAATTTTGTTTTTAGCTGCTTAGATTTTGGGACCAAATCATAAATAAGTCTGAAATGATCCCAGCGCTGTGAAGTACAAACCTTTACCTCATTATATTTCAATAAACTGCAGTCACTTCAAACAGAATAAATGAACCCCGCACACAGTTTACAGTTTCAAGGCGATATCATATGAAGTGAAAGATATTTGACATTCGACTCCGCCGAGATCCTCAGCTCTTTTAATCAAAATGTATTTGCTCTTCTCGTGACCTTTCTCAGAGTAAGATAACCTGGTTGAGACATTTACATGACAATTGCAATAATCTCTCTCTCACCTTTCCTGTTTCATCTGCTGCTTTTGTGTCGACTGATCTGAGCTCAGACATCGGGAGCCTGACTGCGAGGAGATAAATTTTGTTCAAACTCTCCTCTGCTCTTTTCCCCTCTTTACTCTGTCTCCTCAGTTCTATCATCTCTTTTTAGTATCAGTCGCTGCTTTTCATCTGGCGTTTTGATAAAAGGCAGCACCAAACACACTGGTTTGGATGGATCCCAGTTTTGCACAGGTTTATGGCAGATCAAGGCCAGATGATTTACAGAGGGAAGACCCCTTTTATTCTGGCAGAGAAGAAGAAAGAGCTGGAGGTTAGATATCAGTAACTGTGAGTGTTAAGAAGCAAGAAAAGTGGATGATATTCATGAGAAATAGCAGTGAGAGAGTTTTATCTATGTGCCTGTGTTTCCCCTGATAAGCTAACAGTCAGAGGTTTGGAGCCGCTGGGCCGTCCTTCAGCTTCCTGAGTGTACTTGTCGTCATGTGTCCAGCAATGTTGGTCCAAGTCATCCTTCACTGGCAACTGTTGAGCTGGCAGTGAGGCCATTGAACAGAAGAGCTCTTCGACTGTTTTCCAGCCTTGAGAATCACAGATTTCAGCTTATCCTCTTATTCTGTCTAAAGTTTCTGTGTTCTTTTTAAAACCAAAAAAACACAGAAAATAAAAAGCTTATTTTCATTACAGGACATCAAGATTCTCTGAGCTTCACTCCTTAAGTTACTGTGGTCAGATCTTTAAAGCTTTTCATTCTCACATGGCACAAATGCACATTCAAACTAATTACTTGAAACAAGTGTCTTGATTTCAGAATAAATTACAGGATTTTAATTTGTAGTCAGAAGCCGTCAGATAAACTGTTGCTTAACACCCAGCCATAGCTAGCTTTACTATCAATCATTCAATCAATCAAACTTTATTTGTAAAGCACGTTTCATGTAATGATATTGTAACACAAGGTGCTGTACATAAGAATAATAATGGGAGTAATAAAATAGAATAAATTAAAAATGCAAAAAAAGAAGAATACCTCCCCATCCTCCACCCCAATCCCAACCCCAACCCCACCCCACAATCCATATGTTAGGTTAAGAACATGATATATAAAATAATAATAATTAGTAAAAGATAAAAATAAAATAAAAAACAAAATAAGTTTCTGCAGAACTGAGGTAATGCTGCCATGAAACCCAATGAGGCAGTTCGTTGATTTCAATTACTAGCTGCTGCTTTTTAATGTTTCCAACTGACAAGAACTGCATAAAAGAGACTCTACACTCTAAAGGGACATTGCGCCTTCCTCTTCTTCTCCTTTCTTCTCCTTTCTTCTTCTTCTTCTTCTTCTTCTTCTTCTTCATCTTCTTCTTCTTCTTCTTCTTCTTCTTCTTCTTCTTCTTCTTCTTCTTCTTCTTCTTCTTCTACTACTACTACTGCTAGCTAGCAAGTCTACAAGTATTTCAAGACACGTAATTTAAGAATTATCATTCTCTGTCGCAAGCAGCAACCTCTTCCATTATGATATTATTATTTTTTCAAGACACTTGACCAGCCAATTTTTTTCTTATTCCGTTTGCAGATTCTTTTTACTTTTTTTCATTATATTTTTTTGCCTTTTTGCCTTTTAAGAGAGACAGGAAATGTGGGGAGTAGAGAGCGGGGGAAGACATGCAGGAAATGGTTGACCGGCCAGGAATCGAACCAGCGACCCTTGCAACGAGGACTGTATCCTCTGTACGTGGGGTGCTTAGACCGCTAGGCCACCAGCACCCCACTTCTTTTTACTATTTTTATTACAATTAAGGTCTTATTTCTGGGCTTGTAATATCTCAAATCAGACATCTTCTAATTATTAAGTCAAATAAGACATTTTTGTAAACAAATAATACAAAAAACCTCCCCCCCAACTCGTATTTCTGAATCACAATCTTCGAGTATACTGCTTAAACACATGAGGAGATCCAAAGACTGACTTTGGCTGTTATGAATGCTAAGCTTTGGATCACTGCTTGTAGGCTAAGGGCTTAGCATATGGTCAGTCACTCAATATAAAACTAAGAAGACATTTAAACTAAAAACAAGCATTTAAACTGTCCTCTCAACATGAGGTGCCCTGTGTCAAGGCATGATCTGAACTGATTTAAAGACTTGTTTATAAAATGTCATGATTTAAAGTTAAATCTACAGAGCCATGTGTTCAGAACTACAATACATTAACTCAAGGGCAGAGGCTGACTGTTAGTCAAGTAAGTCCTTGATGATGTCTGTAGGTGTGGTAAGCAGCCCCTTTGAATCAAGGTTGATGCACTACATGCAGCATCAAACTAAGGTTTGTTGTCACATGGCTAACAAACCACCATTATGTAAGCACTAATGGCTCCAACGTGTGTTTTGATGTAAGTCATTGTTGAGCAGATTGCATTAAATTCACCTAATTGGATGACTCCTTGTCCTTGTGTGTTTATGTGCAAAGATGTGTTTGTATGTTTGTGCCTGCCTCTTTGCTTTGATTTCATTTCAATCCAGTCTAATGGACTCTATAAATGCTGAGCCTATCTGCTCTCAAAGACACATCTATACAGCGGGCTTCAGAGGTGATGTCTACTACGTGCAGGAGATACTCCTAAATGTATGCAGGTTTTATAGACACATGCTTTTAGCCATTCTCTTATGCAGAGGAGGCGTAACAGGGGCGTAAATATCCCACCTCAAAAGGGCAGTTTGTAAGAGCCTACTGAGTGACTTATTTGACTCAATTATTGTTTCAATTTATGAGTTACAATTAAATACAAGGTCAACAAATTCTATCATTTGCACAATAAAGTTCAGCCTCTTGTTTCAGAGCCATGTGTGTACTCTCTGGCCACCTTACAAGTACACAAAGTAATCATCATTCCTATGACTCCATGTAGATGAATGCTCATTCTATTGCATATCTTTATTGCTCCCATCTGGCAGACATCTGGAAGGAGACTGTGTGAGAGCATTATTTGGATCTTTCCAGTCATAAAACTGATGCAGGAAGGAGTTTGGGAAGAACCTTGTAAGACCTCATATCAGTTTTTACTTATAGAGCTATGCAACCCCAGGGTCAAAGATTTTTATGACTTTGTCTTTTCAATAAAAGTCTGATACTATTTACAGACTTTATACATTCCTGTGCTCAAACTGCATCCTACAGATGTTGTGTATTCTGATGGTCGCTGCAAGACTCAAGTTTGCTATCTATGTCTGAAACTGCTTTGACCTGCAATGGCTGTTCCGTCTTTTTCTTCTTCTTCCATTGAGTTTTATGTTGGCAACTACAAGTATGTAACATTACCGCCAACTACTGGATTGTAGTAGTTTAACAGGGCAAAATATTAACGTTGTCCACCCTAAATGATCCCTTGTCATGGAAATTCACACTCCATAGCCCAGACACTGAGAGGATTATTCTTAAAGAATGGATTTTACCTCCAAGAATCATTTGCCCCCTCCCCCATCCACTCATCTCAAGGTCAATTTAATGAAGCATAATGGGCTAATGATGTTCAAGCACAAATATGCCCATAACGTTTTGCAGCTCTGTGCAGTTTGCTCTTGTTTTGCATCTGATTGTGGAGATGAGCTGTAAGCATCCTCCCCCTCTGATGCGTAGAGCTACAAACGCTCATCCTCCTGTCTGCTCAGGACTGTATAAAATATGGACGTAGTATCCGTGACGTCACCCATCTGTTTCTGAAGAGCTGTTTTGAGGCCAATCATTGGCAGGAGCCATATTACTGCTGTTGAGTGATTGTGCTGTACAGCTAAAGTGTTCTCGCCAGGCAATCAAGTCAGCTCTGCCTCTTATTGGAGGACTCGTAATCTCAATATCTTCAAAATTGCCGCGCAAGAAAAAAATTCACCCGCCATACAGTGTGTGCCGATCGAGACATGAGCTATCCAGACTACACTCGTCTTTTGTACCAGGCTGTAAACATGTTTATTTCTGCTGTAAAGATCAGCTTTTTTGAATTGGTGTGTATGTGGTTTCCGGAGCCAGCCTCAAGCGGATCCTCGATGAACTGCAGTTTTTAGCACTTCCGCATTGGACTCATATTTTTAGACCGGATGTTGCCACTTGGTGTCCACATGATGAACTGAATGTTGACTCAATGAGCTGTTCTTATGCAAGCTATTGATTGTAAACAAAGCTGTATTACTACATCTATCACTGCTAGTCTACTACAACTAACAGCTGTTTGTTCCAATTGCTGGGTTCTCACTGCAAACAAACTTCTCCAGGGTTTGATAGGAAGCGAGCTTAGACCACCTCTTCTAGGTGATCCCACCTCATCTGCTTTGTTCCGCCTCAAAGTGTGATTGCTGTGTCCACATAAAATCCGAGCCAAGGAAGGAAACAACTCCTCCAAATGATCAAGGTGTGAATGCACCCTTAAAGAAAGTGTCACTCAAGAGCAACCAACTTGCTTTTTTTTTTAACCTTTTCTTTTCCTTCTCAATCTGGTGGAGTTTGCTCAGTTGTTATGGACTCTGCTGCACTGTGACAACAAAGAGAACTCTGTTCTTTTGGGTTTCTTCATAAAATGACTGCCTATCCTGTTGCTAAGAACATCTTAACTTCTTTTTTAAACTGCACAAAGTGTTAAAACGATATATATCAGACATGTTGATGTTTAGTCATGCTCCTTGATTTCTTGAATGTGATCCCCAGTTTGTTCTTCACATAATTGCTGTTTGAGAATTAAGGCTGGCATGTTTCTGCAGTCATAAAATGTAATAAAGAGTAACAAACACGTCACTTGACACGACCGCGATCATGGGAACTCTGTCGGAAAGCAGCAATTTCCAAACCCTGTAAATGTTTGATGGCTGGTGTGCGAGTATATGTGTGTCTGTGTGTGTCTGTGTGTGTCTGTGTGTGTATGTGGGGGGCTTAGTCATCCCAGCTAGTGGAAAATGTTGTTCTTATCAGTGTGGTGGTTAGCCCCGGGCTATGTAGCATGTGTCTTTAATGTGGATGTGTCACTGCGTTCACTCAGAGCGTGGTGAGTAATGAGAAACTCCCTAACTGTTAAACAGCATGCAAACGGGTTTCATCAAACTTGATTAACAACCCCGCACTACTTCTCTTTTTTTCCCCTCCTTCCTACACTCTCTTCTTCCCTTATTTTTTTTTCTCTTCCTCCACACTTCACTTACTTTCACTCTCATCACTCTCTTCCTCCCGCCATCTAAACAAATTAGGGTGCAAATGAGGGGGGAGGAGTGATATGGGTGATGAGGCATGCCAGAACATCAACAGATGACAAGCGGTGCAGATGGGGAGAGAGAGGGAGAGGAAAGGGGAAGAAAGAGAGAGAGAGAGAATGATGAAAAGAGAAAAAGTACTCCCTGATACACAGACTTGAAAAGAAATGATTAATGAGGCCAGATGTTAGGCTTCTTTTAGCATGAATCATCGCATTCCCCATGACGTAGCAAAAACTACCCCCCACTTCCCCTAACAGAGACACAGCAGGCAAATTACTTCCCAGACTGCAGACAATCGAGACAAATCCAGCACTTTTCTGGCGTGAGCAACTCTTTCCCCAGGTCAGGACAGTAAATCGACAAAATGTTTCAGGCTTTTGTTTCATGCTGACATCTCTTTATTCCAATCTATAACTCTCTGGAAAAAAAACAAAACCGGGGTCTCTTAAATAGATACACTCAAGCAGAACAGGCTCTTCAGAGTGCTTGTTTTCCTGACCCAGCTAATTATGGCATCTGGCCAATCAAATGTGTATGAATCTGAAGTGCTCCAACAATGATGTGAGAACACAACGGAGCCTTCAGAGGCACATTTAGCAGCCACAGTCATGCTTTCACGTGGAATGAGATAGGAGATTGCTATTGGCTGACCACATTTTAAAGTTCTATCAGTCACAAATCGTATAGGTGCATGTATTCAGGGTAAGGGTTAGAAATGACTGAAAATTGCTGTAAATCCACGTCCTGTCATTCCTGTGACGAGTGCTGGCATCTTGTGTTGGTGATCAATGAATCAATCGTTATTTATATAGCACCAAATCACAACAAATATTATCTGAAGACTCTTTACAAACAGAGCAGGTATGGACAGTATTCTATTTTATTATTAACAAAGACCCAACATCAAGACATGATAAGATCCAGTCCCATCTTACAGACAGAGCTCAGTCTGATCTTAACTTAATCCACCCTGAGCAGAGCACTTTGCAGCATTTAGTAAGTTACAGTGGCAAGGACAAGCTTCCTTTAACAGGCAGAAACCTCCAGCAGGACCAGACTCATGTTAGACAGCCATCTGCTGAGACCGAGTTGGGGTTAATGATGTTTTAGACAAATTATTGCAGTAAGTAAGTCAACTCAAGAGGCGTTCAGAGACTGAATCTTGTCTCACAAACTTAGCAATAGTGATGCTAACTGGGACATGAGCTTGATATTTCTTTAAGTTATATTTTTGGGTTGTTTTTTTTTCCTTTATTGGGTATGACAAGCTGAACAGAGACGGTAAATGTTGGGAGCAGAGAGTGGGGGAAGACATGCAGCAAATGGTTGAGGCTGGGAGTCGAAACAGCGACCCATCGACGAGGACTGTATCCTCTGTACATGGGTTGCATACTTAAACCACTAGTTAAACAGCGCCCCATGAGCTTGATATTGTTCGTCTCTCCACTATCTCTAATAAATAACACACTTATTTTCATATTTGACACTATTACTGTAAGGACATGAAGCTATGTCTGCTCTATGACCAGCAAAGCAAAGAAGCTGTTGTATTACTGTGTCAGACTCTGGCTCCTCTTCTATGACTGCTTGGTTAAGTCATGCGTCAGCTCTTTGGTCCTCAGAGGAAGTGTTTTGTTAATAACCTGCGAGTAAAAAATGGGTCAGTCATAAAACATCAGCTGAAAGTGTTGTTAACTTCTCATGTCAGAAAGCTCGTTTCAAATCCTGAGTGGAGCTCTGCAACCCCACGGCAACCTCCAGCAGTAATAAAACATAAGAAGGCCTAACGCACATAGCCAGAAGGCAGCTGAGCCTCAGTCGTCTGTGCGACTTAGCGTTGAGCCTTTCCCAGCAGAGGAGGCCATTCATAATTAACCCTGTACTGTCAAGTCAAGGCAGCAGTCATAACATGTCCTCACATGTCATTCTAACCTTTCTCCCTGCATCGTTTTCTCCGCCGTCAACTCATCAACCAGATCCGTCGTTCTCTGTGGCTGTGAGAGAGGGCGAGGGGAAAGGCTTTGATCTGCTGAGTTTTCCTTTACTCTCTCAAAGGCTTCGGACGGCGAATGATACTCCTAACAAAGGGAGAGAAATGCGCTTCTCGTTTGCTTTTGTCGAAGCTGATTTCTGTGGTTTATTCCCCCGTTTGTGAGAAGTGATTGAGCTATTTAGCTACAGGCAAATCATTGCTATCAACATCTGTTGTTCTCAGCAAAACACAAAGTGCACTGTTTCCTATTCTGCTTCGTTCCCCCCACATACTCCTCTCTCATCTCTCTAAATCTTAATACATCTCAGTATGACTAAAGATTTCATTAATTCTGCAGATGGGGAAACGGGCAATTAAAATGTGTGAATCAAAGCGGGGAGAGAGGAGAGGTATAGAGAGCGCAATTGAGTGAGCCGAAGGGTCAAAGAGGCGAAGTCAGAGAAGAAGAGAGAACAAGGAAGAAGCAAGAGATAGTGATTAAAATGTGAAATAAGGGGATTGATTTGCGTATCTCTGACTAGAAACTAAAATAAGAGCTGATTGGACGTGTGAGGGAGAGTGTAGTGAGAGTTGTACGAACAAGAGCGTCACAGAGGAAACAGAAGACAAATAGATACAGAGAGACAGAGAGAAAGATAGAAGATTCAAGCACTGATTTGTCCTACAGAGAGAAGAAAGAGAAAAGATAACAAGTTAAAAAAGATTCAAAAGTCTTAATAACTAACTAACTTAATGGATCGTCAGAAAATGTTGAACTAGCAGAGCAGTGATGGTCCACAGAGGATAAAGCACTGTGACTTTATAGATCCCTGGACCTTTCCTTCACAGTCATCATGAGGTTGGGGTGAAGTTTTGTCTAATATTGGCTTGATTATTGAGATTTGGGGTTGTGCCCAGTCACATCATGGATAGAAAATGTATCTCTGCAAGTGGGTACAAGTCAGAACAACACCCCCTGCTGTGGTCTTAAGTTGAGCTTTGATATTAGGTCTTTGGCCTGAGAGCTTATGGGCAATGATGTCTGGCAAAGCTTCAAAAATAAATGTTAAGTAATCAAAGAATATTTATTTATTTATTTATATTTTATTTGTTAAAGTTTTCATTAACCATTATTACTATTACTGTTATTATTATTATTATTATTATTATTATTATTATTACTCATAATATTTATCATTGTTGTTATTTACTCACACACACACACACACACACACACACACACACACACACACACACACACACACACACACACACACACACTGAACAAACAAACATCATACCAACATACCACACATATTATAGACCATGTACTTATTGCAATGTTTGGAAATTTGAAAACTGGGCCTGTTACCATTGTTAGTCTTTGTTCATCTTTTGTCTCTTGCAAATTATACAAAAAAATCTACATTAAATAGTATGTGACACAAAAAATGTACCTTCTCTTGTACCAATAAAAATGGGGAAATAAAACAAAAGTTAGCAAAGACTGTAAAAAAGAGATGGATGACCTGTAAACACCCTTAAAGTGAAGCCAAAATATTTAGAGCTCCCCCTTCTGACTGTCAGCATTATAGGTCATAAGATCAGCTTCCTCCATGTTAACAGATGGGACATGAGTCAAACTTTAAAATCAAAATGCATAGCTAGAAACTTCTCTTAAACACAGTGTTTGTCCTTTCAACCAATTATTATCATGTTCTCTTTTTTTTCATTAGTTCAGATTCATTAAGTTCTGTTGACAGATGCAGCTCCTGGTAGAGGAGGAGAGATTAGAGGCAATGTAACAAATGCTAACAAACACAGGAGTCATTAAACTTTCCATGACCACGAGTGTTTGCTTCACACTGATTCAAGAAGCTGATATATTGCAGACTTTTTGCTGACCTGTGGGATTCATGCTGTTTTAAAGTTTACAGTACAATGTGTTTAGGAGCAGAAGGAACAGGACGTCAATACAGTTACTCCAAAAGCTGATCTCTACTGTGCAGACTCTGCCTGCAAAATGTTAGGATGACAGAGGAGTATTTTTGCATCATTTTGGTACAATGGGTGAAAGTGGACATGCATCATCCTTCTATATGTGTACACAGTCAATGCAAAGAATCATCAGTGTTCAAAAAAAGTCTCAAAAAGTGTGGATGCACTTCAAGTGGCCCCACTTCAGCGCTGGTTCAGCAGGATTTTGAACAAGATTTGATTCTATTAAGTTCAGAAATCAGAAGCTAAGCACATCATCATGTCTAAGTACAGTCTCAAAGAGCTGCGAGCATGGCATACTCTTCAGCCACAGGTACAATAAGAGAGCAGCTTGTGTCCTACTATCTCAAAATCCTTGTGCCAGTATATCCCCTCTCTGCAGCTTACAGCACAGTTAAGGCGAGGACAGAGGTTGATATAGTGAAAAGTATGTTGGAGTTCAAAGGGCTGAGGAGAGCAGGCTCTGCTCTGATCTTTGGCAGGGGAGTTAAAACATTAACATTCATCCTGCATGGCCTGGTTTTATTCCTGCTGCTCCCCAAAGACAAGGAGGAGGTTAATACAGCATGCAGAGGGGAAATACATAGGGTACGTTCAGAATATATATTTGTCAATATTGAAGTGCGTGCCTGTATCTGTAACTGAGAGCAGTTCATTTATGTATGACAACATGCTGTGCGTACACTGACAAAGGATGTGTATCATATTGTGTGTATGATCTGATTTCTTTGCTGAACAGTTCCGTCAGTGGGATTACACATTTATCATTCCATATGAGTGTGGCTTGCATGGGTAATTGTAAATTAAGTGGATTACTGTGCAGTATAGTTCCTGAGGGAATTAAGGAATCTCTGAATGGATGCAAAATCCTCTCGCGCTGCGGCCAGCAGGTCCCAAAGCAGCATCAGCACTTTTGGAGGCAATGGTATCAGCATGAGCCCCTTTTGAATGATACTGATTCAATATCAGCACGGTAGATTTGATGATACTGACACTCATTATGTTTCAGCTCCCTGAAGAAGGGGGGCTGATGTTTCCAGTGATTGGCACAAGAGCGCTTAAGAGAAAGTGTTTGATGGGATTACTGTACGTCGTTTTACAAGGAAGAATACTGTAATGCTTCAGTAAAAGAGGACAAAGTATATGAAAAGTTGCTCTTTCAAGGCTTTGCGTAAGACAGAAAGCATTCTTTTTCCTCCTGGCTTCAGTGACCTTACACCATCTAAATCCCCCAAATCTAAATCCACCTCAAAAGAATTGCGTTGGATTACAAATGAGGAAGCAGTGGCAGGGATTTCTTTTTAATGAGGACAAAAACCTATCACCACATCTAACCTGAAACGCTTCATTTGCTGCTGCCCGCCAGCCGGCGCTTCCCAGCAGAATACCAGGGTTAAAATTGCAGAGTTTCAGCACGGTTCGCTTTGGGCCCTGGCAACAAACGATGGCCTCCCTCCCACACCCCCGAACATTTAAACCTAGCTCAGTTTGCCCAAAGCAATCTGAGCTCAGGGAGTCGAAAAAGGTCACTTTAAATAAATAAAGAATGGGGAGATCACTAGGCATCCCACACACGGAGTGAGCAGCACTTTGAAAGGATAGCCAAGGCTACACCATTTAGCATTCAGTAGCCTGAAGCGATCCATGAGGCTGGCTGTCTGAGAACAGAAAGTCCAGATTGACTCCCACTCACTTGCCTCGGTTGCATCAGTCACATTGCTCTTGTAGCTAAACTTCTGGCCTGTTTGTCGCAGCATCATTTGTTGTTGTCAGCTGTGAGGAGACAACAACATGGAATTAAGTCACCGCCTCAGGTCAAGGCTGGGACAGTGTTTTGACCAGCGTTTCATCACAATATGTTAATAATTCTATCTCTCTAAACTTTTACCTTCTCATAGTTTGCAGGAATCCACACTAGGGGAATAGCAGCACAGCTGACAAGGTACTAAACAGAATAGGATGCATGAGGACTCTTATTCTTTGAATCTCCAAAATAAAAGCAGAACTGTTGGAATGGAAGAGCAGAGTCCCTGTGAGACCATGCAGGGAAGATTACACACCACATCAGTGCAACTCTATTCTCAGGGTTTAAAGGGAACTTCACAAGCCTTTAAAAAGAAGTAAACTCAATTGGATTTGAGACTTGCTTTTTACACCACATCTGCACAAACAACAGTCTCAAGCGTGTACACAAGCCAGGTGCATGGTGCCGAAGCACACTGCACTCCTGAGATACAGTTTATTCAGGCATGAGTGTCTTTGCGCTCACACACACATGGCCTTTGTCGGTGCTGCAGCCCGGCTTGTTACATCATCCAGAGAGGAGTTTATCACACACTGATCAGGAGCAGCCTGAAGACTCTCAAAGGCTGTTTTGTCTTCCTCCTGCCTGAAACTCTGTGAACCCACAGGTTACCTTCCAGCCGTGAGTATTTGTTTACCCCCACCTGAATTTGCAAGTTTTTATCATGGCTGCCTGCCGTCACTGAGGGGAAGTGCTTCACACGCAGTGTATCAGTGCCAGGTGAACTGAGACTGCAGGTTATCTCCGTTCTTTTCTATAAGAGTTTTTCAATCAGACGTTATATTACACTACAGCCAGACTATGGGAAGCTCTGCGACTGATACCAGAGGAGGAAATTTGACCAATTACTGATATGGAGGATGATATTGTTTTTTAATGATTAGCTGGAATGAAAAACAACACTGCTACATGTACTCTGTGCTGTATTTTTGAGAACTGTCTGCTTTGCTGTGATGCTCTGCGACGTGTGATACAGACAGTGCTAAGAGTATGCAAGTTATGGAGTCTGAGTTTGCAAACTAGTTGATGTCATTTTTTTGTTATTATTTAAATAGAATTTGAAATTATTTATAATTTTTTAAAAAGTTTTCTGCTGGAGACTTTAAGTTGGAGCACTTATTGTAAAGAAAAACGTAAATTAGCCTGATTATATTGGCTTAGGGATGTATATATTGGAATCTATATTATTTGTATTGCGTTTCTGATACTAGTTAAGATTGTGTTATTTAATTTGGATGCATAATGAATTAAAGCCACAAGCGGAGTTGAATGGGCCCTTGCACGCCTGCAAACACTGCCTGATGTGGGCCAATTGCGTGATGTGTGCCACTGCCCGATGGTCGCCACCGCCTGATGTGCAGCAGGATCTGCCTGTGAAGCAGATGTTGCTGTGCTGCACTTTATGAGACCTACGCTCAAACTGTGAGCACACCTGTACAGTTTTAAGCACTGCAATACTGCTTTTCACCAGTAGTTGGGGCTATAACTTTAAGGAAGTGATTATCTAAGGAATTGTTTATCACAGATCCTTATAGAAGCAGTTGTGATCAGAAGAAGGTTAAAAACAGTTTATGGGAGTACATACCGCTTGTTTGCAATAGGTGGCACGATTCATATGAGCAAAATGTTTATGTAGATGAGTTAAGGTTGGGACTGTGATGACGTGCAAAACTTGGAAGCGATCAAAAAATGTATGTAAATGTCAGTACCATGTATTTCCTGTGGGTGGCGCTATGGCTGTAGTAGATAAATGAGCTCATAGATGTGTTGAGGGGTGGACTTTGATCATGTATATGCAATTTGAAACAGATACAACACTGTAAGAAGGAGCTATAAATATTTCCTGTTTCATGGCGAGATGTCAAAGTTTGAGGCGTCACCAGAGACACACCCTTCAATGACAAGTCACAGTCTGACCAGCATGAAGGTGTGGAGGACATTTCTGAGCACATTTGAAAATAAATGTTCAAAATAGGACCTATACATCACAAAGTAACACATTTTATTTCCTGTTGCCAGTAGGGGGCATTTTAAGATATTGGTGAATATTAGCATACGGGTGAGGTCAGCCTGGGGCAGTTATCATGCATGACCCTATTGGTCATGATCCAACGTTATATGGAAGAGTTATCCAGATTTTAGCAGATTGCCAAAATTACCTCAAACTTTGACCCTCTGCCACGCCAACACCAATTAACATCTGGATTTTCTGTTGACAACTTTGAATGGTCAATGTGTTTACTACAGAATGTGCATGGTTTGGACTTGATCGGAGAAAAGGCCTGGGGTAAGATTTCTTAAATACGTACCCTTACGAATTCATCATTTTTTTTAAAAGATGGCCGACTTCCTGTTGGGATTTCACCATGACGTTGAGAGGCTTTTTTGTAGGTCTTGTTTTCTTTAAATGCATGATCATGACCCAATGAGGGAGACAAGCTGTTGAAAAAGTGGCGCAACTGGACAGTAGTGGTTGCTTCTTTGAGCACCATGATCTTTGGGTTAAACACAGCAGCACAATTAAAACACCTCTCTCTGCATTCTACACTGGTGTATTGGTATGGAAAGTGCTTCTCAGAAAGAGTTGTTTGCATGATAAGCTCTGTGACTCAAATGTTGCAGCAATCCACAAGAGGCGCAAACTAGGGCAAAGCTACGGAAAGATATGAAGTTAAGTCACCTTCTTCCTTTTTTTATCCTGACTTATTTTTAAACACCTGATCTTCAAAATCTTTTAAAAACGTGTAGCATGACGTCAAAATTTCCTTGTGCATCATATGTTTTAGATTCTTATCAAAGAAAACAAATCAGACACTTGTTTGTGTTGCTCCAATTGGACAGAGCATGTGCTTCTTTTTTCACCCTGTATATAAAATGTGTCACTCCCTCTCTCTGTAAAAATGGGGCAGCTTCCAGCTCATGTCCATGCTGACACCAGCATTTAATTTGGGCAGAGAGAGAGAATCTGCAGCATAATGATGCTCCTCTCTATTTCAAACCGACTGCTTGATTTTGGCAGATAAAACAGGGGGGTGTTTTACATAACAATCTTACTTAGACCAGCTTTTGAGATTGCACTGCTAGCTTGGATTTCTCCTATCTCAGACTTGCTACAGAGCTGTGAAGAAGAGAGACAGAGGCATGATTGAAGAGGGGGATTTTTTCTGGGGTGGGAAATATTAGAAGTGTACACAAGGCAGGATGAAGGAGTGGAGTGTGGTGAAGCTCCCTGGAATGACTCCCAGTCCTCACCGCTGTCTTGGAGAGACCACACAGCTCTGCGATGTTCCAAAACAGTCAGGATACAGGGGATAAACTCAGGGTATACGGTGCCTTTGATGATGCAGCGGTTAACACTGCAGTCTCCTTTAAAGCTCAACTGTGTCTCTTTTTCTCACCTACAATCAAGGCAGATGCTTAATGATGTGAACAACCACTGCAATGCATTAAACCGACAGGAGCATTATTCAAGAGAATAACTCTACTCAGATTACACCATCTCCTCTGGTTAACACAATCCTGTTTTCTAGAGTCATTTAGCAACAAGACATTTGTCCCATTAGAGTTGCAAGCAATTAAGAGCAAAGTCCCTACGGCATAAACAAACGCAAGATTCTCTAAAGACTGGCAGTGGAGGGAAGTTTGCCTGTCGACGGAGGGCAGAGTTAAAGACACTGGAAACTTCTTTGCAATATCAGATCTTATGTATAATGTTATAAGCATTTATTTAAGGAGATAAGGAAATAAGCTAAAATCCATTGGTTACGCCCCAATATTTGACACTAGAATTATGCCATGAACTTCGAAAAAGAAACACAGAAGAAATCAGCACACTGAATATCCTTTGCAGCTTTAAATCTGTGCAATCTAGCAATATACACAATAAACCTTTCATGTGAAAGATCCTTATGATATTTTACATGTAAGGTTTATTGTAAAAATGTGTGAACTACTTCCTGTATTTAAGGGGCATGTCCGGTTATTACCTACAATGCTGAAGAAAGCTTTGTGCTGAAACGCATGATGACAGATGCTCATCTGTACCTTACATTGCCCTGATTAAAAGTTGACTTCGTTACCTTTGAAATATCCTCTGTGTAGTCATGCACTTGAAGAAGTTTTCAATTTAAGAGTGCTCCTCCTCCTTTTGCTTTCTCCACTTACATAATCTCTTCAGGTTCAGTGATAATCTAATTTAGGTCTCGGTTGTTTTGCGTTGTTGGGGGGAGGTTAGCTTCGGAAAAGCATGCTACAAGCTAAGCTCAAAGAGCCATCATTTACCTTTGCATCCACAATAATGTTGCATTATGCTAACCTCCAACTAGTGCTTTTTAACCCACTCTTAGATTGCACAAATTGCCACATGCTTTGTTTTGTGTAGAGCCAGGAAGGACTCCATTGAACATCCATGACACCTCGGTCTTTAGCAATGGTTTAAACCAATGATTCCTGCAGTGGAGCTCCCCGCCCCCTGGTAGGCCATGATGGTACTGCAGGTTGGTGGAGAGGAAAGACAAATTGATCTTTTAAAAGTTACTTAATGGGACTTATTTGATCCTATATGCGAGGACAGCTGAAGAGAAACAAGAAATGCGGGGAAAGATCTGCAGCAAAGGGTCAAGGCTGAGAGTTACACCTGTGACTTCTTCAACTGGGCCTCTCTACATGGGGTGCACTCTTCAACTGCTAAGCCAAAATAGCACCTTGATGCAGAACAAGTTGTTATGCGAGTGGAAAAGGATTGTTGATGAGCACTATAATGCCTTAGGCCTGCTTTCACATAAAATTTAACATGTCTGAAATATTGAAATGGAAAATACTTCATGTCAGTCTGAAGTGTTTATCAGCTTTGTGTGATTCAAGGTTTTTGTGGGCCCTAGAAAATGTGGTAAGAGGAAAAAATTAGGTTTATGAAATAATAATATGAGCTTTATTTCTTTGGATGTTGAATTGGACTCTCAGCTTGTTTATCTTCTTGTTTTTTATATTTTTTAAGCCAAAATTTCAGCTTTAGGTAGCTCAAGGTAGAGCTTCTCCGCCCTGTAATGCTATTCTGTTATTCCAGGATTCACTTTTTCCAGTAATCAACAAAACTTTATTCAGGGTTGGATAAAGCAGGACAAGCCCAAAGACAAGAGCAGCCCTCTGGAACAGCACCCAGGCCTCTTCATCACCAAGCATAAACTGACGATGAGCGCTGGCCAACCACAGGATCCTGGCCTGTCTCCCAGCCAGCCCGGCTAATTAGTCCCCCTCTTCTGAGCTAATTGGCCGATAAAAAATGAGGATGGCCTCTTCACCCAGCCCGAGTGTTGTGCCACCAAATGGCAGTGGGGAGGATTATGCGGGCTTATGAGGCATGGTGACACTCAGTGAGGGCCACTCCGATGCTATTAATTTCCTTGTCAAGCCGGTGGCCTCTGCCTCGTCACTTTGGTTTGTTAGTGGATACGAGAAAACTTTAGTCTGGAGGTTCATTCTCAGGAACTTATCCTCATTTGACGTCTTTAAATCCTTACTCATTGACTTTGTAAGTTTTTGTTTGAAGTTAACAATGACATCATTGAATTTAGCAGAGTCCTGTGGGAGATTTCTGTGTTACAACATGTTACAGGAGAATGAGGTAGGGCTTATCCTGTTTTGTGGCTTCTGATTGTCTGCACAGTTGGGACTGTTTTTAAAAACTGTCTGACAACAGACTGTGCTCATTGGTGGAGAAAGAAATAGATTCATAAATAAATTCCGGACAGCCTACTCTCCAAGGCTGCAGACCTCCACTGTGAGGCCAGGAAGAGCACTCTTCTGTTCCAAAATAAAACAGGGTAGACACTTCCTGTTTGGCATCTTTGCCCTTTATTTACCTGTAACTGACAATAAAACAGTTTTATGTCAAAATTATTGAATATTGCACACAAATATTTATGTTTAGATATATCATTTCAACTGTTCTACTGTTAGACTGACCAACAGATCCTTATTTAAAATGGTTATTAATGTATTCTATAAAAACGTGAGATTACCAAGTGAAAGTGACTGAAAAAAAAAATAATAATAATAAAAATATTAAAATTAAAAAAAAAAATAATAATAATAATAACATTATTTTTATGGCACCCTTTTCAACAAAGTACTGTACATGGGTTGCAAAATAAATCATATTATCACACAAGGCAAGATCAAGAAATAAAACTTATTTTAAAAGACAAAATTCCTCTTAATAAATACAATTATTTTTATAAATATATTTTTTAACAGTTAAACTCAAGTAAAATAAAATAAAGTTCAGGTAATATCAGGAAAGGCTCAGCGATAAAAGTGTGTTAAAGCTTGTTGAGTCTACACTTGGAGCTTAAGGCTGTCTGCTCTTTCAGAAAACAACCCACTTATCCTCTGGACTGCAAACAGTTACTTGTTTATTCTCACTGCTCTATTATTCTGTAAAAACAATAGAGATAACCAAGAAAAATTTGACATAAATGTATTTCTAAAAAGCTTGTCTGGACATTAGTGTTTCACTGCGATCAGCTCCATTGAATAGATAAGGAGAAAAGACATTGGTAGATATTAAGTAGAAAAGAAGAAACGCTGTAAACCTTTAGAAGAGATGAGACAAAAAAATATTATAATTGGAAGCAATGTTGGCACACATAAAAGGTACGAAAAATCAAAACCACAATTTATCTTACAAGAAAAGGTCTCTTTATGTCATGACACCTTTTTATGTAATCTTGTTACGTTCTGCTGTTGCAACACAAAGCTGCTCTGCTCTCCTTAAAACATACTGATAAACTATCATTGGACTTTTACACTGTACTACATCATTGGCTTTAATTTATGCTTGACTTTAATATTCATTATGATTCCAGCTTACCTTGTGCATGTTTTTATTATATTCTTACTCTTAACAATTACTTGTGTAATATCTGGCTTTTATTGTCTGTGCTATTATCTTACCTTGTGCTGCTGAACCACTTAAATTTGCTAATGGAGGCTTATTCTTACATGCACTTACTCAGCGCTGTGTGTCATCAAAGTGAATTATTAAATGCTTCATTAGAAAAATAAATAAATGAGGAAAAACACAAACACTGGGAAGAAAAAGATAAAAGGATTAGAGCATTTTATTCAGCATATTGGTAAAACAGTATTGCTATTGTTTTATTTAGTCAGCTGTGTTCCAAGACATTTTGGAAACCCTGTCATTATTTGTGACACTTTCTTCCACATCATAGAATATACACTCTGATTTCTCCAAGGTTGATTCCACGTGTTAATGAAAGCTGTCACTCATTCTTCCAAACCAAAGCTTTCCAAACTCTGCAACCTCCTATTCCAGCAGGTAACTCCACCTTGGTTGAAAATATACGCTGGTTTGCTTGGATCCATCCTGCTGCCTCTCCTGTAAAATCCTGTGCTCCAAACTGGCCAATGACAAACAGTGACTAAAGGCTATGTGAGTAGAAATGTTGCAAAATGACACTTTGCTTTTTGTCTGTATACCCCACAGGAATGGCATCCCTCTTCCTTTCACTGTTGTCTCCAAATCTTCTCCAACTGAGACTACTGCTGCTTGCTGAGGCTTTTTAGTATGGGATACAAGCAAAGATCACATCAAGGCCAATTCCACATCAAAGCCATCTCCACTTTTAAACCATTGTTTTAAACACTGCCTCTCTCAGCAACTTTAACAAAACTTTGGTTTGTTGACCACAAAGTATTGATTTATCATTACAGCATCATCGAGTCTGTTCTAAGTTAAAGACAATGCAAGGTGAGACTTTAAATCATAAAGGACAATCCTTTTTGGGGATGGCGGGGGGCTTTTTTGCACCTTTATTAGAGTGGGGAGGACAGTGGATAGAGCTGGATACAGGGGGTGAGAGAGTGGGGGAATGCGGGAAAGGCGCCACAGGCTGGAATCGAAACCCAGGCCAACTAGTTCATGGGTGCAAGATTTAAACATAAGCCAGATCCGCACCCAAGGACCTTCATTTTCAAGGGGATGCCACTCGAACAATTGGAAAATCTTTATTGTCCCCAAGGGGCAATTTGGTTTGCAACAGAAGTCCCAACAAGCATCATATACAACCGAGCAATACACAAATTAAAAAACATAATTTCATATATATGATTCAAATACATAACTCCTGTGGATCACATCATTTTTCTGCAATGAGATATGAGACACAAGGTCCCACAACCCTTAGTGCGATTACTTTGTGCCCGAACTTTGTACTTGTTTAAGAACTAACAGCACAAATGATCTAACATATTGGTTTGACGGTGGTGCAGTGGGTAGTGCTGCTGCCTCACAGCGAGAAGGTTCCTGGTTCGAGTTCCCATGCTTGGGTTCTTCGACTTCCTCCCACAGTCCAAAAACATGCTCTTCAGGTTAATGGGTCACTCTAAATTGCCCGTAGGTGTGAGTGTATGCGTGAATGGTTGTCTGTCTCTCCATGTTTACCCTGTGATAGGTTGACGACCTATCCCGGGTGTACCCTGCCTTCTGCCCGAAGTCAACTGGGATTGGATCCAGCCCCCTGTGACCCAAACGAGATAAGCGGTCAAAATAATTGATGGAAGGATATTGGTTTGACATAAGTTAAAAAAGGTGTCACTGCTATGAACTCCCATGTTATTGGTCTATTTTGCTGTTTGTAGCATTTCTTTTAGGTGTAAGGAACTTCTTTAATAAGCTAAAGACAAAACAAGTGAAGGATAATGTGTGCAGCTATGAATTTAAGAAAGTCAATGCTGCTAAATTTGAATGTCTTTGAATGAACTGTGAAAATAAATCACCTGGGGTTGTGTACCTGGGGCATACACTATCAACACTATAATGGGGCTGATTTGGGTTGATTATGAATATCAGTTTTGAGTTTAAGTCACTAAATCTGCATTTAATTTATATGTAAGCATGCTGGGTGTACACAAACACTTAAGAAGCAAATCAAAGCTTGTTGTTCAGAATCAGAAATACTTTAATTATTCTGGGGAGGGAAATTCGGTCATTACAGAGCTCTTACAAAAAGTAAGTAAGAAAGTCAAAATATTAATAGAGGAAGGAATAAAATAAGATATAAATACGAATAAAGTAAAATGAAATAAAGATGAAATAAAATAGAATAATGATAAAGTATATACAGAAGCTCAGAATGGTTAGAATGTTTTAGGCCCAAAATACATTGCTGATCTGCTGCTACTGTATGAACCACCTCAACCTCTGAGGTCATCAGGTACTGGTCTGCTTTCAGTCCCTAGGGTCGGAACGAAACATGGTGAAGCAGCGTTTAGTCATTATGCACCACATATCTGGAACACACTCCCTGAAAGCTGTAGGTCCGCTTCCACTCCCACCTCTTTTAAATCAAAGACTAAGACTTTTTTTATTTGCAACTGCCTTCTTATCTTAGCTTATTTTAACTCACTTTAAATGCAAATTTTAAATTTACTTTTAATATATTTCTAATTTTCCTTTTCTTTTCTATGTTTTATTATATTTGTCGTTTTAATTGTGCTCTTTTATGCCTGTCTGAATGTTTCCAATGCTTTTGATGTTTTAATGTAAGGCACATTGAGTTGCCCTCATGTATGAAATGCGCTATACAAATAAAGTTGCCTTGCCTTGCCTTACATATGTACAAAAACGCTGAGAATGAAGGCGTTATATACAAGGAAGTGGCAACAAAACAACAACAAAAACTTAATGATATAACTACAGTGTATCAATGTAGAATCAGAAAGTAAAGTAAAAACCAATGGTGCTATGGATAAGGTAAGGTTATCAGAAATGAGAATGATGATCCATCATAAATTTGTGCAAACAGATTTTGCAGGCACAACAGACTGGACTGTAAGAGTTCAGAAACCACTCAGCCTGATTACTATGAGAGTATAACTTCTGACAAGTGTTAGCCCTCTTCACCGTGAGGCTGTTTCGCTCCCTGGCTCATTTCCAAACTACTTCCAGAGGCTCACAATTAGATGATTCGCACATGCGGAGGACTCCGGTTATGAATGGGTGCATTCCCCCAAGTCCCGCCTCTTCCGTTCCCACAGACGGACCAATGAGCGACTGCGATGCGCTTCGATGGGACGTCGCGTCAGCTGCCGTCGTGTCGGGATTGGAATGTTACTGACTAACAATCGGAACAACTGAGCACTCGGTAATTGGACACTAGGATCAAGGAATCCCGTCTTTTTGAACCCTTTTCTCCTCTATTTGCTCAGTAAGAGGTGAGCGTTTGTTTCCCTCATATCGACCGGATAACTTCGCCTGCTGCGTGGCTCCCCGCCGATCTGCTCTTTATTCTAAATCAGCGCGTATGAGGCTGTGAGGGGAGGTTGTGAGAAATAAGAAGAGAAATGCAGGGATTCGTCAGGTTACAGTTGCACCGCTGAGCTGCCCCTGCGCTACGACGCTTCCCCTCCGTGTTTCTGCCTCTCTTCACACGGGACCATGGAGTGATAAAACAGGGGGAATAGGGCGAACACAAACCGAGGCGTCCGGATCAGACGCGGCGGCCACACCGACGGGGTTTCACACTCGCTGGTCAATGTGTAAGCGAGTTTAACATCCTTACCGGGGGTATACCTTTCCGTCTGGGAGAGCCTCGGGGACCCCTGCCGCTTCAGCCGGGGGAGAGAGTTCCCAGACGGCTGCCGGACAGTTTTCCATTTCATCAGCCCCACACAGGCAGCCTGAATGAGGGCGAGAAGCAGCGCTGGAGAAGCGAGTCTCTGCATGTGATTGTGTCCGAGAGGGTCCGGGCAGCACTGGGCTTCTTAGGTGCTCCCAAGCCCCGCTGTAGGCGCTGTGCGATATGGTGAAACTCTACAGAAGAGGGAGAACGGGAAAATACTTTTAAAATCGCCCACATGCACTGGATCAATTGCTGGATTTGGGAACCGAATAAGCAGAAGGGGGGTTGGGGATCCGTGGAGGCTGCCGGAGGATGGAGCGGTGTAGCCGGGGTTGGTGAGAGCCTAACTTCGGGCTACTTTACATTTCTTATTCCTAAACAACTCGCCCCTGTTCCCAGGACACATGCAGGCCAAAAAACGCTACCTGATCCTGCTCTCCGCCGGTGCATGTCTGGTGCTTCTTTTCTACCTCGCAGGGGTTCAGCTTCCAGCGGCGAGCAGGAGCCGGCATGACCGCAGCCGGAACGGGTACCGGCCCGAGCAGCCCTGGCCTCACTTCTCGGACCCTTTACACCCCTTCCTGCCCTGGGATCAGACGGACACCGAGGATTATAACCTGCACATATCTCCGAGGCATAAGAGGGACGTCAACACGAGTGTTTACAAAGGCAAGCGGTGCCGCATGGACTCCTGCTTTGATTTCTCTCTGTGTCAGAAAAACGGATTCAAAGTTTATGTTTACCCGCAGCAGAAAGGGGAGAAGATCTCGGAGAGTTACCAGAACATTTTATCCACTATTGAGGGGTCCAGGTTTTACACCTCTGACCCCGGACAGGCATGCCTGTTCGTCCTTAGTCTGGACACTCTGGACCGGGACCAGCTGTCCCCGCAATACGTCCACAATCTGAAAACCAAGGTCCAGAACCTGCCTCTGTGGAATGACGGCAGGAACCACCTTATATTTAACTTGTACTCGGGGACGTGGCCGGACTACACGGAAGACCTGGGCTTCGACATCGGCCAGGCTATGTTGGCCAAAGCCAGCATCAGCACCGAGAACTTCAGGCCCAACTTCGACGTCTCCATCCCACTCTTCTCCAAGGAGCACCCGCGGACAGGGGGAGACAGGGGGTACCTCAAATATAACTCCATCCCACCTTTTAGAAAATACATGCTGGTGTTCAAAGGGAAGCGCTACCTGACAGGTATCGGCTCGGACACCAGGAATGCCTTACATCACGTCCACAACGCGGAGGATGTGGTGCTGCTCACCACCTGCAAGCACGGCAAAGACTGGCAGAAGCACAAGGACGCGCGCTGTGACAAGGATAACGCCGAGTATGACAAGTAAGTGGCACTTCTGAAGTGGTTCAATGTGAAAATGTGCTCTTCGTGGACTTTTACGCACGAAATCAGCGTGCGTGTGTGGCCGGTTTACTTCTTCTTTGAGGGCAAAGGTGCCTGTCACCGGGACTCCTTTATAGGTCATAACAATTTCTGATTAATTCTGATGATTTTTAAGAACACAGGTGGGAAAAAATATCCATGTTCTCTCTTCTGCTTGCTTCAGTCCCCACAGACATACTAAAAACATACCTGGGAAGGTTTGCTTACTTTAATGAAACTTTAAGCCAGCAGCATTCACTCATATTTAAAAGTGGCAGTTTGGAAAAGAAGTAGTACACATTCAGAAACAACAATAGAAACAAAAGAATATGATGAATAAGAGTGGATTTAGATTATAAATGAGCCAAAATGAATGAAACAACACCTCTTAGCTGGTGGAATTGTACAATACAGGGAGAGGGAAGCTGGGAAAATGATTTATTAAAATGTCACAGAAACAGAAATTAAGGAAGCAGCAACCCTCCAGGAGTGCTCCCAGCCAAATATTCACCATTAGGTGTGAAGTCCATACATAAAGCTACCTATGTCCCTGTTTCACATAGACACACATTCAGAGAAGAGCGCTGCTTTGACACAGTCTCTTGCTGTGTTTGGATGCATCTCCTTCACATAAACAACATATAACCAGCAACACAGAGTTGAATTTTACCCCCACTTTTTTCAAATACATCCGTATAAATCACACTAAGACGTATAAAACTCTATCATTGAGTCTTATAAAGTGCCCAAACTGCAGCCCACAGTTAACCAACCTTTTTATGCCCCACTACATGACTGCTTTTTACTCTTCACTCCACCTCCTTGCTCCCTTTTAAGCATGCTGTAAAAGATCTCAGGCCAGTCTATTAGCTCCCTGGACACCCCCTACCCTCCTCCTCCTCCTTCTTCCTTCTTTCCTATGAAGGAATTCACCTCTCCAAAGGAGCACAGCAGCCTCCTACCAGGATATGCACCGACATGTTGATTTGCACCCTGTAGTTAGTGCAAATGAAGTGAAAGTCGATGGTGGGAGTTTTTTTTTTTTTACCGATCACATCCGAGAAGTTGTCATGACAAAATGCTTTCTTCCTGTGAGTGTACATACAGGTTAGTTTATGTAAGATGGTTGAATTATGGTGCGATTTAGTGGAAATAAATCAGTCCCATAAACAGGTTAATTATCACCTTAATTTCTAGGCGTTGGTGTCTGTTTTTTTTCACTCTCAGCCCCCAGGGACAGCTGATTACCACTAATTTTGGAGGTCTCACTTTTGTCAGGATGACAATTAATGATTCCAAACCCTGGATCAACAGCTGGATGTGAATGCTTGGTTTATTTTAAAATCATAGGCGATGGATTGGTGTTTGCAAAAGAAGGATTACATCGTGAACTCGTCTGTCAGGTTCACTTGTGTGTGAGTGACACTGGTTTGATGTGCGTTTATGGACCTGTGGATCCCTGCCTTTGTAAAGCCTGGATAAACTCCGGCATGTGATAACAGCACTTGTCAAAATTGTTCCTAGAAGGGGAATGTAGGACTGACTGTGCACACAGACCTTATGCTGATGTTAAAGGAAGGACAGATATGGAAAATTAATGCAAACATATTTCCAATCAATCACAGTGGGCCCAGATTTCTAACTAAACACGTCTGTCTTTGAACGAGGAAGTGACTCCTTGAACTTCAAGTGAACCTGAAAACCCCC